>NC_064921.1:330111211-330428711 GCF_023897955.1 Schistocerca gregaria
CCCACATTTTTTTATTGAGAGATTAGTCACATTTTATTATTGATACGTTACGCAATTTTCATGTTGGTAGGTTATACTGAATGTGAACGACATAATTATATTTTTTACTGTTGAGAGGTTTAGGAATTTTTCTGTTTTGAGGTTACACTAAATGAGAATATTATTCATATTATTTTATTTTTGTTGGGAAGTTACACTTGGTATTTTGTGGGGAGGTTACATTTGTCGACAACCAGCCAGGATCGTATTTTTGTGAATTTCTGAGAAGTAGTCAGCTATATATATGCTCTTATTTACTTAAAATTAAAAGTAGTTTGCATCTGGCGCAGCGCATTTACTAATTTGTCACTTTTTCTTTCACAGATCATCGGCAATTTATTGCTCTTTGTTGTAACTATTTGTTCCATTTTTGGTTTGTCATTGTTTGATTTTGTGCTTAACTTTGAGTTGTGGAAATGCCGCGAAAAACTGCTAACAGTACATCGCGAGTCGTAATGGGTGAAAAAGTCGACTTTAATAATTTGACTTATAATACTAGCGACACGCAGTGTCTTGATGATAATCCTCGAGTCACAGACAATCAGTGCGTACCGACCACCAGTAATGATTATAATCTAAATGATGAGCAAACAAATTCAATTGTGTCCACTGTAAATTTAACGACAATTGATGACGCGGCACTTTCCGTTACAATGAACGCTGTCCAGTTTGACATGGCTGATTTGCAAAATTTACACAGTGAACAGACAAATGTTTCTAACGAAAATGAACAATGTAATCAAAATATGTCAGATTTATTTTATTCCGGTGTAGTGGCCAATAGTGCACATCCAATTAGCAAACCTTTTCTAGAATCAGACAATGACCAAATGGTTACACAAAACATGACACAAGCAGATACAACATCACACAGCACAGAGAATAGAGTAGCTAATTTCGGCATGGATGAAGTTATGCCATTATTGCTACAAATTAATGAATCGAACAAGCAACTTAATGAAAGTTTCAAACAGTCGAATGAGAAACACGACAGGTCGTTCAAACAAATTAATGAAAAACTTGACACCTCTATTGAACAACTTACTGAACAGATAACAGCCGTTGCGGAGCAATGTAGTGAAACTAAAAAACAATTACGTGAAGAAATTAAAGCCTGTGCCAGGAATAATAGTGAAGAGATACGCAATACACATGCAGCCACAACGAAATTACTTAGAGATGAAATTAGTGCAGTCGCTAAACAATGTTCTGAAAACGCAACACAGTTACGCGACGAGTTTAAATTAATGTCAGCAGAACTTTCACGCACACTGGATGCGAAAGTAGACAAGAAATTCGAACAATAGAACAGCCTAATTGACGAACGTTTTAATCACCACCTACAAAACATTGAAACGCATTACCGTAAATTTATACAGGAACAGAACAAAGTAAAGAAACAAGTCATGGAAACAATTACTGCACAGAGACAGGAAGATAAGCGTAAATTATTTACGAAAACAAAAACATACGTAGACAACAACATTGCTACATTATCAGACGAAATCAAACAGTTGAACACCGAATTGCATGATGAAATCTCCGATCTTAAAACAAAAACAGACACACACACAGTAGACTTTCAGACAGTGACCAACAGACTTGAACAATTAGAATTAATACATGATCCCGATGCCATTAAAGCAGACGTTAAGAAATTGAACAAAACTACCCGTAAAATCCAAAAACAAATTAATGCTTGTGACACTAAAAATGATGATCAGGTTAAAGCCTGACTGAAAAATTTGATGAATTGGCCAGTCGTATTCACGTTATCGAAAATAACAATGACACCAAATCAGACGATACGTCACCAATTTCTTTCAATCAAACACCTGACTCCCAAAATTTACAGCAGACAATCAGTGAGATAGGTTCGTCCAATAACACATTGCGTAGAAAAGTGTAGTCTTTACAGGAAGAAGTGACGGAGATGAAAACTGTCTCAGCCTGTAACACAACACAGCATACGCCACTCTCCGAGCATTTCTCACTCATACAGTCAGTACAATGTAGGTAATTTACAGAAAGTACGTGACTTTGATTCCGGGCATACACAGACAAACGGATTATCATACAATCCTGAACCAGTTCACACACTCAGAGACGATAACGTTGATCATAAGCAATTTTTATCCGTAAAAAAATCTAAGGTATTTAAAAATGACAGAACACAAATACATCCTTTGGACTGGATACGACAATTTGCTTTTGTATTTTCATCAGCTTGGCCTTTAATGCAGAAACTACGTAGAATTGGACTGGATACAACAATTTGCTTTTGAATTTTCACCGGCATTGCCTGTAACGCAGAAACTAAAATTTATTTGAAGCTCGTAAATGACCTCAGGGGATTCATTACACTTCGATGAATATGTGCCGTAGCGTGCACAGGGCCCCGAGCCGTAGTAGTGCTATTTCATCTTTAGTTTTCTGCACTGCTGCCTTCTCTTCTACTATCCTTTATATCTATCAAAACAGCTCTTCAACTATCGATCTATATAGGATTAGGTATGAGTAAAGAAAACCTGATATGACAAGTTTTTACCGAAAGTGACAGTTTTCATTATACACTCCAGAAATGATAACCACCAGAATTTTAATGACAAACAAAATTTTAATCATCAGTATATGCAAAATTATCAGCAATCGCAAACACATTTAGGGAACAATAGAGGGTTTTCACCGCAACAGCATCAAAAACAGCCGGTTAGCATACCTAACCATCAATGCAGTCTGCAAGGTCAACCAAGCTTTAATGTTTCACCGCCTACACGTATAGCGTCCGCTCCACCTAATAGTAACGCAAAGCAGCAAGGAAATCACTATGTACAGAAAACACACCATTTCAACTCATATCGCAATGCGCCGTATAGCAACGATTATTATGACAAACGTAAAAGTAATGAGCACAGTTTTCAGCGTAACAGTCGGTCTTACCAGCAGCAGAATCATCGGCAACAACAGATTATCATGAATGAACCAGGCAGTAGGTATCATCCCGAACCTAATACGTCAGGAAGAAATAACAGAACAGTACAAATAGTCGAGATGCTACAGCTTCCTCCCGCAAATAACAGCACGTTAGAAAGAATTTGACTAGATACAGTACAGGTTGCATCTTCCAGCGACGTAAGCAATACTTTTGACACACAGAATCTTGTTCGCGAAAATGTTATTACTTTTGACGACATCCGAGACACACTTTTGCATGAAAAACCAGTTATTCAAAAAACCATTTCCCACCCTGTCATTGAAGTAAAGATTGGATCATCCACATTTTCAGCAGTAATCGACTCTGGATCACCTATCTCAGTTATAAATGAGGAAACTTTCAACGAATGTAACGAGGAGAATACTTATCCTACGTTATCATTAGGCAAAACTAAAGTAAAAGGTGCAGTATCTGGTAAAGGAGTAGATGTAAAACTACAGACACACTCATCATTTTGTATTGCAGGTCATACGTTCCACTCAATTTTTGGATTGTTCCCTTATTGACAACAGACGTTATTTTAGGTACGAATTTTTTGGTACAACACGACGCAATTATTGACTTTCAAAATTCCTATTTAATGTTAAAGGATGAAAATGTACAACTGGCATTAGATTTTCAGCACTCTTTATCTGCAGAAGAACAAACAATTAATCGGACAGAGGTCATTTCTGCATCACGTAACATAAACTGTCATTCCACATTGTTCACAGATACGTATGTTCACAACTATAATACACCAGACGAAGCCGACTACGACGTTATACAAATGATTTCGGATAAGGTCAAACAGAGCAGTGCCAATACAGACGACGAACGTACGCAACTACGCAAAATTCTTTTACAGCAAGCTCCAATTTTTGACAGCATCCCTGGTACTATGTCCGGTTTCACGTATGAATTTCAAGTTAAACAGCACGACACATTTAAAGCTAAACATTATCCCATTCCGTATATTCACTGAGAACAGGTTAAGAAAGAATTGCAAGCTATGCTTGACCCAGGTATTATTATTAGTCCGTGCATAAACCCGCTCCATATTGTTAAGAAAAAGGATGGATCACTTCGACTCGTACTTGATTCGCGTCACATCAACGTCATTATTATTAATGAAACAGATCGCCCACAGACACTAGAAGAACTTCTACAGAAATTTCATGGTACTGCTGTTTATTCCACATTAGATTTGAGATCGGGATTTTGGCAAATTCAGCTCCATCCGAACTGCAGAAAGTACACAGCATTTCTCTGTTTTGGTGACTGTTATCAATTTTGCAAATTACCGTTCGGTTTAACAATTTCTTCAGCAGCGTTTATTCGCGGTTTGAATACTACCGACGGAACTTAAAGACAGAATCACAACGTATGTAGACGACATTCTTATTGCAGAAGCTAACTGGTCTGAACATAATCTGATTCTGGAACAACTGTTGCAAACCTTTCGTGCACGAGGACTGACAGTTAATCTTAGCAAATCACACTTTGGCAAAACTTCTATAAAATTTCTTGGACGTGTAATTTCAGCAGAAGGCATTATGCCTGACCCGGAAAAACTTCAAGCTTTACGTGACATTACTGTTCCAACGACAAAGAAACAATTACGCAGCTTTCTGGGATTAATTAACTTTTTCCGTAAATTTATTCATTACTCTGCTTTAGACACCCCTAGATTATGCCAACTGACGGGTAAAAACACTATTTGGTCCTGGGATAGCCAAGCGCAGTCAGAATTTGTCAATCTGAAACAAGCTTTGTTGAACGCACCACTTTTATCACACCCAGATCTTATTAGCAATTTTTCCTTTGCCACCAACAGTTCTAACACAGCTTTAGGCATACACATTTTTCAGGAAATCGAAGAAGACGGTAATACAGTAATTAAAAACATCGCCTTTGCAAGTCGCATTCTGTCCCCTGCTGAACGCAATTATTCTGTTACAGAACTTGAAACATTATGTGTTGTATGGGCATTTACCCGATTTAGGCATTTTCTTTATGGAAGACATATTACCGTTTACACAGACCACAGAGCTATCCAGTTTTTACTTTCCGCTAAATTTACACATGACAGATTAATCAGATGGAAACTTTATTTACAGGAATTTAATTTTACAATTGTTCACATTCCCGGTACACAAAATATTGTAGCAGACGCACTATCCCGTTCTCTCTGCAACAATCAGCAAGACATCGCAACCAACTTCTGCCAAGCAAATTCTAGCGTCATGTATATTCAACATGTCGCATTTGAAAATTTCATTTCATCGTCATTACGAGATATAGCACAGGAGCAGAGTAAAGACAACGTATGGAAAGAAATTAAACACCTTTGGCAAGGTAAGAATAACGTTACCATTAGAAACCATTACACGGTACACAATAATATTGTGTTCCGCCGCTCTCACCCTGACGGCAACAACTGGTTATTATGCATTCCTGACGAACTTGTTAACAAATTAATTTGGTATACTCATTTAAGTTACGCACATTATAGAGCCAGAAAATGTTTTCTTATACTGAGACAGAACTGTTATTTTGCCAACATGGAGAAACGTATTCGACGAGTTTTAGCGTCATGTAAAATCTGCCAGAAAGCTAAATCAGACACGACTTCACTTATTCCTCCGTTACATCCCACTGTACCTGTTAAATTGAGACACATGGCCGCTGTAGACATTTTTGGACCGCTTCCCAGAACTAATAGAGGTTTTTGCTACATCTTTGTCGGTGTTGAACTCACTTCGAAATTTGTTACCTTCACTCCGTTGCGCAAAGCTACTGGTAAATCTATTTCGAATGCATTTGTAAAACATTTTTTATTTCATGTAGGGCATGTATTGAAAGTAATTTCCGACAATGGACCACAATTTCGATCTGCGATATGGACACGTATGTTACGAGCTAGAGACATTTCTCCGATCTATATATCCAAGTATCACGCTTCTTCTAACCCTTGTGAACGACTGATGAAAGAAATTGGTAAACTATGTAGAATGTATTGCCATAAAAGACATATTGATTGGGATACACACATACTCTCATTTCAGGATGTAATTAACTCCATACCAAATGAATCCACTATGCTATCTCCGACTGTTATATTGAAAAATGTTGAACCACCTAACAAAATTAAAGAATTAGTATCCTTTCCTACATCTCGTCGACTACGCCACCATGAAATAATTGCGATTGCGCTCAACAACATCAAACGTGCCGCAGAGCGCCGGAGAAAACAGCAAAAACAGGTTTGTACACGCCGTTACTTTCACATTGGACAGAAGATATTAGTACGCACACACTATTTATCCAACAGAGGAAAGAGTAGATGCAGTAAATTTGAACTTCTATACGCAGGTCCATACAGAATTCGCAGCATTCCTCATCCCAATGTGGTACATGTTGAAACTTTGAGAACCAGAAAAATCAAAGGTAATCACCATGTATCCAATATTAAACCCTTTATTGAATGAACATACTTTGTGATTTATCACATTTTAATACCTTTTCCGGTTATTGAGATGAACACTTACTGATGATAATCATATTTTTTCCTGGCAAGTGCCTGGCAAGGTAAGTTTAGCAGGTCGCTTTTCTTGTCGTTATATATCAGACCGTGCACATTTTCGATTTTGTGTATGTATGATTGTTTTCCTATCGAAAGAAGAATTTTTGTCTGTATGCACTATGAAATGTTTATGATGTAACAAACACCAGTTGACATTGACATTTTGCATTATGATATCTCAACATCTTGACTATTTTACATTTTTTGCTACTACATTATGATACTGTGTGTACATTTTTGCACTTGGAAACTGTCTTATGTTTTTGACCTAATACGTTTTCTGTCATGATATTTTGACTATTCTAGATTTTTTTTTGGCACTACATTATGATACTGTGTATACTTTTATTGGACCTGAAAATTGTCTATGTTTTTCACCTAATGTTTTCTGTCATACTATGCTGTATGCTTAATTATTTTACTAGAAACAAGTTTTTATTTAATGGGTATATGAATTAAATGCAAGATATTAATCCTTATTCATCATTTTTCAGAAAACAATACGTGGAAAAGAAATGAATTAAACATAAATGGAAATTTTACCATCAGATGAAGGAAAGAAAATGCAATATCTTGTCATGAAGAGTAAATGGATCAGAATTAACAAGCATTAACCAGAACATACTGTACACATCATATGATAGCAGTCTTGACTAATTATTTTTCTTTCAGAATACAAGGCGATTGATGCAGGCTGTCAGACAGAACCACAGATGTTAATTTTAGTGATGAAATATGCTAGAAGTAAGAAACTCTATACTATATGAAGTAATGAATGATAATGAATAGTTGTATGAAGTAAATGCTAATATGAATATGCATAATGAAGTGTCTTTTTTGCAGATGATAATAAATGATGATGAATAGTTATATGAAGAATATGGTAATATGAACAATGAAGTTTTTCTTTGCAGATGATGATAATGATGATGTTTATATATTACTGTTAGTTAAGAAATGCTATGTAGTTATTTAAGTATTTGTTGCAGTTCCTTTTGACAGTATGTCTTATGTCGCATAGTATAATGACAGAATGTTTTGGAAAAGACAGCTAGAGTACATACATATTAAGTACACGTTTCATTACCTGTTAATTCGAAGTTCACTATTTTTCAGCATAATATGCATTTCTTCTTTCAGCTCAATAATCCATTTTGTATTTTTTCCAGGAGAAGCTTTTCGTGACATAATATGCTATAAGTAGCTAGTTATTAAACCTGTTCTAGTACTTGCATTTTTTTTATCCAGTTATGTCTATCATTTATGAATGTGATCACATATACTGTACTTAGTTCATAACCTTGCTACAGCTGACTCATGACGAATGACGTTAATAATCCTTATTTTCAGCAGTAAGTCAAAAGCAAATATTTTCATGCCCCAGCAATTAATTATCAATAAAAAAATTATTACGAATCCCAACTATTACCAATATACAACTAAATAATGCTACCAGTTTAAGATATATTTTTAGTCCTAAAGATAATGCAAATTTTCTGTGTATTGATTCCATTATGTCTATGTATTACTGGACTACCGACCTCGAGTAATAGTTCCAATGTCTTACATTTTAAATATGTTTTATGTCACTTACATGATATCGTATATACACACCAGTAACTTGATGCTACACTCAATAGCTCCTGTTTTAAATGATGACTTGTGAATAACACTGAATAATGTTTTGTAACACTATATGAATACTTTGTAACTGGCCAATGAATGCCACTGATTAAATCAGATGAGTTATGAATAGTGTTTTGTAATACTCAATACTTGCTACATGTTTAGTAACTGGCCAATGAATGCCACTGATTCAATCAGATGAGTTATGAATAGTGTTTTGTAATACTCAGTACTTGCTACATGTTTAGTAACTGGCCAATGAATGCCACTGATTCAATCAGATGAGTTATGAATAGTGTTTTGTAATACTCAATACTTACTACATCTTTAGTAACTAGCCAATGAGTGCCAATAATTGTTCATATCGGTTGATACACTAGTGTAATTCTATGATGACTAGCATAAGAGTTAATGTCCTTCACCTTCTGACCTAATTACCAGCAATTACTGCAATATCCGTTTGTCCTGTCCATCCTCATGATCATGGAGCACTATATTAGTTTTTGGACTAATTCTACGTTGATGTAAGAGTATGGATTCTACAAGAATATGGTGTTGACATATCAAGCTGTCCACCACCTTGAACGATGGAGATGTTATTATGGTCCTACTGTTTGGTGTACCTAATGTACTACCAAAATTATAACATTGAATATTAATAGAACGTTTCAGTGTCTTGGCTACACTGATAAATACTTCAGGGAAGGAAACTTCAGATTGTCTCACTTGGTGTTGTGCTTATGTAGAAAGATATGGACTTTCAGTGCAGCTACGTGCAACCTACTGTGCTACAACCATGATGCAATCCTTCCCATTCCTTTCCTACTTCCTGTTAAATTTTAAAGGCTTATACAGTGCATTTAAATTCTTGTAAAATGATAAAGACATATATAGTGTGTGTGCACTTTATTTCTTTTCTTCATGAATTCAGCACTTACAAAATGTTAAAAACTTTTATGGTGCGTGTGCACTTTATTTCATTTGTTAATGTGATCAGTTCATGTAAAAATGCTAAATACTTATGCAGTACATGTGCACTTTGTCATTTGTTAATATATTTTGTACTCATTGCATATATACTTCGTCATTTCTGAATATGGTTTGTACTCTGTGCATGTGCACTCTATTTAATTTCTTAATATGTTCTGCACCTATCAATGATGTATATACTCTGTGACTATAGACACAGTAACTAAATAGATTATAGAAAAAAATTGTTGCTCGTGGCATGTCCAATTGACTCACCATCACTACCAAATTTTTGCCCCCCTGTGGAGGGTTATGTAAGAGGTCCATAATTAAAGAATTGTTGCTAGCGCACTCGAGCTGATGTAATTTCGATGTATTGCTCACGCGCTGCCTGCGATATGTAAGCTAGAAGAGAATCTGAGACCAAAGAGCAGTTTTGACTGCAATAGGAACTTGTGTAGTAGTAGCAGTAGGTTGTTGCTAGTGAGCAGTCGTGTCTGGTGTATCGTGTTGGCTGGGCCGGTTGTGTGCAGCGATGGCGGAGCCTGAGCGTTGTAGGATAAGGTAAAAGCAGCCTCGCGCATATGTAGTATTGTTATATCAAGTCCCATGTAAATGTTTTAAAAAAATCTGTTAATAATAATGTTTCTCATAAAAAGTAACTTTTGACATTCATCTCAATTTAAAGAATTCACTAATTTCTCCAATCCTTGGGCATCCCGATTACTGAAAAGAAAAATCATTTCTTTTCTTTCATATAAGCAAATCTATCGGCCAGCATTGCACTTAGCTGCGCCAGGAAAATTTCTTATAGGAGCAGATATATACGCGTTATCCGGCGATCTAATTAAGGTAAGATTTGTCAATTTATTCAGAATGATGTATCAGGGCCATGACGCAGCATTGCTGATTTCCAAAATTTACCAGGTTAAATTTACTGTCAATTATTGGAAGGTTATGAGTGTCCCACATTTTTTTATTGAGAGATTAGTCACATTTTATTATTGATAAGTTACGCAATTTTCCTGTTGGTAGGTTATACTGAATGTGAACGACATAATTATATTTTTTACTGTTGAGAGGTTTAGGAATTTTTCTGTTTTGAGGTTACACTATATGAGAATATTATTCATATTATTTTATTTTGTTTGGAAGTTACACTTGGTATTTTGTGGGGAGGTTACACCGTTGCTATTCACAATATGCATAAATGACCTGGTGGATGACATCGGAATTTCACTGAGGCTTTTTGCGGATGATGCTGTGGTGTATCGAGAGGTTGTAACAATGGAAAATTGTACTGAAATGCAGGAGGATCTGCAGCGAATTGACACATGGCGCAGGGAATGGCAATTGAATCTCATGTAGACAAGTGTAATGTGCTGCCAATACATAGAAAGATAGATTCCTTATCACTTAGCTACAAAATAGCTCAGCAACTGGAAGCAGTTAATTCCATAAATTATCTGGGAGTAGGCATTAGGAGAGATTTTAAATGGAATGATCATATAAAGTTGATCGTCGGTAAAGCAGATGCCAGACTGAGATTCATTGGAAGAATCCTAAGGAAATGCAATCCGAAAATAAATGAAGTAGGTTACAGTACGCTTTTTCGCCCACTGCTTGAATACTGCTCAGCACTGTGGGATCCGTACCAGATACGGTTGATAAAAGAGATAGAGAAGATCCATCGGAGAGCAGCGCGCTTCGTTACAGGATCATTTAGTAATCGCGAAAGCATTACGGAGATGATATATTCTTTTTTTAGAAGTTTACTTTCAGGTCTCTAGGTATTAAGTCACAATATCGAAGAAACTCGTTCCTGAGAGAGCACGCTCTAATATGTAAACTAGCAAGCCTGACAATGCTTCACAATCGCTAAATTTGTGTGGAAATTGGATACACATCCTTATCTTCTTCTCCCCCTCTCTCTGTCCATCTCCTATTTCACCTCCTTTTTATGTTCATCTCCTCTCTCTTTCCATTCCTCTGTTCATCACCTGCTCTTCCCTCTCTCTGTCCATCTCCTCCCCCTATCTCTCTCCACTTCATCCTCCTGCCCCTATCTGTCCATCTCCTCCTTATCCTCGCTATATATTTCCTTTCCTCCTCCTTTTCACCTCTTCTTTCTCCATGACTTTGAACTTAAACCTTTTTATTGTTATTACCAACGAATCCTCGACTGGGAAGTGAAGTTATATATATATAATTTCTTGCCGCGGCTGACAACCATACAGCCATCTTCTGCACTGGAGATTGCTAGTTCACAACGCTAACTTTATACCAAAAATTGACACGGAAACGCTTGCGTAAATGCAGCCGCTAAATGAGCGACATTTGTCGAGTTTTGCGCCCTCTTGGAATATTGCTCCACCAGGTCGCGTTGACGAATGCTTAGTAGTGATACTACATGCATTCTCTGTGTCGAAAGGCGGGTTTGCGGACTTAAAATTTAGATGTCAAATTAATTAAATTTCTGTCGTTGTACATTCACTAATCTTAAAAAATTCTGATAGTAAAGATATCACCGCGTCTCACACCTTAACCAGTTGAAAGTCTCCATCACGATTAATAAGATCTTCCACCAAGTGTGTTTCCGTCGATACCCTAATAACTGAATCCCAGAAGGACCTCGTCGAGACCATGATTTCAGTGACAGAATAATCCATGGAATGTTCTCTGTAAATTCTATGCTCGGCTGACTTTGACTTAATGGGCTGCGTAAGACGAGTGTGGCGATTATGTTCAACGCACTTTCAATTACTCTGCGTGTTGTCTGACCAATATAGGTTTTGTAACACTGGCACGTTGTTCTGAAGATTCCAGCCGCTGGATTCTCAGATTGTCCTTTAATGAACCGAGAAGAGCACATGTCTTTGTAGGTGGCCAGAATATTGCTTTGGCATAATGTTTCCTTGGTATTTTGCCTACTTTTGGCGAAATATTACCGACATATGGGAGGCACGCCCTGGATTTGATATGTGTATGGTCACGTTTCTTCCTCGCTAATGCCATGTTGAAATGATATGAAAATATCCATTATCTTTTACACAGATTGCAGCTTTTCCAACTTCTTTGAAAGGCTGCCTCTGTCAGACGCAACATATGCTTAGTACACCAACTTTCGAAGGACGTTCTGGTTTATGTATGGGTGGGCTTAGGGTAGATGGAATGCCCAAAGGATCCATCCACTTTCCGACTCACCATAAGTACAGAAACGGCAGACAGCCGTCCTTCTCCACTCCAGTCGTAAGTTAGATACTCTCGTTGACTAAAGTCAAATGCTGCAAAAAGCGTGACAGTTCTTCTTCACCATGGGGCCACACATACACATAACGCCAATAGACATTTGGTGTAAGTTCGGCCGAATCAAGTACCCTCTCGTTAAAGTCTTCCATAAAAGAGTTTGCTACCATAGGGGAGAGAGGACTACCCATGGTAACACTGTTAGTACGTTTAAATATTCATTGTTGAATAAAACGTAGACTGAGGAATGGGTACGATGAAATAACAGTATTATATTAGCTTAGAACTTACGGCTGATGAGTAGAATGAATCCATGAGAGAGAAGCTAGTGACGAATGAAACGATGTCGAAGCCTACTAATGTTCGAAGTGGCTTCAGTCTATCAACAAATCCACGAGAGTTGCGAATATGATGTGACCATTTCCACACAAAAAGTCGCAGCAGAGAAGTGAGATGTGTAGCTAAGTTATACGTCGGAGCGACGATGTTACTCACAATAGGACTAATGCAAGGTCTTCTTCTTGGATCTTTGGAAGGCCATATAATCTTGGTGGAACACAGCTGTGAGTCTTTATCTTGTCGCAACTTCTCGCGGAAGAGAAAAAGAATTCGATTATGCTGATTTTTGCTTCTGCTCTCCCTGTGGGGTCTTCATCAACCTTCAACACATGCCAAACAGCACAGTGGCATTTCTCTTATCCATTGGATCATCGTGTGAGGATCTCCTCGTAACTTGCGTAGTGCGGCCCTCTTCATCGGGAAAGAATCATTCTTCTAAGGTGGAGCTTTTACAAGTGAGCGACGTGCTTCGCGCTTTATTTCTTCTGCATTGTCACTGGAAAGAGGTCTAAGAGCTTCTTCAACAACACTAATAAAATCAGTTAAAAGCAAGGTTCTAGGTATAGGTGCAAAGTTCCAGTCTTTCCCAAGCACCGACAGCGTTATGTTTCCCAAAATCTTATCCGTAAAATTAAGCACGGAACGTCGAAAAGCGTCTTCTTGGGTAACGTTGCTAACAGGTTCCTTATGGAACTGATCTGACTTGGCCCAGATTATGACGTCGAACCATTCCTAGGAGAGGAATGGGAAATTTGAAGCAATTTCCATGTGCAGATAAAACAGCTGTTTTTCAATGGCCTCCAGTTGACGGAGAGTAAAACGAATCCTCTACTTTAATAGCGCTAGGTTTGTATTTTGTGTGACGAACTTCGCAGTGGCGGTCTTGATAAAATATGTCACTCTCTGGAATGAGGCCACTGTCCCAACAATTCAGTAAAACATACTAAGAACTTAATAGTCTCGTTCGCTCACTACATAACGTATCCAGCCTCTTGTTGTGTGATGTCATTTGTTTCCTGAAGAGGTATCTGATGTGATTCATGAAATTTCCCTGGTGTAAAGAGTATTTCATGAAGTTCCGGGACTGTAGCCGGAAGACGTGTACTTCTTGCCACGATATTTCGGCTGACAGCCATTCAGTCGTCTTCATGTGAGTGTTTTACAATTAAGATTGCTAGTTCACAAAGCTAAATTTATATCAAAAATTGGCGCGCAGACCCCTACTACATGAGCAACCTCTGTCGAGTTTCACACCCTCATTGAATATTTCTCCATCTTCCACATGCCCGCAATATTTCATCGAAATTAGGAAAAGTCCTAAGGAAAAATTATGTCAAAGTAATCTTCTGGCCAGCTACAGGTACAAAGACTTGTGCTCTTCTTGGTTCGGTAAAGAACGATCAGTGACTGCGGGTGGGGGGTGGGGGGTAGGGGGCATAATCTACAGAATACCATGCCAGGGTAGCAAAGCCCACATTAGTCAAACAACACACACAGTACATGAAAGGTGAATTGAACATTATCACCAAACTCACCGTTTGCCACCCAGTAAGTCAACCATAGCGAAGCATAGTATTTACACAGGACATTCTGTGGGTTATTCTGCCAATCAGAGAGATTAGAGCTCACACAGAGGTATACCGAAAATCTTTCTTTCCACGAACAATACGAGACTGGAATAGAAGGGAGAACCGATAGAGGTACCCTCCGCCACATATCGTCAGGTGGCTTGCGGAGTATCGCTGTAGATGTAGAATGAAATCCTGGACTCTACGAGATCTTTTTCGGATTTAATTATAAAGGAATCGGTGGAAACACATTTGGCTGAAGATCTTATTAATCGTGATAACGTCTCTCAATTAGATAAGGAAAGGAAAAGAAACTTTTTATAACTACGACACGTCTAAAGACAATTAATGTGTTATTAATTTGATGACTGAATTTTAACTCCGTGAAGTTCTGTTCCGGCAGAGAGCGAGCATGTGGTATCGTGATTCGCATGCGCCAGAGCGCCATAGATAGGGCAATATTCGAAGATGGCGTGAAATTCGACAGAAGTCGCTCATACAGCGGCTGCCTTTGTACATGCGTCCCTGCGCCTATTTTTGGGATAAAGTTAGCGTTGTGGACTAGCAACCTTCTCATGCCAATAACAGCTGATGGCATTACATGAACATTTGCTAAAAAGTGAAACACTGCACCCTGTCATGAAACACTTACCTAGTACCACCTCAAGGAATGTTCTAGAACCTGTTACAAAAACCTTTCCATCCTTTACAAAGGTTATTAGCCAGAACTGTGGAATACATCCAAAGTCCTCCTCTTTCTGTACCCTGATAAACCACTCGCAGACCTCATCCTATCGATCATCAGCCTCTTGACAGTTTTCAGCACCTTGCAACCCACCTACCCACTCCCAATACCCAGTGTTGTTTTCGTTCCAACTAAACGATCAGTGACCAACTTCTTTACCTTTCCTCCATAGTTGCCTCTCCCGATATCCAAAAGGCCTTATACTGGGTATAGCATTCTGGACTGCTTTTCAAGCTCCAAACCCATGCACTCCCATTTGACAATGCCCACGTTATAGCATTCTTCCTTCGCCACTGTCCTACATGTGTCACAATCAACCACACCTGCTTCTGCATCTTTCACCCTGTTGCAGGTGTACCTCAAGGCTTTCTCTTTTCACCTGTCCTTTACTTCCTCTACACTGCAGATATTTCCAAACCACCATCTCCAACATACATCTTGAATATGCTGACGACCCTACGTAGCCACTCACCACATCCTTCAACTTTCCTATGCCTCCCTCCCAAGCCACCTGAATCTCCTGGTTGAGTGATGGAATGCCTTGAAACTTCAAATAAATTGACAGAAATGCCAAGCCACCATCTTTGGTCGCATCACTCAGCGTTTCCATCAGCCAGATTTCCATCTCTCCATCTACAATCAACCCATCCAACTGACTAACACAGTAAAATATTTAGGACTAACTCTTGACAGAAACATGGAATTCACATCTCCTTAACCAACAAAACCTGAAACCGACTAAACCCACTGAAGCTACTAACAGGCCATACTTCGTAGATACTTCTACCATTAATCTCACCTATAAATATCTTCAACATTTCGCGGCCCTGTGAGCAACTGGATAAATATTAATTTTAATTTTAATAATGAACAGCCTCAGTTGCACCGTTTACCTAGAAATTTACCTAGGTTTCAGTTGGGATAACCCAACCTTCTTCAGAATGACACTATCTATCGTTTGACCATAGTAAACGGTGCAACTGAGGCTGTTCATTATTAAAATTAATCGCCTATGAATACTTCATCCACCACACCCTCACTTGTGCCATGTTGGAGGATCTCCATCTCCCCTAAATTCTATAAGTCCATTGAAATCCTGAAAAGGCATATGCTTTGCCTCAGCTTTATCTTCTTACCCGCCCCAACTCGCATCTTGTAACAACTCATCCACTTCCCATATCTTCTTCTCTTCCTAGAGCATTTTCAGATCCGCCACATTAAACGCAAAACTCAGTCAAGCAGCGTGTTTCCCACTCACTAATAACTATTCCAAGTACCCTAATGTGCCACAACATCTGTTCCACCTTCCATGCACCTTGATGCCTTATCATATTCTCCTAACAGAATTTCAACCAACTACGACTCCAGAATAATGAAATCCATCCCAAGGTATAACATTCTTTCCAACCCTAATCACAACGCCCCACAATCCACCATCCTTCTATTTTTTCCTGCCCTTTCACCCAGTTTGCTGAATTTTAGTCGCTACCTGCAGTTCTGAAGTGGTCCACAGTCATACTCATTATTGCACCCTCATCATGACAATTATTTTGATGTACCACCATGGCGTCATTCACATTCACCTGTGGCTGTATTTTAACTATAATATGAAACGGTCGAATGGATTAATCATGCGAATACTCCAGTGTCCTACATGTCCCACTTAATGGACTGAGTTCCAAAAAAATGTGCCAACACTATGTTCTCCTCCCTGTACCATGTGATAAAACTGAACTTTCATGAGGAGAAGCATGAAAAAATCATTCTGTTGTCAGAGGCCTGCTTGGGACAAAACAGGAATTACACACTGTTCCATTTTCTGAGTATGCTATGTAGAATTCTGAATGTGCAGAAAGTGCATCTGTTGCTTGTGCAGGGGCACTCATGTTTTCAGTGCTCAGAGTTTGAGAACGATGGGGGTGGTGGATCTGAACAAGAGTATTTGGAGATGATCGAATTGCCAGAAATCCCCATTAATAATGGTTGATGGGACGTGAGATGACGTCCTGCTCGAATTTGAGTAAGCCCTGAAGGGCAAGATTAAGAAAGCCAAAAACCCACAGATCTGAGAAGCAGTAAAGATAACATACAACGTTAATAAAAGTGCTTCAGTGGTGGAAAACTGCAGTGGAACAGGGGAAAAACTGCATACCATTCTATCTTCTCCCAAGAAAGCAGACCCGTCACACACCAAGGCTTCAAAGAAAACGGATATTCGGTCTCTGCTGCTATTTGTTACTCCTGCAAAGCATCAGTTTTACAAGAACTTGCTGACCCCCTACTTGTGTATGGGGACCTAACAACCAGGAGGCAGAGTGAGAAAGGGGTGAATTAGATTTGGAGTTTAAACACTTTCTTCACAACATGAAAAATGAGATAAAAGTAATAATAAAGGTAATATTTTTTAACCTCCTGTGTTTCACTACATAAAATTGGAACAAACAGTCATTCAATGTATCAAATGCACTTTCCTTTCGCCACAGACACAACGATATGCAATAATAAGGTAAGTGTTCCATTTTACGGTTTATTTAATGTGCTATTCAGCAGATATGGAATACAAATCGCATGTTCTTAAGCGGGGGAAACATGTTAGTCCTCTTTTCGATTAGGAATATCTGCAAGTCATTGATATTTCAATGACAGTCATGCTCAAAAGTATCCGAACTACCTGAATTGCATTTCGCCTGATTCGCATGAAACTGGCAGAACGCGGCTGTCTAACAGGTCCTCTAATCGCTCCTTGGTACAGTCGTTTGACTATTGAAAATGGTTCCAAAAAGTCACCACTAGAAAATACTGCTCTGTATCGCAGTAACTCAAGATGTAAAATAATACCACGATGCTACAAATATCAGGGAACACCTTATCACAGATGAGACTGTCCTTAAGGCTTATAAGCTCACATTTATTACAATAAATAACGTACTGAAATGTAAACACTCTCATTATTACGTCAGATAGGTAATGCACGTAGTAAGTTCGGCTTATTCATGGTTTCCTCTTCAAAGTAACATACAGTACTTATAATTTAACACAAAATGACATTAAAAATTTAAGTTATCCACTAGCAGCAATTGAGAATATGTATGAACTTCAAATGACACACGAACCGTCTCGTTCTGCATATGTATTGAAACCCAGGTCAGGCAAACTAAACAAAGATTTCGTGACTGACGCAAACTAACAGTCATTCGTGATTAGGCATACAGAGTGTGATATACCTCGATTTCAGACAGTATCAGTTAGGAAATATCAACTTTAAATTACATAACGCAAACATTTTTAACGGAAGCGAATTCCTACCCAGCATCTCTTGTCCCTGTAAACGAACTACGAGAGATGTTAAATATTGCTTCTTCACAAGTAACTTACTAGAATGCTGTGTGGTGAAACCTTGTGTTGGACAGGGATTCGAACCCAGAACCTAATCGTATTGATATCGAAGCACAACCAACTGTGACATTTCGGATTTTCTCGGCAGGAGCTAGACGTTTTAACTGAAATGACGAGAAGAAACGTTCATTTTTTCCTTCCCAGGACTCCAACCCGGCACCTATCGCTGTTATATTCCAGAGAAAAAGAACGTTAAATATGGGTTTGTTGCATGAGCAGCGACTTGTGAGCATGTTTGAACTGGAAATAATATGACGAAGAGTTCAGTGCTCACAGGGAATAGAGCCCCGCACATATCGTTGTTGACTACACACAAAGAGACGTCAGCTACCGAATTTTTCGCCACCAGCAGCTCGGAATAACATCTTGAACTTACAGTGATCGCCGCGCGGGATTAGCCGAGTGGTATAGGGGGTGCAGTCATGGACTGTGCGGCTGGTCCCGGCGGAGATTCGAGTCCTACCTCGGGCATGGCTGTGTGTGTTTGTCTTTAGGATGATTTAGGTTAAGTAGTGTGTAAGCTTAGGGACTGATGGCCTTAGCAGTTAAGTCCCATAAGATTTCACACACATATGAACTTTTTTTTTCTTACAGTTCTGTGTCCCACTGGGAGACAAAAACGTCAGATATCGTTAGTTTTGACAACGAATGAAAATACATGTAAAATCAGAATTATTATCCACCAGCAGATAGGTGTTCTCATGCTAGAGCTTGATAATACATAATTAAATCTTTAGTGCCAGGCCAGGATTCGAACCCATTCACGCGTAATATGTGGAGATGTTGAGGAATCTGTAGTTTTGAACAAACAACAAATTGTAGCCGAACTGTATTATCACGAAAGGATCAGATTCCGCGTTAAGAGTGGTCTGAGTTGCACTCTCAGTTCAGAACCAATTTTATCGACATACAGAAGCTCAGATGAAAGATGGAATAACTGTCCTGTGACCCTACATAGCGTTTGTTTCGTCACTAGAAATAAATAACCAGTATAAGAAAGGGTACTGGTGATAGAGTTTCTACATGTCGCCATTCCAGACTTTATTGTGGTTAAACCTAACATCTAGTTAGCAAAGAAGGAATATCATCTTTAATGTGAATTTTAGACCACACTCCCATTATATATCTTTCTCTCCCTATCTAAAATCATTGAGAAAAGTGGGAATTGAACCCAGACCACATGTTCAAGAACCTATCATCCGTCCAACAGATCACCAAATCCTCAGTTCTGTGACTCGTTTTTCCATCGTAACACCGTTTCGCCACACTGAATGAGAATTCCGACACACAGGCTCCCTGTAGTACATTGCAGCATGTTCAGTAAATTCATTTACTTGGTTGACCGAATCACCGTGAACTAGCTGCCTCGGCTCCCCAGTGTATGCATTCGACTCTATTTTGTAATCACCAAAATAAAATCACGTAACTGCCACCTACACAAAACTGCCAACAGTGTAGGATACAGAAATTTAAATAGGAGTGCTCCTTTCCACTTGAGCTGTAACTGTTTCTCTCAGAAGTCTAGATCCAGCCATTTGCATTATCTCGCAGCGCTGTGGTATGCAGAAGTTCTGGAAGAATTGTTGTTCAGCTCTGTAGCTGTTGTAGCTATGTCTCAGCTAGTAGCCTAAAGGTAAGTATCGTGCACGATAGGGAAGATGTCGCGAGTTAGAATACATTTGCTGCTAATATTTTTTAAAACGCAATTCTGCTGAAGTTACCAATCTAATGGAACTTTGAACATAATTCTCTTCACTTCTCAACCCAAAATAGTCGCATGTGGAAAAAGGCCTAACTTCTGTGACATTTTGTTCTTTTCAGGTTTAATAGACAGCCAGGCAGCAGATGCATCTCGAAGCTTTTGTATTGTGTATGGGGAGAGCTCATCGTGCCCAAATACGTCAGAAAAGTATTTTCTACGTTATCTGTCGTGTGGTAGTGGCATTTTATTCTTCTTCAAACATTGTTTGACAGCTTTAACTCAGAACAAGTTTTCTACATGCATGTAATCAATAAACTGCATGTGCATTGTCAGCCTGTTATAGATAACATCAGAGAATTCGCATATATCGTTGTTGATTAATTTCGCTCTCATGTTTACTATTGTTTCGACAATTATAAGAAATGAAAGAAAACTACCCACGAAACCTTACGACGAAGGTCTATTTTAATAAAACTGAGTATCTGTACACAAGCGTGCCTCTATTGACACGAATTAGTAAAATACTACTCACTTAGATTTTGATTGGGTCTGTGTTTGATTGTTATGCTGTGTCATACTCAAGAGGTATGCAAATGTGGAATTTCATAAATATAGTTATGTATTTCTCGAAACCCAAAATTTGCTTGTCAGCAGCGGAAAGAGGCGTTACCTGTTGTGCAGCGTTTTAAGCTTTTCAACATTGCACAATGAGCCGAAAGTATTTACTTGCGATTTCCTAATTGATGTTTGATCTGACTGCTTGTAGCTCTTTCACAGAAGGGATAAAATCGTTGCAGTCAGTGCGACTGGAACTGCGAAGCATAACAGTAGCTTGCATACAGGTCAGCACCTTACCACAGAGCTGGTGAAGTGGTACGTGTCTTACCTTCCTCTTACAAGACCCTTTAGTGGCTAGAACTCATAAACCGCTATTTAAAGGCCGAGATTACTTGCGATTTGCACCTGCAACGAGTTCCCTGGACTGAAAACCGTAAGTTCACAATCGTTTGTTACACCTCAAGCGATAATAACTCAGGTTATTCAATGGAAATGACAGGTAAAATCAAGTGAACTTTGAGGCTTAATTCCGTGCACACCTGGAAGTAACTCGTCGATCACAGAGTTGCCAAACATACATTACCTTGTTGCCAAATCTCAGTTACAGTACCAGCAGGAAGAAGACGAACCGATGTAATCCTACAGTGGGCTGGGATGTGACCATAGCTGGTGTCTCCAAGTCGTGGCTGCTACGGCCTGGAATATGTAATGCGTCTGATTCGCGTTTCCGTAACTAGGTTTAGGGACTGGAGCGTAGTTACTAATAATACTCAGAACTGACTGCAAACTAAGCATCATAAATCAGTAACTCTAATAATTGTTTTATATTCCTTTCATTAGTGTACTCAAAACTAAGAAACTCATTGACAGGCGATTTCGTGGCTTGCCGATAGGCGAGCACAACAAACAAATAAAAATGAAAAAAGAATGTGTGTGTGTGTGTGTGTGTGTGTGTGTGTGTGTGTGTGTGTGTGTGTGTGTGAGAGAGAGAGAGAGAGAGAGAAATAAAAAAGAACGAGACAGAGAGAGTGTGTGTAAAAAATTTTTGTAAGGAAATTGAATCATGGTATGTAAATAAATCTTTCATTTAAAATGACACGTTCCACATCATTACGAAATGTCGTATTCATGATCTATGGAACAAGAATTAATCTAATGTAATGTAATGTAATCTGATCACATCATATTAATGACTAGCCATGAAGAGTCATGAATTCCCGAATTTTTTTTCCAATACCTGTAACCAAATCTATACTTGAAAATAAAAGAAGACAATTTTTGTAATTAACTGGGACTTCTATCAAGAGACTTTCGTCCCTTTTAGCTAACCACGAAATATGTCTGATATACCTCCATTCTGAAGTAACGAAGTGTGCATGCAGTAAAGATGAAGTGCATGATGTGAAGTTCCGTGACGAAGATACGAGCCCAACACGTAAACGGATTGTTAACTAAGAAAAATCTAATGTTACGTATCGGTTTTTCTTACGAGCTGCTAGGTGTTTGAATCTAAAATAAGGATACAAACTTTTGTGCCTAAGCCACAATCGAACTGCACACCTAACGTGCACCCACGAATATAGCTTAAGTATCAGTTGCTTACTCACCAACAGTAAGATGGGTGCATTTTTGATGTTGGTAACACGTGAACAGAGATTAAAAATGCACGTTAATTTTCACTAGCTGGGTGGTGTGCACTTGAGAGGGCTTAAAATGAAATTATGAATATTTTTGTACTGGATCCTTTGGAGGAGACCTAGAGAAGATTGTATTCCTGGGAAAAGGAACGAAATGACTGAACTATAGTGTTCCGAGAGATTCAGATCCTCGAAAGAGGAGATACGAATTCGAATCACAGTCCAGCACCAAATGTTTCAACGTCTCTAGTTCAATCAAGTACAAGTAAAATAAGAGCCCTGCTCCTTTAAATGGCTATCGTTTCATCAAATAAAATAAAATTTTCTGATGTAAGTAAGCTTACTGGCGACTGTATTTATGTTTGCCATGACTTTCGCTATATCATTTCCCAACGTAGACGGTCTCTGCCCAGTTGGTAATGCGGATCATGGATTATAACGTCGTTCTCTTGAGGTTACCAGAGGTAAAATAAATCTGTTTCTGTCCCTTAGAAGTAAATGCCTGAACCCACGCATTGCACCTGTGATAATTCGTTCCACCAGACCATTGTGGCCACATTTCCCAGCCTCAAATGTGTGCTGTAACGGATGATGTGCTTAGCTTACAAAATTAGTCACGGTTGAAAAAATGCGAGTCTATTAAATGGATAACTAGAAGCAAGCTTCTGTCGCGGAAATTATGCTATTCCCATGTCAGCAGGATGTGAAGACTCTTCTAGGCATCATAGGCTCAAAGTAAAGACATTTTGAATTTTCTCAAATTGAGCAAATTTATTATTTCGAGAAAATCCACTGTGAAACATGCAGTTACCGGATAATTCGATTATTACCGTCATTATTACTATCATTTTATTCATACCGCTGCTGGAACGCATGTGCTAGAAGATCATTTAATGCCTTTTGGTCACTATACAAGTAGCTTCCCAAGAACAGGTTCTTTCCCTGTCTACGGAATCCTTTTCATTTTAATTAAATATCAAACATCAGAAATTACTCATAGATTGCATTAAAACTAAAGTAATTGATAAAGACGTTACTTGATAACAAAAACTCGCTGCCATTCTTCACTTACTTGCCCCTAGAAATGGCTATTGGGTACTGCAAAACAAAAAAGGCAAGAGATCTTACTGCCTTCCGATATACGTCGCTGTCAGTTCTTCCATATGATTTGGTAGACATGACCTGTTTCAAGTTGTGTATGACAGACAATGTTTTAGAAAATCAATTGTTTTCCTTTGAAATAAACAGAAAGATTTTCATTCTAAGCTATCCAAGTACAAAATTTTCACAATATTAGTTCAAATTTAATATAGAATTCTATAATGTAGGAAAGTATTTCACAGTTGCAAAACTTGCATCCGATTTCATTACCAACTGGGCAGAGCCCGTTTACGTTGGGAAATGACATAGCGAAAGTCATGGCAAACATAAATACAGTCGCCAGTAAGCTTACTTACATCAGAAAATTTTATTTTATTTGATGAACCGATAGCCATTTAAAGGAGCAGGGCTCTTATTTTACTTGTACTTGATTGAACTAGAGACGTTGAAACATTTGGTGCTGGACTGTGATTCGAATTCGTATCTCCTCTTTCGAGGATCTGAATCTCTCGGAACACTATAGTTCAGTCATTTCGTTCCTTTTTCCAGGAATACAATCTTCTCTAGGTCTCCTCCAAGAGATCCAGTACAAAAATATTCATAATTTCATTTCAAGCCCTCTCAAGTGCACATCACCCTGCAAGTGAAAATTAAAGTGCATTTTTAATATCTGTTCACGTGTTGCCAACAATCGCAGTAGGTGTCGTTATTTCTGGTCAAAAACGCACACACCTTACTGTTGGTGAGTAAGCAATTGATACTTCAGCTATATTCGTGGATGCACGGTAGGTGTGCAGTTAGATTGTCACTTAAGCACAAAAGTTTGTATCCTTATTTTAGATTCAAAAACCTAGCAGCAAACAACAGGGACGAAAGGGTCTTGATAGGAGTCGCAGTTTATTATAAAAATTGTCGTCTTTTATTTTCAAGTATAGATTTAGTTACTGGTATTGGCCAAAATTTCGGGAATTCATGACTCTTCATGGCTAGTCATCAATATGATGTTATTAGATTAGATTACATTACATTAGATTAATTATTGTTCCATAGATCATGAATACGACATTTCGTAATGATGTGGAATGTGTCATTTTAAATGAAAGATTTATTTACATACCATGATTCAATTTCTTTACAACAATTTTTTACACACACTCTCTCTGTCTCGTTCTTTTTTATTTCTCTCTCTCTCTCTGTCTCGTTCTTTTTTATTTCTCTCTCTCTCTCTCTCTCTCTCTCTCTCTCTCTCTCTCTCACACACACACACACACATCCACACACACACACACACGCACGCACGCACACACACACACACACACACACACACACACACACACATTATTTTTTCATTTTTATTTGTTTGTTGTGCTCGCCTATCGGCAAGGCACGAAAACGCCTGTGGATGAGTTTCTTAGTTTTGAGTACACTAACGAAAGGAATATAAAACAATTATGAGAGTTACTGATTTATGATGCTTAGTTTGCAGTCAGTTCTGAGTATTATTAGTAACTACGCTCCAGTCCCTAAACCTAGTTATGGAAACGCGGATCAGACGCATTACGTATTCCAGGCTGTAGCAGCCACGACTTGGAGACACCAGCTATGGTCACATCCCAGCCCACTGTAGGATTACATCGGTTCGTCTTCTTCCTGATGGTACTGTAACTGAGATTTGGCAACAAGGCAATGTATGTTTGGCAACTCGGTGATCGACGAGTTACTTCCTGGTGTGACCGGAATTAAGCCACTTGATTTTACCTTTCATTTCCATTGAATAACCTGAGTTATTATCGTCGGAGGTGTAACAAAGATTGTAACCTTACGGTTTTCAGCCCAGGAAACTCGTTGCAGGTGCAAATCGCAAGTAATCTCTTCCTTTAAATAGCGGTTTATGAGTTCTAGCCACTATTGGTCTCGTAAGAGAAAGTAAGACACGTACCTCTTCGCCAGTTCTTTGGTAAGGTGCTGACCTGTAAAAAAGCTACTGTTATGCTTCGCAGTTCCAGTCGCACTGACTGCAACGATTTTATCCCTTCTGTGAAAGAGCTACAAGCAGTCAGATCAAACATCAATTAGGAAATCGCAAGATACTTTCGGCTCATTGTGCAATGGTGAAATGCTTACAATGCTGCACAACAGGTAACGCCTCTTTCCGCTCTGACAAGCAAATTTTGGGTTTCTAGAAATACATAACTATATTTATGAAATGCCACATTTGCATACCTCTTGAGAATGACACAGCATAACAATCAAACACAGACCTAATCAAAATCTAAGTTAGTAGTATTTTACCAATTCGTGTCAATAGAGGCACGCTTGTGTACAGATACTCAGTTTTATTAAAATAGACATTCGTCGAAAGGTTATCGTGGGTAGTTTTCTTTCATTTCTTATACACTCCTGGAAATTGAAATAAGAACACCGTGAATTCATTGTACCAGGAAGGGGAAACTTTATTGACACATTCCTGGGGTCAGATACATCACATGATCACACTGACAGAACCACAGGCACATAGACACAGGCAACAGAGCATGCACAATGTCGGCACTAGTACAGTGTATATCCACCTTTCGCAGCAATGCAGGCTGCTATTCTCCCATGGAGACGATCGTAGAGATGCTGGATCTAGTCCTGTGGAACGGCTTGCCATGCCATTTCTACCTGGCGCCTCAGTTGGACCAGCGTTCGTGCTGGACGTGCAGACCGCGTGAGACGACGCTTCATCCAGTCCCAAACATGCTCAATGGGGGACAGATCCGGAGATCTTGCTGGCCAGGGTAGTTGACTTACACCTTCTAGAGCACGTTGGGTGGCACGGGACACATGCGGACGTGCATTGTCCTGTTGGAACAGCAAGTTCCCTTGCCGGTCTAGGAATGGTAGAACGATGGGTTCGATGACGGTTTGGATGTACCGTGCACTATTCAGTGTCCCCTCGACGATCACCAGAGGTGTACGGCCAGTGTAGGAGATCGCTCCCCACACCATGATGCCGGGTGTTGGCCCTGTGTGCCTCGGTCGTATGCAGTCCTGATTGTGGCGCTCACCTGCACGGCGCCAAACACGCATACGACCATCATTGGCACCAAGGCAGAAGCGACTCTCATCGCTGAAGACGACACGTCTCCATTCGTCCCTCCATTCACGCCTGTCGCGACACCACTGGAGGCGGGCTGCACGATGTTGGGGCGTGAGCGGAAGACGGTCTAACGGTGTGCGGGACCGTAGCCCAGCTTCATGGAGACGGTTGCGAATGGTCCTCGCCGATACCCCAGGAGCAACAGTGTCCCTAATTTGCTGGGAAGTGGCGGTGCGGTCCCCTACGGCACTGCGTAGGATCCTACGGTCTTGGCGTGCATCCGTGCGTCGCTGCGGTCCGGTCCCAGGTCGACGGGCACGTGCACCTTCCGCCGACCACTGGCGACAACATCGATGTACTGTGGAGACCTCACGTCCCACGTGTTGAGCAATTCGGCGGTACGTCCACCCGGCCTCCCGCATGCCCACTATACGCCCTCGCTCAAAGTCCGTCAACTGCACATACGGTTCACGTCCACGCTGTCGCGGCATGCTACCAGTGTTAAAGACTGCGATGGAGCTCCGTATGCCATGACAAACTGGCTGACACTGACGGCGGCGGTGCACAAATGCTGCGCAGCTAGCGCCATTCGACGGCCAACACCGCGGTTCCTGGTGTGTCCGCTGTGCCGTGCGTGTGATTATTGCTTGTACAGCCCTCTCGCAGTGTCCGGAGCAAGTATGGTGGGTCTGACACACCGGTGTCAATGTGTTCTTTTTTCCATTTCCAGGAGTGTAATACAGTGTACAATTTTCGTAATGTTTCCTATAGTGTTGTCGAAACAATAGTAAACATGAGAGCGAAATTAATCAACAACGATATATGCGAATTCTCTGATGTTATCTATAACAGGCTGACAATGCACATGCAGTTTATTGATTACATGCATGTAGAAAACTTGTTCTGAGTTAAAGCTGTCAAACAATGTTTGAAGAAGAATAAAATGCCACTACCACACGACAGATAACGTAGAAAATACTTTTCTGACGTATTTGGGCACGATGAGCTCTCCCCATACACAATACAAAAGCTTCGAGATGCATCTGCTGCCTGGCTGTCTATTAAACCTGAAAAGAACAAAATGTCACAGAAGTTAGGCCTTTTTCCACATGCGACTATTTTGGGTTGAGAAGTGAAGAGAATTATGTTCAAAGTTCCATTAGATTGGTAACTTCAGCAGAATTGCGTTTTAAAAAATATTAGCAGCAAATGTATTCTAACTCGCGACATCTTCCCTATCGTGCACGATACTTACCTTTAGGCTACTAGCTGAGACATAGCTACAACAGCTACAGAGCTGAACAACAATTCTTCCAGAACTTCTGCATACCACAGCGCTGCGAGATAATGCAAATGGCTGGATCTAGACTTCTGAGAGAAACAGTTACAGCTCAAGTGGAAAGGAGCACTCCTATTTAAATTTCTGTATCCTACACTGTTGGTAGTTCTGTGTAGGTGGCAGTTACGTGATTTTATTTTGGTGATTACAAAATAGAGTCGAATGCATACACTGGGGAGCCGAGGCAGCTAGTTCATGGTGATTCGGTCAACCAGGTAAATGAGTTTACTGAACATGCTGCAATGTACTACAGGGAGCCTGTGTGTCGGAATTCTCATTCAGTGTGGCGAAACGGTGTTCCGATGGAAAAACGAGTCACAGAACTGAGGATTTGGTGATCTGTTGGACGGATGATAGGTTCTTGAACATGTGGTCTGGGTTCAATTCCCACTTTTCTCAATGATTTTAGATAGGGAGAGAAAGATATATAATGGGAGTGTGGTCTAAAATTCACATTAAAGATGATATTCCTTCTTTGCTAACTAGATGTTAGGTTTAACCACAATAAAGTCTGGAATGGCGACATGTAGAAACTCTATCACCAGTAACCTTTCTTATACTAGTTATTTATTTCTAGTGACGAAACAAACGCTATGTAGGGTCACAGGACAGTTATTCCATCTTTCATCTGAGCTTCTGTATGTCGATAAAATTGGTTCTGAACTGAGAGTGCAACTCAGACCACTCTTAACGAGGAATCTGATCCCTTCGTGATAATACAGTTCGGCTACAATTTGTTGTTTGTTCAAAACTGCAGATTCCTCAACATCTCCACATATTACGCTTGAATGGGTTCGAATCCTGGCCTGGCACTAAAGATTTAATTATGTATTATCAAGCTCTAGCATGAGAACACCTATCTGCTGGTGGATAATAATTCTGATTTTTCATGTATTTTCATTCGTTGTCAAAACTAACGATATGTGACGTATTTGTCTCCCAGTGGCACACAGAACTGTAAGAAAAAAAAAGTTCATATGTGTGTGAAATCTTATGGGACTTAACTGCTAAGGCCATCAGTCTCTAAGCTTACACACTACTTAACCTAAATCATCCTAAAGACAAACACACACAGCCATGCCCGAGGGAGGACTCGAATCTCCGCCGGGACCAGCCGCACAGTCCATGACTGCACCCCCTATACCACTCGGCTAATCCCGCGCGGCGATCACTGTAAGTTCAAGATGTTATTCCGAGCTGCTGGTGGCGAAAAATTCGGTAGCTGACGTCTCTTTGTGTGTAGTCAACAACGATATGTGTGGGGCTCTATTCCCTGTGAGCACTGAACGCTTCGTCATATTATTTCTAGTTCAAACATGCTCACAAGTCGCTGCTCATGCAACAAACCCATATTTAACGTTCTTTTTCTCTGGAATATAACAGCGATAGGTGCCGGGTTGGAGTCCTGGGAAGGAAAAAATGAACGTTTCTTCTCGTCATTTCAGTTAAAACGTCTAGCTCCTGCCGAGAAAATCCGATATGTCACAGTTGGTTGTGCTTCGATATCAATACGATTAGGTTCTGGGTTCGAATCCCTGTCCAACACAAGGTTTCACCACACAGCATTCTAGTAAGTTACTTGTGAAGAAGCAATATTTAACATCTCTCGTAGTTCGTTTACAGGGACAAGAGATGCTGGGTAGGAATTCGCTTCCGTTAAAAATGTTTGCGTTATGTAATTTAAAGTTGATATTTCCTAACTGATACTGTCTAAAATCGAGGTATATCACACTCTGTATGCCTAATCAGGGATGACTGTTAGTTTGCGTCAGTCATGAAATCTTTGTTTAGTCTGCCTGACCTGGGTTTCAATACATATGCAGAACGAGACGGTTCGTGTGTCATTTGAAGTTCATACATATTCTCAATAGTTGCTAGTGGCTAACTTAAATTTTTAATGCCATTTTGTGTTAAATAATAAGTACTGTATGTTACTTTGAAGAGGAAATCATGAATACGCCGAACTTACTACGAGCATTACCTATCTGACGTAATAATGAGAGCGTTTACATTTCAGTATGTCATTTATTGTAATAAATGTGAGCTTATAAGCCTTAAGGACAGTCTTATCTGTGATAAGGTGTTCCCTGATATTTATAGCATCGTGGTATTATTTTACATCTTGAGTTTCTGCGATACAGAGCAGTATTTTCAAGTGGTGACTTTTTGGAACCATTTTCAATAATCAAACGACTGTACCAAGGAGCGATTAGAGGACCTGTTAGACAGCCGTGTTATGCCGGTTTCATACGAATCAGGCGAAATGCAATACAGGTCGTTCGGATACTTTTGAGCATGACTGTACAATGTTAACGATACATTTCAGCGCTTTGTAGCTGCAAACACATACTTTTCACTTGCCTTGTTATTGCAGAGGGGACTTCAGCTGCTGATGGAAGCCATGCACAACCTGACACTCTATGCGTTTTCCTCGATGATGTAAAATTTAAGAACAAATGTTAGTGTCTTGATAAATGCAAAAAGAGGAGTGCAAGAAGTGCCCCCGCAAACTGCGTAATTGCCGCAGCAGGGTTGAAGTATATCGTGTCACTCATGTAGGTCGGGGTAGTAGCAGTTCTCTTTCAAAAGTATGGATTTCGGCGCCGCGCGGGATTAGCCGAGCTGTCGCAGTTCGCCGGCGGACGGCGTGGAGGTAGGACGTAGTGTTGTGTGCGCTGCGCCGTTTGTGCTTCCGCGTGGTAAGTCTTGCGGTTGCTGCGGCTTAAAACTCTGTTTATAGAACACTTCGAGAATAATGAATAGAATGCAGTGACGGCTCAACCAAGTCGAAAAGATACGTTGAAACTTACCTTTGATCCTCGATATGCCAGACCCAAGTCGTTTGAAGTAGAAAATTGGTTAGAAGAAGATGTGAAGCTCTCCTTTAATGATGTAATTGGGATCCAACTGTCGATTGTAGCTTGTGTCGTGTTTGTTAAAATGAGTAGTTCCGAGTTGTGCGAGAAAATATTTGAGTCTTCCGGAGGTGTCATGAAATTTAAGCACTCAGATGGAAACGTTGGTGAAGTCACATGCTGGTGTTGGCCTTCGCACAATTCGAATCTTCGAGTTGCCTTTTGAGATTACAACAGACCAAATTAATGCTGTATTTCACCCTTCGGGAAAGTGCCCAGCAACTATGCCGAGAAATGGTCAAGCGCGCATAAATTCCCAGTACTAAATGGCGTACGGCAGCTTCGAGTAGAGTTACAAAAGCACATCCCGTCGTACATCAATGTCTGGGGATATAGACGGATTGTAATTTATGACGACCAACCGCGAACCTGTGCCGCCTGTAACAAGCCTGGGCAGGTTCGCGCAGAATGTATACAGCGGCGCGTCGCACGGCTGCCGGCCGGCCGGCGAGGCCGTCAGGCCACCGGCGATGACAACACTGCCAGGAACTTAGCCGCCGTGGCACGCGAACGGCCGACTGCTTCCTCAGCCCCTGAATCGTGTGCAAATACAAATTCTCCAGACACTCAAATTCCGATGGACGTCAGTGCCGTCATAGCTGACGACCTTAGAAGAGTCCCGCCAATCTACGGCAACAGTTGAAGCTCCACCGGAACAGGCACCTGCAACTGTCAAGACTTCACATCCGCCGGAAGTTGAAGACCGACACACCTTGCAGGAAAGCGACACTAACTTGGATACTGAAGAAAGACCGTCGAGAGGCAATTCTCCAAAGAAAAATAAAAACGCCGGCTGGCGCGCAAAGATGCAGAGGAGACAGCTCCCACACTCCGACCAAAAGCGTAGGAAGTAGGTAGTACCTTAAGCCAACAGATATATAGCAACACGAAAGCGACACCAGTATCTGAGGAGCGTTCCCCTTCTGCGCTGGAATAACGAGACGTCCAAGGAAAGCCAACAAAGAAAGCATCCAACCACCCCCAAGAAACGAGTCACTCTCATGAAGCTTCACTCGTCCCACACACGACGACAACCTCAACCAGCTGGGCAGACGAAAGCGACCATAACAATGCCGACGAAGAAATGACAGAAGTTTCAGAAACTAAGACAGACTGTAAGCTAGCCCCACAGGTGGCTGATTTCTTCAACGAAGACGTCTCCGCGAACGAACATTCTAAAGAACAAGGACACACCACTGAAACATTTGCTACCGGTGAATATTATTAAAATGCGTTTTAAAGTTGACGCTTGCGAGGCAAAACAGAAGAATGTTTTTTAAAGTTAGATTAAGTAGAACGAAGAATGTCTGACATACAAGCATACAAAATCGCGACATTAAACCTTAATAAGATTAATAGTTCCTTTAAACTACAGAACTTAAAAGATTGTATTTATGCTTCTGAAAGTGACATTATACTTTTACAAGAAGTGACAGACATTGAGCTTGGTAACGTACCTGGCTTCAACGCCATTACAAACCCAGGGCATGGAGCGGAAATGGGCCCGGCTCTGCTCACAAAGGACGGCATAGTAGTCCAAGATGTAGTAAAAGTACCAAACAGTAACCACAATAAACAAAATACGACTCATTAATGTGTATGCCCCTTCAGGATCCAGTAACAGGCACCGCAGAATGGAGTTCTTTAAAGAAGAAAAACTCGATATGAACACCTTATCCTGGAAGGAGATTGTAACTGTGTTTTGCAAGCCAAAGACCGAACTCCCAATTTCAACAAGTGTACTGAACTGGAACGCATTGTTAATGACTTAAGACTAATAGACTCATGGGAACATATGCACGGTGCAGCCCCTGGCTTCACCCACTCCATAAGTCACTCGGCGAGCCGTCTCGACAGGATATATGTAAGGCACAATTTGAAACACCTCATTTTGCAGTCCGAAGTATGGCCTACCGTTTTTCCAGATCATGCTGCAAACATATGCACAATCAATCTGATAAAACAAGGGACCTTCCGAGGTAGAGGCACAGGGAAGCTCAACGTGTAACATCTGGAAGACCATGCTTGTCAGAAGGCATTTTACAAGGTACGGAGAGAATGTGAAAGCAAATTTAGCTCGTACAACTCTGTCACTGACTGGTGGCTGAAACATGCCAAACCTAAAATACGGAGGTTTTTCATAAACTACTCCAAAGACAAAAACTTTTGGTACAAATCAACTATAGAATTTTACTTTCAATGTCTCAGAGATCTGTACAAGTCCGATGCAACAGTTGTGGACAACTACGAAAGAATTAACAAAATTTAAGCAAAAATTTTAGCACTACTGCGTAAATAACTGGAAGGCTACCAAATAAGGTCGCGTCCCCAGAATATAGCCCAGAACGAGGTCACTTCCATTTATCACGTCATTCGTGAAAGCAAAAGGGCGTCTCGCAATATATTATCTGAAATAACAACTGATGATGGAAGGAAGCTGACGAAGCAAAGAGAGATTAAAAAGGCAATCGTACAGCATTTTGAATCCTTAATGTCTAGTCAACCGGTTGACGAACAGCTTCAAGACGAGTTAATAATCAACCTCCAGGGCAAAGTATGCCACGCGGAAGCACAAACTCTCATCTCGGAAGTGACTGAAGAAGACGTCGAAGAAGCTATATATGGAAGCACGAAAAATAAAGCTCCAGGGGCAGATGGAATTCCGGCAGAATTTTATCGCAGATTCAGTGGCCTCGTAAAAGGCAAGTTTACTTTCTTCTGCAACGAACTTCTAAACCCTGAAAATGACATCCCGAAAGAATTTCGTGAGGGACTCGTAGTGTTAGTGCCAAAAACTACCAATACGAAATCTGTAAGCGCTCTGAGGCCAATTACGCTTTTAAACAGCAATTACAAAATCTTTGGCCGCATCCTCGCTCGCAGGTTGAAAACCACAATGACTCTTATCAAACAAGTGTGGGCAAAGACAGAAGAATTCTCCAGACCCTCTGTGATTACAGGGACCTAATCTCAACGGCCGACGTCTGCATAATAAAATGTGCACTCATCTCACTCGACTTTGATAAAACCTTCGACAGAGTTAATCATAGTTTCTCCTTCGCACCATGAGCATAATGGGCTTCCCACCTCGATTCATTGCGGTAGTAAGAAATACATTAACAAACAACTCAGCCAGATTTGACATCAATGGACACATTAGCCGCCAGATTGACGTCACCAGCTCCATTAGGCAAGGGTGTCCAATGTCAATGGCACTCTTCGCCATCGCCATCGAACCCCTGCTTGCCTCCCTTATGAAATATCTACAAGGACTACAAATACATGGAGAAAAGGTCGTGTACAAGGCATACGCTGATGATGTTGGCTTCCTTGTGAATGGCGCTGAAGTACAGAGCGCACTACGAATAGTAACAAAATATGAACAGGCATCTGGTGCAAAACTTAATAAAACAAAGTCGGGGATTTTCAACATCGGCCGTGGAATTAGGATGCAAACGCAGGATCTGTTACGCGAGCTTGTAACCATGAAATGTCTCGACATAGATTTTAAAAGAAATATCAAGTACACTATTGCTGCGAATTATCGAAAATTACTTAATAGCATACGCGCCTCTGTACAAGCACATAGTATTAGGAAACTCGATGAAATTCAAAAAGTAACAGTGGCAAATGTATACATCACATCCAAAGTTAATTATGTAGCACAAGTTCTGCCACCACCTGCGACTTTGTTGAAAAGCATCGCATCTGCACTAGGACACTTTTTGAGCCGCGGACGTATTTACAAAGTCAAATATGACATTCTGCTGTTCCCTGCGAAATGTGGTGGGTTAAATCTCACCGATGTCAGCAAAAAAGCGCAAGCCTTATACCTTGCTACCACATACTAACAATGGAAAGAGCCAAGTGGTACCCTTGCTGCACATTTGATAAACGAAATAGCTCCTGCTGACGTCAGTGCACCTATAAATGTCCAACACATACCCAACGGACTATACCACTTGAAATACTTTTTCGTAGAAGTACAGCTACATACAGGCAAGGATTCCTAAAAAAGACATCATGAAAGTAAAAGAACTTTATAATAACTTGATGAAAGACAAACCCAGAAACGACGTAGAACAAAAGTATCCTTGTTATATCTGGGGAACAATATGGGAAAATATTCACTGCCGGAACCTGCCAACGTATGTCAAATCGACCTGGTACTTTGCTGTAAACAGAATAATTACGACGAACTCTAAACTTCACTCTATTCGATTGACCGAGGCACCGCTGTGTACATTATGTAAAATACCAGATACCGAAGAACATAGATTGCTGTGTGACAGGGTAAAAGAAATATGGTTCTGTATAAGACAAAAGATAGCGAGCGTCAGCAGAACTACGCCCAATGCCGTTACGGCTGCTGAATTTTTAAACCCTGACGGTATACCTTACCCTAAAACAAAACGAAATGCAATTAACTGGTTGAAAGGCCAAACGATGCATTACATCGTAACAAAAGAATCAAGCAATAGGGAGGACGTCTGGGTATAGCTTACAACTGAGCACCAAAAGTTAATGTGTACTAAAAAATACAAAGAAAATTACGCAATTTTTTTAACTAAAACAATCCTGTAGCCATTAGAAATGCGTAATTTACATGACACATCCAAGCATTTCGTATATTAGACGAATGATTTTTGGTTAAAATTTGTACTTCACGTAGCAGGAGGAGGATTTCCAACAGAAAGTAATCAGAGAAGATCATCAGTATAGACCAATTAACCCTGTGCGTATCTATTACTTTGTTTTCGGGGAAGCACAGTGATGAAACTGGTATACATCCTTTATTTAGTTTCTGTCTTTCATTCCTTTTCTTTTCAGAAGAAGACACATTTATGTAAATTATGTGTAAAATCAAGCAGAAGAAGCCTATTTTACTTCATTGCCTTCTGAAAAAGGAAATTTTAGTTATCAGCAATAATGAGTTTGCTTCTTTCCGTTTTTCCACGCACGGAGAACGAAATTTACAGATGCAATTACATTTCCATACCAATTATGTGACTGCCTTCTCAATGGAATTTACATTTATTTTTATTAAAGCCATGTTGCAAACAAAGGCAACAAAAGGGGCATACTTCGTTTGTCGTTCAGAAGAAGAGCGTTTCCACATCATCAAGTTACATTCATTCTTAAAGGCGGAGAAGGCAACACTTGGCGAGCGTAAAGGAAGGGTTGAAGGGGGGGGGGGGGGGGGGGGGGAAGCGGTATAGGCGCTGCAGTCTTGGTCTGCGCGGCTGGTCCCGGCGGAGGTTCGAGTCCTCCCTCGGTCATGGGTGTGTGTGTTTGTCCTTGGGATAATTTAGGTTAAGTACTGTGTAAGCTTAGGGACTGATGACCTTAGCAGTTAAGGCTCATAAGATTTTACACGCACAGTACAGTACAAGATTTCGGCACAGAACGCAGCATGTCATTCTCAATGGAGAGAAGTCTTCCGAAGTAAGAGTGATTTCAGTTGTGCCGCAGGGGAGTGTCATAGGACCGTTGCTATTCACAATATACATAAATGACCTGGTGGATGACATCGGAAGTTCACTGAGGCTTTTTGCAGATGATGCTGTGGTGTATCGAGAGGTTGCAACAATGGAAAGTTGTACTGAAATGCAGGAGGATCTGCAGCGAATTGACGTATGGTGCACGGAATGGCAATTGAATCTCAATGTAGACAAGTGTAATGCGATGCGAATACATAGAAAGATAGGTCCCTTATCATTTAGCTACAAAATAGCAGGTCAGCAACTGGAAGCAGTTAATTCCATAAATTATCTGGGAGTACGCATTAGGAGTGATTTAAAATGGAATGATCATATAAAGTTGGTCGTCGGTAAAGCAGATGCCTGACTGAGATTCATTGGAAGAATCCTAAGGAAATGCAATCCGACAACGAAGGAAGTAGGTTACAGTACGCTTGTTCGCCCACTGCTTGAATACTGCTCAGCAGTGTGGGATCCACACCAGATAGGGTTGATAGAAGAGATAGAGAAGATCCAACGGAGAGCAGCGCGCTTCGTTACAGGATCATTTAGTAATCGCGAAAGCGTTACGGAGATAGATAAACTCCAGTGGAAGACTCTGCAGGAGAGACGCTCAGTAGCTCGGTACGGGCTTTTGTTAAAGTTTCGAGAACATACCTTCACCGAAGAGTCAAGCAGTATATTGCTCTCTCCTACGTATATCTCGCGAAGAGACCATGAGGATAAAATCAGAGAGATTAGAGCCCACACAGAAGCATACCGACAATCCTTCTTTCCACGTACAATACGAGACTGGAATAGAAGGGAGAACCGATAGAGGTACTCAGGGTACCCTCCGCCACACACCGTCAGGTAGCTTGCGGAGTATGGACGTAGATGTTTAATAGAAACATTATTATCTCTCGGATTTTGCTCCTCGTACACCGAAGCGATGCTTTTTGAAGTTGCGGCTATAATGCACTCCCTGTTGTGTATTAATGATAAAGTATTTTCGGAATTTGTTTTCGAGAACGCTGATTTCAATTCCCAGACATAAGATGGCGTGGGCGGTAGCCCTTGTATAACACCTAGAAATGCTATTGATCGAAGATCAAAATATTGACGATTAAAGCAAATGTTGTCTGCCCAAATTATAGGTAAATTTGGCACCATTGCATGAAATGTATTTGAGAAAAGGAATGTTACGGGTGTGAAAACGATATAGATTCGGAACCTTGACAGCATTCGTGCTGTTTCGAAAGCGGTTATGCCATTCGCTTCGCTCTGTTGCGAATACATGGAAAATGGTTAGCCTCCTTAACATATATAGATGGAGTGGATTTATGGATCAATCAACAGCGGAACTTCCCTTTCATAAATCATATAGAGGACGCTTGTCCTTCACTAGTGCTCCACCGCATTGTCACGACACAATTTTCAGTATTCTGTTAACTAATTCTAAAAAATGTGAGTCATCGTGTCTGCAACATACTTCGTCGCTTTTGATCAGCCCCTGTACTTCAAACGCGCGAATTCGTTTAGCACTCCAAATTAAGTAATGTTGTTGTAAGACTACACGGATTCCATTTATTAATGTCATTCATGGGATCTGTCGAGTACATGTTGACTGAAAGCAGATTGAAAGAGCTCTTCAACACTATTTAAGCGCTGAATTCAATTGAAAAAATTGTAGCAAGACACGCGTATACGTGTGCAACGTTTGCAGTAAGAGCGAATACGTCGACTCGTCTTTCAATTGCTAAATTTATTATGCAGCCAATAGCTTTTACTCCCGATCTCAGTGCACAATTTCGACAGGTCAATGGTACCCATGGTAGATCAGGAAGAATGCTACACTGAACTTGTTGAGAAATTTGAGTAACAACCAGTCGAATTTGAACAACGTAGTTCTACAACGAAATTGTGGGTGCCGTATTTCCGGAAGGTGACGCTTGTAAAACAATTCGTTGGGGAATAAAAAATGGTCAATTGGAATTTGCATCCTGACACTATTCTGAAAATGCTACCTTATTTTCATGCGAATGGCCGCATCTTATAGGCAAAGTGTTGTCAGTTACACACTGATGGAAAAATAATTAATGTAGAGTAATGAAATTTCCGGAATACATTTTTATAGGCAACATAATTAAGTGATTAACATTGCAAGACCAAAGGTTAGTGGAAGCGCGAGATAAGCCATTGCAGATGTGAAATGCTGGTACATTAATTACTGCTGTAACCGCCAGAAAGCAAACGTGCATGCATTATGATGTAAAGGAGCCGGATGTCAGTTTGTGGGACGGAGTTCCATGCCTTTTGCACCTGTCGGTCAATATAGGGACAGTTAATGCTGGTTGTGAATGACGCTACATTTGTCGACCACAAATGTCCCATATGTGCTCTATTGGAGACACAACTGTTGAGCAAGCAGAACAAGGCAACATGCCGAAACTCTGTAGAGCATCTTGGCTTACAACAGCGATAAGTGGGAGAGCGTTATCCTGTTGGAAAACGCCCGTGGAATGCTGTTCTTGAATGACAGCACAACGGGTCGAATTACCAGACCGCCGAACAAATTTGCAATCAGGGTGCGTGGGATAACAACGAGAGTGCTCGTGCTGTCATACGAAATTGCATCCCAAATTATAACTCCAGGTGTAGGTTCCGTGTGTCTCGCACGCACACATGTTGGTTGCAGGCCCTCAGCTGGCCTCCTTCTAACCAACACACGGCTATCACTGGCACCGCAGCAGAACCGCCTTTCATCAGAAAGCACAATAAATCTCCACCCTGGCCTCTTGTGTGACACCACTGAAGTCGCAAATGGCAGTGGTTTCGGGTCAGTGGAATGCACGCTACAGGGCGACTGGCTCGGAGCTGACCTTGAGGTAACCGATCTGTAACAGATCGTTGTGTCACTGTCGTGCCAACTGCTGCTCAGATTGCTGCTGCAGATCCAGCACGATGAGTCATAGCCCCATGCCGAACACGATGGTCTTCCCTTTCGGAAATGCCATGTGGCCGATCTTGCGACCTTACATTCTCGTGACCACCGCTGCCAGCAGTTATGTACAGTGACAACATTCCTGCCAAGTCTTTCTGAAATATCGCAGAAGTCTCGTAGCCCTATTACTCGACCTCGTTCAAATTCAGTGAGGTGTTGATAATGACGCCTTTGTAGCCTTAAAGGCATTATTAACTACACTGCTTGCCATTAAAATTGCTACACCACGAAGAAGACGTGCTACAGACTCGAAATTTAACCGACAGGAATAAGATGCTGTGATATGCATATGATTCGCTTTTCAGAGCATTCCCACAAGTTTGGCGCCGGTGGCGACACCTACAACGTGCTAACATGAGGAAAGTTTCCAAACTGTCTCTCATACACAAATAGGAGTTGACCGGCGTTGCCTGGTAAAACGTTGTTGTGATGCCTCGTGTAAGGAGGAGAAATGCGTACCATCACGTTTCCGACTTTGATAAAGGTCGGATTGTAGCCTACCGCGATTGCGGTTTATCGTATGGCGACACTGCTGCTCGCGTTGTTCGAGATCCAATGACAGTTAGCAGAACATGGAACAGGTGGGTTCAGGAGGCTAATACGGAACGCCTTGCTGGATCCCAACGGCCTCGTATCACTAGCAGTCGAGATGACATGCATCTTATCCACATGGCTGTAACGGATCGTGCAGCCATGTCTCGATCCCTGAGTCAACAGGTGGGGACGTTTGCAAGACACAACCATGTGCACGAACAGCTCGACGACGTTTGCAGCAGCATGGACTATCAGCTCGGAGACCATGGCTGCGGTTACCCTTGACGCTGCATCATAGACAGGAGCACCTGCGATGGTGTACTGAACGACGAACCTGGGTGCACGAATGGCAAAACGTCATTTTTTCGTATGAATCCAGGTTCTATTTACAGCATCATGATGGTCGCATCAGTGTTTGGCGGCATCGTGGTGAACGCACATTGGAAGCGTGTATTCGTCATCGCCATACTGGCGTATCACCTGGCGTGATGGTATGGGGTGCCATTGGTTACACGTCTCTGTCACCTGTTGTCCGCATTGATAGCACTTTAAACAGTGGACGTTACATTTCAGATGTGTTACGGCGCGTAGCTCTACCCTTCATTCGATCCCTGCGAAACCCTACATTTTAGCAGGATAGTGCACGATCGAATGTTGCAGTCCTGTACGGGCCTTTCTGGACACAGAAAATGTTCGACTCCTGCCCCGGCCAGCACATTCTCCAGATCTCTCATCAATTGAAAAGTCTGGTCGATGATGGCCGAGCAACTGGCTCGTCACAACACGCCAGTCACTACTCTTGATGAACTGTGGTATCGTGTTGAAGCTGCATGGGCAGTCCCCCTGTACCTGTACACACCATCCAAGTTGTGTTTCACTCAATGCCCAGGCGTATCATGGCCGTTATTATTGCTAGAGGTGGTTGTTCTGGGTACTGATTTCTCAGCATCTATACACCCAAATTGCGTGAAAATGTAATCACATGTCAGTTCTAGTATAGTATATTTGTCCAATGAATACCCGTTTATCATCTGAATTTCTTCTTGGTGTACCAGTTTTAATGGTCACTAGTGTATTTAACATATTTCACTCGTATTTGCACATATGTACTTGTACACGCCATCCAAGCTCTGTTTGACTCAATGCCCAGGCGTAACAAGGCCGTTATTACGGCCAGAGGTGGTTGTTCTCGGTACTGATTTCTCAGGATCTATGCACCCAAATTGCGTGAAAATGTAATCACATATCAGTTCTAGTATAATATATTTGTCCAATGAATATCCGTTTATCATCTGCATTTCTTCTTGGTGTAGCAATTTTAATGGCCAGTAGTGTAATACCAACTCACCGCGTCCAACCTCAATCGAAACTAAAGAGAATGAGGCTTCAGCATGAATTTAAGGCAAAACTTACTTTGTATCTTCGTAGCGGCGCTTCTAACTCCACTCTTATGCGACTGGCGTGAAACTGGGAGACATCATCTTTCAGATGTAGAAACAAGCCTACGAAATTTCGTTTACGTCGCTCAGCTCCTTCTTGGTGCTGCGATTTTCTTCTGTCAGTGTATCTGCAAGATATGTTTGATTTGAAGGCAAGAATAACAGCAGAAAAATACGAATTTTTTGCTACTGAAGGATGTTTTGCAATTAGACGTTCCGACAAATTTTGCTGTGGTACGTGATCAGCTATGACGAATCAGCAATCATTGATAAAGACGATGAAGTAACTGGCGGACTTATCCACGGAGGAGTAGTCAATGACAGCATGCTCTAGAAGTGGACTTCAGAAAAGGTATTCCTGCACAATGTTTGTGCGAAGCTGAAAAATTTTTAAACGTAACTTTTTCGACTACCTAGCAACATGTGTAAATGAGAAGTTCGCGGATTAATCGCGATAATGACGAAGGAAAAATGCTAATGGATTGGTTGTGCCAACATTCTCCTTTTCTAGAAGTAAGGGAACTCATCTCAATAAGCAGTGAAATCATCGTGTGTCAAGAAGTTGGTAATGCTGGAATTTGAAAAAGTATCATTGCGGTTTCTAAACCGTAAAATTTACGGAATGACAGAGTAAACGCATTTGGCGTTATAAATGCAGGCATCCGGATAGAAGAAGATATTATCCGGACTAATCCATTAACAATTTTTCAAAGGATGTGAATTGCAAAATAATCTGAAGAGTAATGTAAAAAGTCCCTTACGTACGAACTTGTTCCATTTCCGTTATCTTTTTTGATTAACGAAGACATTCACAAGCGTGTTAAATATACTACGTATAAGGCATTTGAGCGACTTTCTGAAGATACAAATTTTGTAGCGCTATGTATGTCGTCGACTGATAATACTTATAATACTTATGGCACCAAGTCATTTGGCATCGTGATGAATCGCCTTCATCGATTTGTAATATCCATACATCCAATGCCGTCATCCTATTTGATGAATATCCGGAAGATACAGCAGACCGTAGTCCCCAATATGCGAAGCGATCTCTACAATCATAAAAATGCTTCAGTATACGTACTTTTGGACGAGACAACGATACCAACTGTGTTACAAGATAAATTCATGGGCAAAGATGCACACAAGAAAAGCCTCATTGGAATGTTGAAGGCAAATTTTAAAGCAGCGAACTTCGTCGTCAAGGAAGCCATGGAAGATGCGGATACGCTAACAGTCAATTCGGCAATCAGCATTTCATCTACATTTGATTCCGTAATATGTGAAGATGTGTATCTTCTTTTCTTCTGACGGGTCTTTGTACGCATTCAAACATATATAATTGCAAACCAGAAAAAAGACAGTTTTTGCAAGAGTGGCGGGCGTAGTGGTTGACAATTCTAAGTCATCTGGTCTGTCTCAGAGGCCGGAATCGAAGCCCCTCTCCCAGCTGAACCGTCCTGTGGAGAGTCTCGGATGGAAATAAGTTTCCCACAGTATACTGCTGTGCTTCTCGTCTCTTTGCCCTTTGAAAAGGACAGCGGCCCACCTAATGACCGGACATGGCTATTTCCCCCCTTGTCCGGTGGCCTTTGACCAATTTGTGATCAATAATACTCCCTGTTAAACAAATCTCCAGAAGAAGAATTTAGTATGGAAATATTGTCATTGGGAGTGGCAATCTCTGACATTAACTTTAATCATAACTTTAATCATACTTGTACTTTCGTTTCTAGCCTGATGTTAATATGCGTTGGCTCAACATTAATTTACTGGACTTTAATTATGGTAGGTGATAGTTTTGCCAGAAACGGTCACGTAACAAATTCTTTGATGTTGTTTCTTTATTTGGAGCACTGATTTAACGTAGCTCCCTGCACTATTCTATCCCGAGTAAACCGCTTCGTCTCTGTATAACTACTGCAAACTACATTCACTTAAATCCATCTACTGTATAGACAAGCCTTGGTCTCTCTTACACTTCCCTCTGTGCTTCAGGATGTTCAAATGGTTCAAATGGCTCTGAGCACTATGGGACTTAACATCTGTGGTCATCAGTCCCCTAGAACTTAGAACTACTTAAACCTAACTAACCTAAATACATCACACACATCCATGCCCGAGGCAGGATTCGAACCTGCGACCGTAGCAGTCGCGCGGTTCCGGACTGCGCGCCTAGAACCGCTAGACCCCCGCGGCCGGCCTTCAGGTTGTGGTCTGTCAGAACATACCTTTTCTTAGCCAGATTATGCCATAATTTTTTTCCACAGAATGATTCAGTAAATCTTCATTTGTTATCTGTTCTATCCACCTGACTAGAATTCGTTTCGAAAATCAAATCAAGAAGACCTTAACAAATTCCTTTCAGTTAAACGAATTTACTACCTATAAGGGACTCGATGTATTTTGTAAACCCATTTGGTATGGCAGTTTTAAAACTAGTACTTTTTGCTGGTGCGTGGAGGTTCTGCACACGCAAATATACTGGATCTATTTCTGGGTCTTAATTGTAGGCGCAATCAAGTGTGAGACTTAGTTCAAATGCCCTATGCGACTTAACTTCTAAGGTCATCAGTCGCCTAGAACTTAGAACTAATTGAACCTAACTAACCTAAGGACATCACACACATCCATGCCCGAGGCAGGATTCGAATCTGCGAGCGTAGCGGTCACTCGGTTCCAGACTGTAGCGCCTAGAACGGCACGGCCACTCTGGCCGGCTACTGTGAGACTGTTGGCCAATTTAATATCAGAAGTGTAAAACGCGACGATGTCTGCTGTTCAAATATTCGTAAACTGTGAGACATAGACGTGTTGCGTATGAAAATTTGATATTTATTGTGGTGTTAAGTGTGCTGCGCACAGTAACAGTACTGAAGGAGCGGAAGAAAGAAGAACGATAGCAACAAAATGCCTGCGTTAATTATGCCACAGGCCGCTTGTCATAGTACAGCGTTACACAGTGAGTACAAAAACTAAACTAAACTCCTCCCGAACAGGTCATGAAAGCCCAACGGTACCGACAGGCCGCCGTGTCATCCTCAGCCCACAGGCCTCACAGGATGCGGATAAGGAAGGGCATGTGGCCAGGACACAGCTCTCCCGCCCGTATGTCAGTTGACAAGACCGACAGTGAGTACAGAGGGTGTGAAATAATGATTAATACGCTATGCTGTCGCAACAAAATGGCGGGGAAGGTGTATTTTTATATAACGTAGAAGGAAATTTCACTACTCGTACGTAGATATAACATCCAGCTATGAAATCTGCAAGTGCACAACTGCAATGCAACGATTGAAGCCGTTAAATACACCCTGTAAAGCCTTGTGCCGTACGCAAAATTGCACGAATTGAGCTAAAGAATACGGAAACAGTAATAAGCGCATTAACTAACGAATTTGAAAGACATGAAATGTCTAAGCAAGGAGTGGACCAAGAGACCCACATTGTAAACAGCAGTTTCGTCGCCTCTGAAAGGAAAGATAATGCTTCCATGTGTATAAACAATACCACACAAACAATAACGGTGATCAATACAGACGGGTTCAATATGTCTGACAGACAAAAGCAGGTGGTGAGTAGCACACTCATACCCGCCTGGTTAGCCGTTCGGTCTAACGTACTGCTTTCCGGGTGGGAAGGCTTGACGGTCCATGTTAAAAATCCGGATTAGTGTCGAGGTCCGGTGTGCTGGCAGTGTGGATGATTTTTAAGGCGTTTTCCATCTGCCTCGGCGAATGCGGGCTGGTTCCCCTTATTCCGCCTCAGTTACACTATTTCGGCGATTGCTGCGCAAACACTTTCTTCACATACGCGTACACCATAATTACTCTACCACACTCGTCTGGTATGAGCCGTTACCGAAGAGGGTGGGAGGGCGTGGGGGGTGGGGGTCGCTACTGCGGGCCGAAGTGCAGAATAACCCTGGGTTCCTGGGTTCGGTGTGGGGCGGCGGTGGGTGGGTGGACTGCTGTAGCCTGTTGTGGGGTTGTGATCCACTAAGGGCTACAGCAGGGACGAACCCTGTCCGTCGTTTCTACCTCCCCAGTTCCACACAATACAATAGCATACTCACACTTGTACAAGAAGCCAGAAACACAGGTAGACATCTCGTGTTGTGCAAACCTAAAGTATGTATTTCATCGGACAGTCATGGCAGAAATTATACTGTTAACATAAAGTAAATAATCACGAAATCCAGCCTGTCGGAGTCGCCGAGAGGTTCTAGGCGCTACAGTCTGGAGCCGCGCGACTGCTTCGGTCGCAGGTTCGAATCCTGCCTCGGGCATGGATGTGTGTGATGTCCTTTGGTTAGTTAGGTTTAAGTAGTTCTAAGTTCTAGGGGACTGATGACCTTAGAAGTTAAGTCCCATAGTGCTCAGAGCCATTTGAACCACAAAATCCAAGGGGAGGTACTGTCAGGTGGCCCCTGTGATAACAGTGTTGCAGAACTGTAACGATCTGCATAAACTAACAAAGGAAAATTATGCTGTTAATTGTGCTGGTGCAAACGACTTCGGAAAAGATGAGGCCAACGTTGACCTACAAACATTAAAAAATATTTTGATGTGACTGAAAAATACAAACTTTCTTATTATGGAAATGTCACGTAGGTATGATCTGGGGACTGATCGTATCTAAACGAAGAAATTAGACATACGAACAAGAAGCTATACAGCATAGTAAAAGGGAATTATAGTGTGAGTTACGTTGAAGTTCCTGAAGAGAGAGATTGTACGTAGCATATGGGCTTCGCCCGAATGGGAAAGGCAAAGAACTGATAGTCAAGATAAGATTGGAATGTGTGGCAGCGAAAGGAAAACTGCACAGATCTCCTGTACCAGAATAACTTGGTTGGGAAGCTCAAGACATCGAACCTACAACATCTGCTATAGGTACAGCGTTTACACCAAGAGAATCTGAAAGGCACAATCATTGTTACCATTTGCATCACCATTAGAACAATAACCCACGGAATGCTTACATCCAGCAGATCAGTGCAAAGGAAGACTTCAGCTGAAAAACGAGCTACTTTAGTTCACGTACACCGCCAGCACCAACAGAGTCAGGAAAACATACTGATTGTCAATAAACACATCAGCAGTTAGAACAGTAACTGAAGTAAAGTATTTGTTCAGGTGCCCATCCAATGTCCAAGACAAATTTCAAAGGCAAATAAAGCAGCTGCAGAACCAGATCGAAAGAAGACCACTAACAAGAAACATAACAACACAGCTGTAAAATAAAGACACGAAAACTAGCAAACAAACAGCAGGAGGTACCATATCACACATCAGTGAATCCAGCAGTAGCTGACCAACTCCCAGAAGGCAACCGCCTGTGAGAAATCAGCAGTTTTGGTGGGACAACATCGGCACCAGCACAACCTGACAGGCGTGGGTATCATCAATCTGATAAGTACACCACCTTCAGGTAAAAGAGAGAATATAAAAGGCGTGGGTATCATCAATCTGATAAGTACGCCACCTTCAGGTAAAAGAGAGAATATAAACTTTGGTTCAAAGAAAAATGGCTTACAGAAAAACAAAAGGAAAGGTCAAGAGCTTACATTTTTACAAATTAATATTTGCTGTATTATAAACAATCTGTTAAAATTAGAACAGTTCTATAATGATGAGAGTTTTGATGACATATGTGTGTGTGAGCATTGCTCAACAGAAAATCAAATATATATTTTTGTTTCTTATGGATACATGACGGCAGACATAATGTGTGGAAAGCAGGGGCGAAATAAAGGGGCTGGTGTCTTTATCAGAGATCATTTCCAGTTTACAGAAATTGATGTAACATCATACTGTACAAGTTGGATGCAGAATTTAGCTACATAAAAGTAACAGAAGAAAACATAATAATTGCGACCTATTCAGGTTTTGTAATGGTGACAATGATACATTTTTTGCAAGATTTGAATAACTGGTTACAAAATACTAATGTTACAGACAAAGATTGCGATATGTGGTGATTTCAGCATGGGTAATGAACTCTCAAGAACTTTTCTTAGCCTATTAAGGCCCCATAATTTATACAATGCCAACCAATCTGCTACATGTAAAAATTCTTATGTAGATAGTCCCATTGTCAGTTTTCCCAGAGGCAGTCACACAGTTACTCTTGCAAATCTATACTTTGAAAACCATGACTCACTGCCCATCAAACTAGCCATTAAACAACTAAATTACTCCAATGTGCACAATATGATGTGAGTAAGAAGACAAATGAAGAGTACATTATGTCATGTATTGCTAAGTTAAGAGATACTAACTGGGACATTGTCTGTAAGTGTCCACCTGACAGATCAGACATTGAAACTGCCTCTGAAAACATTTGTTAGAAAATATACAGTATTATAATATTCCTCCTCACTATTAAAAAAAACTAACTCTTCTAGAACATATAAAAATAATAATTGGCGCACAGAAGAATTGATGCAGATAAGACAAAACATGTTATTGCTTGATGCTGGATATAAAATGCCTGTAAGCAAAGGTCAGAGCAGAAGCATACCAAAATTAAAAAGAAAAATTCTAACTTTAAACTTGTACAGAAAAAAGGTTGCCTATGAAAGATATGTTGAAGGTGCACTCAACAAATTCAAGACAAATTATAGCTCAAGAGAAGCCCTAAAATTGCAAGTGAGAAACCCAGCTCAGTCCAAGTGAATTGAAGGATTACTTTCATAGGTCACAAAAGAAATTACAAGTAAAATGGAAGCAACAAACGTATCTGCTAGGGACTTGCTTAATTCTCAACCATCATGTTTTTAATTAGCGTAATATCACACTTACTGAAATTAAAATAATGGCCTAAAAATTATAAAACTCTAAAAAAATGGACTGCAACTGGCTCTCCCATTACATTTTATAAAAACAGCTTTCATATTTAACAAATGTTTACAGTCTGGAGTGTGTCCATACTCAAAATTTCCCAAGTTAATCCACTGCTTAAAATGTGTTATAAACATCCATCTTAAAGTTATCAGACAGTCTCAGTTATACCAATATTTTCTAAGGTATTTGAGAAACATATGTATACCAATCAATTTTGAGATACACAATCTTCTGAGTAACAATCAATTTGGATGTCGACAGGGAAGAACACCATTACAGCCATTCTGAACATTATTGACCAGACATTGACAGTCTTTGAGAACTGGAATATGGCGTCACTTGTCTTACACAATCCAAGCAAAAAAATTGACTACATTTCGTTTGACATCCTGATAACAAAACTAGAATTTTATAATATGTGAAATCCACCATTATCAGTGATAGATTTTTATTTCCACAACAGAAGGCACTTTGTCACAATTAAAATAAACACTTCTGTGTAGCAGTAATTAGTACAGGTGTTCCACAGGGGTCTTTCCTTGGACACTCCTTCTTCATCATTGCTGTCAATGACCTACCATATTACATCAATAACACTGTCATATGCTGTGATGATGGCAAAACTCTGCTCACCTCACATCAGGACATCTTAGCTTTGGAGAATAGTAAACAGGAGTCATTCAAATCTGTTCTTTACTGGCTCCCATCAAAATTAATTACTAAGTAATCTAGAGAAAAAATAACAGCTTCTTTTAGGGTTGCCCAAAGTCAAAGAAAAAAATCTGTAAAACTGTTAGGCTTGCATATTGATTCCAAACGTAACTGGGAATTACATGTAATTCAGGTGTGCAAAAAGATTTCGAGAGTCTCCTGTCTCCTTTGGAAACTTAGAGACATCGTTAGAATGTACTTATTTATTCTAACAGACTTTGGGCTGTTCCAGAGACATGTTACTTATGGTCCTCTAATACGGGCCACAACTCTTACCTTACAAAAATTCTGAAAATATGGAAAAGAATGTCACACATAATGTGTAAAACTGGTCCCAGAGAAAATGTAGTCCACCCTTTACCAGTCTCAGACTACTGACTGTTGTAAATCTATTCATATAAGTCAGTATAATAATTGCTGAAACAAGGAGCAGGCTAACAAAAATTGGTAACTTACATAAAATAAATACTTTACAAATCTTCAATAAACTATCACAAACTAATCGGTCCATGACACTATAAATTCTTGAAAACGGACTGTAGAACAAGCTATTGGACAATCCACTTGACTGTATAAAAGAGTTTTATGATCTGAGTAATGCTGAGATCAGTTTGTAAGATAAACTATACTCACTGTTTAGTACGCTTATGTAGGTCTATTAATTAAAAAACGTATAATGGGTTTTAGTGTGTAAGAAAATAGCTGTATTCACTTTCAAAAGAATGATGTTATTCACCATTTACATTCTAAGGGAAAAAACAAAAAAAAAAGAAAGACACACTAAGAAGGAATTTTCCGAATTGGACATAAATCTGTAGATGTGATGTATATGTACAGATAAATAACTGTTTACAATTTTAGAATAATTGGATGATTTATTCAAGAGAATAAACTTCACAAAATAAGCAAGTCAGTAATAACGTTGGGCCACCTTTGGCCCGTATGCAAACTGTTATTCGGCTAGGCATTGATCAACAGAGTTGTTGGGTGTCCTCCTGAGGGATTTCTTGACTAATTCTATCCAACTGGCACTTTAAATTGTCAAAATTCCAAGCTGACTGGAGGGCCTTGTCCATAATGCTCCAAATATTCTCAACTGAGGAGAGATCCAGCTACCTTGCCGCCAAGGTAGGGATTTAAAGCATGAAGACAAGTGGTAGAAACTCTCACTATGTACGTACAGGCACTGTCTTGCTAAAATGTAAGTCCAGAATGGCTTGCCATGAAGGGAAACATCTCTTCAGTGATGAGTCCTGCTTCAGACTGAGCCCTGATAACCAATGAAGACGTTTCTGGAGACGCCCAGATAGTGGTGAGATACCAACCTAACTGTCGCCTGCCACACAACTCGCAAGCATTAGTGCTGGTCAGGAGTGCCTTCTCATTTCATTTGGTTGTCATCTGAGGCATCCTTACACCATAGCGGTATGTCGACGAGATTGTACACGGTCCTTTGTTGTCCTTAATGGCAAGCCATCCTGGGCTTACATTTCAGCAAAATAATGCCCACTAGTACATGCGGAGAGTTTTTTCTGTTTGTCTTCGTGCTTGTCAAACCCTACCTTGGCCGCCAAGGTAGCCAGATAACCGCTCAACTGAGAACGTTTACAACAATATGGGATGGACGTCAAACCAGCTAGAGATTTTGACGATTTAACTACCAATTCGACAGAATTTGACTTGATATTTCTCAGAAAGACATCCAAGAACTCTATCAATCAGTGACAATCCGAATAATTGATATCATTAGGGCTAGAGGTGGACCAATGTGTTATTGACTGATTCATTTTGTGGAACTCGTTCTCTTGAATAAATCATCCAATTTTTCTGACACTGTAATCATTTGTTTGTCTGTACATATACATCACATCTGCCGATTTCCATCCTATTTGGATAATTACTTCGTGCTGCTCCTTTTTTGTCTTAGAGTTATATTAATTTAACTTTACCTCTGTATTCAATGTTCCAGCACATTTTCGTATTTAGTACTTTTGTATGTTAATTGTGTTTACCAAGTTAGTAAATGTAATCATTGTATTTAATGTATTTTTGTTTAGTGGCTTTGTAGGCTAACTGTGTTCACCAAGTTGGTAACTGTAATGTGTTCTGAGCACTACAATCGTGTATATATATTGTGGTATACGGAAATTGCTCAAATATTTACTCTACCTATTCACTGCATATAGTGTCACTACTTTTTATTATGATATATACTACAGATCAGTGGCCAACAAAGATTCTTGATTTTTGCAGCAGTACGACATTGAATTTATATCCAGGATTATAGCGGTTAAATTCCTATATGGTCATCCCCATTTAGGTTTTCCATAATTTCCCTGAATCTCTTAAGGAAACTTCTATGATGGTTGCTTTGAAAGGGCTCTGCTGACTTCATTTCCCATCCTTCAATGTTCTGAGCACTGATGCATTATCTCAATAGGGTACTAAACACTAATCTTGCTTCATTTTGGATGGGTTCACTGTTTACTGAACCTGTAAGGAAGTTAGTATTGAATTTTGTTGCATACTATTTGAAAGTCTGGGAACTCAATTTCTTTTAGATGATTTTTAATGTTTATTCCTTGTTTAAAAATGTCAAAAATTATTTTTCCCATTCTTCTTTAATAAAAGCCTATAGTATTTTAAACTACTGACATTAAAGGGGTTTCATCACCTAACTGCAGCTTCTCCTCTGAATAAGGAAGAGCTCATATTCCTAGCACAAGATATGTTTGTCGCAAAAATCATCCATCCTTTGTCATGCTTCTGTTCGACTTTATCCTTGGTTATTTTTGGGGGAGTAAGACGCACAGTCCTCCATGAATACGTTGAAGAAAGAGTTATATTTTCCAACCACAATGTCTGCTTTATAAATTTCTCCCCAGAATTCTCCTCGTAATTTCTTTCTAAACGCCATGATCGATTAATTACTTATGATTGTGAAATGCAACATTTTTCTTCTACAATCCATACTTAATGGGTCAGAAAATTTTATTGCTAAAATTTTAGCGTTATGATAAGATAATCCTGTTAGATGTGAAACAACAGATAAATACACAGTGAAACTTCCACTGATAATTTATTTTGCAACCTGCAACCTTCGGTGGTTTACTGTGGCAAATAATCCAGAATGAGAGACAAACATCTCTTAGTGCCTTCGATCAGTGCTATCTGACAGTAAAGGAACATTAACGTTGCTGTAAACAATAATTTACCAATTAAGTCTACATAACCTCATTAAAACTCTCTCTTGCTCCTTTAAGAAACTTAAGACATTTACCTGAATCACTATTTTGGTACAGCACTTAAAGAGCTTTTCAGCACATATTCGTTAACCTAAAGGGCTTGGGGCTTAATTTAATATTTTGCACATACAATTTATGCCAACTCTCTATTTTTTCTTACTAGCCCTATATTTAATAGTATAATAACAGCCTCTATCATCAAAAACAACCTGTTCAGTATCAGCTATTCTAATGTGGTGGTTTAATATGCACAATATATTCCATCTATCCTATCTTCCTGTATAGATACATGAAATTCATCCTTTTTATTTATAAGGTTTTTGACCTTAAATGTATCTTATTCTTGGTTTTGTGCAAACTACTTTATTTTGTTTTCTAGTGTGCCATACGTTCCAACTATAACTATATTTATTCTGCAGCTGTCTTTCAGTTGAGGATACCCTAAAAAAGTGTAGAGAAGACACTGAAAATCATTGGGATGTGATACATACTGCTTTGGTCAGATTCTGTGCTTCTTGGTATTAGGCATGCAAGTAGCTTCTCACCAGAAGCATTAAGAAGTAAGTCATTCCAGGTATGATGTGACAGATTGTGTTGAAATATTTTTGCTTCCTACACTGACTATTATATTTCAAGCAGTGTTCCCACAGGCAAAGAAAACTTATATGTGTATACCCCACCATCATCTTCTGAGGCTAGTTAGTTTTGATAAACTCACAATTGGGTATTGGCACAGTTTTCAAGACTGCATCTAGTCATATAAATAATACTGTCAACGTATTAATGCCCTGCCTCTATATGCTCAACAGAATGCTTCAGCCAGAGCTTGTTGCATTACTCAGAGTGTAACATGACAGTATGACAGTTTGGGAAACTTTCTCAGCAATGTGACTGATGTCACCTTGTTGTAAATGGTGTGTCATTATTCAAATACACGTTACTGCTTTCAACGGTATACTTGGGAGGTGCCTTACTGGATTTCATCCTTTTTAGTTAAAGCTCATATCTGCTGAGTTTTATATAAGTTATGTGCTATGAATATAAGTTATGTGCTACGAATATATGCCATTTTAAAACACCAGCCATTTGAGAAAATTCGAAAAGGAATGAAGTTTGGTACAGTTTGTTTCAATTAAATGTCAGGTAATGACAAATTGGAATTTAAAGTATTCAGGAGTCTGTGACAAAGGGCGTGGTCACAAGTTGCACATGTTCAAAGTAGTGCAATGGGCAGAGGCGTGGACTTCCTAAATCCAAAACAGCTGGTTTGTGTCTTTATATCTTCAAACATTTTTTTTAAATTCACATACAGTGTTTCTGAAAGATTCTGGGCTTTCTTATTAACTGATTAGAAACATATTCTGTAATATTTGGTGTTTTATACATATAACAGAGGTCTCTCTCAGGAGTGAATTGTCATGTTCAATATTTACAAATTAAGAATGAAATACGCAAAGGTGATTAGATATTCAAACCGCGTTGATCATCTGGTAAAACAAACTAACAACCAGAATAAAAAAACACAGATAAGAGTGACATAGTATAAAAGAGTTAAAAGGCAACTCAGTCTCAGCTGTCTATAAATTATAAAAAACTATAAGCTAATTATTTTAGAAGACATCTTTTCCATACAAGGTCATCTTCAGTTAAAGTACGTATGCAGAAGATAAGTGTTGTTGTACCGTTACAGATCTGTTCCTACTGGATTTTTTTAGTTGTTCCAGTTACTTTCAAGTGCAAAGGAAGAAGCTTACTTTTCTCGCAGTGAACTGTATTTTTTCGCACAAATTAGAACAGACTTCATACAACCATTATATTTATTTACCATTGGGGAAGCTTCTCGAAAAGTGTTTTTCACAAGACAAATGAAAATAATGAGATGAAGTTCGCAGGCTGTCACTTTCAAAGAGATGAAAGAGCAGTAATAATTTCCAAAACAGTAATGACTATACCAACTGAAGATTTAATGAAGTGTTTCCTTAATTCTTCTGCTGGAATAGCTATCACAGTCATAAAAATACTATGACAACAGAGATATCTATCGCTGCTTTTGAAAAAGGCGAAGCATAAATTCTCAATATTCATGTACATCATATGGATTTTGTCAGATATACGAGGTGTGGCTATAACACAATGGGACTATTGCTGTAAAACAATTTATTTCAAAAACATACATATTTGGTTATTGTCACTCTCAATAAATCCCCTCCTCTGTCCCTGCAAAGCTCCATGATAGTTTTCCATGAAATCTTATTCCTTTCAATACAGAGTCGACCTTGGCTAATAGATAAAAGCCACATGGTGCTAGGTCAGGCGAATAAGGTGTGTGGTCCAATAATGGGATGCTGTACTTTGCTAGAAACCTCTTAACAGACTACGCTGTATGAGGCGATGTATTGTCCTGTTGCAGAACCCCTGACATGTTCTTCCACAATTTGGGTCTTTATGTTCTTATTTTCTCACGATGTAAGGCGTGTATCAGAACTCTCCCTAATATTATATTTAGTATCGAAAACAATATAGCCAATTTAAGACTATTCTTCGCTATGTGTAAGATTGGAAATAAATAAGCACTCAGGTATCGATAGTAACAATCTGAGGGCGATAGGTGGGAGCGCGATTCTAAACATTGTTGTGAGACGAGTCAGTAGTATTGGTCGACATTTTGGAGACAGAACACATGTCACACTGGCCTCAGATCGGTGATGGCAGATCTTACCACACTCAAGACCTGTTTTCATTTATATGGCCAGGAGAGATTTAGATCTCTTAACTACGCCTGAAGATGAAATTCAAGGTAAACTTCACAAGCACAACGAAAAGCGCAATTGCATGGTTACGCTCGTGATTGTTAGTCCGAGTCTGCAATAATCCCATGTTTTGCTTGTCAGTTAAAGAACCCTCCTTATCCTCCAAATAAATATGCTGTGTTTATTAAATGTTAATGTAACTTTGAAACAGATATAATTTGTTAATCTCGCACTCACCTATTACTGTTACTTACGTCATTGTCAGACATTTCGCCATTATTAATACTTGTCAAACTGTTATTAGTCATGACAATTTCTGAAGTTTTTAAATAGACTTAACGTATGAAATCTCTTCTTACAAGTTATTTAGTAGTTAATAGGACCCAAGCAAACTCCTTTTTATTAAATTCATTCTTAGTAACAATAAGCTTTAGCCACTGCTGCTGCGAATTGCTGTAAACGACTTGGAGAAAGGAGTCATCTAAAGACGTGAATGCAAAACTTAGGACCAAAACAGAGACACTGACACACAACAACATGTCATGTACTCTAATCCAGTAAATTCCGTTGCACAAGCCAGATTCTGTATCACTTGTAAATTCTTATTCAAATACGCAGTCAGATAGCTTAGGTATTCATTGTTACAGGTTCATTGGTTCCTGTAGTTTTTCATTCAGTACTCAGTCAGATAGCTTATCCAAATGTTAGTTTTACGTTTCTCATGTAATGATCTGTTGAGGGCTTAAATGACGGTGAAACTGACACTCATACAACGCGCACACAGTGTTATGCAAGTTAGATTCCGATTACCGATAGCTCGGGTTAGTTATCGAGTCCATTTTCACAGATGAACTATGTTTTTTGTAGGTAAGTTACATATGGCGAACTCTCTTGCTCATTGGACATCATAAAAATGAGCAGGCGGATCAACGTTACACACACAATGGTTGCAGCTGCGCTGCCTTGTTACTAATTATATATTAACTTCCTTTTTCAGCAGTAACTGTGTATTATTACCTTAATTAATTATAAGAATTGGGTGTGACATTATGAATGCTAAGTGGCAGGAAATTTATATTGCGTTAGCAGAACTCATTATCTCTGTTTAGTAAGCAATTTTTTCTGATTATTACTAACGACAGCTCATTACAGGAGATCCGATAGTCGCATTAAGAACCGCAGGGAACTTCCATATGCACTCACCACTAACGATGACATTAATTCTCTAGAACATTCCCAGCCTTCAGAGACTGAAGCAGAGAACGTTCACACAGATAATGAGACACAAGTTTCTACAGCCTCATTATAAGGGTCAAACAATGTAATGGATGAACTCAGCAACAATGCAGAAAGCACTGGCGAATTAACAAATAGTGAATTATCACAGCGCAGTGTCACATCACTACAAATATTTTCATTGATAGTAAATTCAGGTTCTATAAGTCATTCTGAGATACAAGCAGGACCTCATACGGCTTCACATAACAGCAATGTTCATATTTGTATGAATGACTAATTGCAAACGCTGTTACAAACAATTTTTAACAAGTTCCAACAAGATACACAAACCATGTTTACCGAGTCTAAACAGGACACACAAACAATGATAGAAAGCTTGAAAACTCAAATCACGCAGAGTAATACGCCGCAAACAGGCTTCCAGATTCAAATTACGACGTGCCAACAGGAAATAAAACAATTATGAATGAACTTACCAAAACACTGCATGAACAATTGTTCGTTAAACTGCACCCTGAACATTACGATTGACAACAACCAGACAAATCGATGAGATTCTATTCCCACAATATTGAACCAAGAAGGGCGATTGGATTGGTTGCAAACTGTTCCTTCTGGTACGGAAATTTAAAACATTTCGTAACGCTAGTAAAGAAATACATGCAAGGGCCTGGCTTGATCAGTTACATTATTCTTTACTTTCTGAATGGCCAACTGCAAACAAGTTGGAATTCATATGCTCTCATTTGGAAAATGAGCCAGCTTCAAGAAAGCGTTCAATAGCGCAACAATGACGATCATTGGCAGAATTTCAGCACACCTTTTTGACGGCATACTGGTCTCCCACAACGCAGTCACGTGTAAAAACCAGCGTATTAAACCGCAAACCTTGCGAAAGATCGGAATTTACCACCCCAACAACGTATTTGAGAACACGATGAGTAAAAACGAGCTTTTAGACAATCCGCATAGTCCAGGAGAACTTACCAGTATTTGCATAACAAAACTGCCTACTTAATAAAACATGTCATTGTTGTTAGTAGAAGCAAAGACGGTGTTGACGAGTTCACATGTCTTTTGCAAGAACTGGAAGATGATGATGACAATCACCTCAATAGACAGGGCTCTAAAAATAATAAAGGCAGAAATAATAGGCAAATGCAAGCTTCTGTGTACCAGTACAGTAATAATGGCCGCTCAAATGACTGTTATAATTACGAAAATCATGCATACCAACATGCCTATTCCAACAAATTGCACAGAGTCCACAGTTTGCCGAGAACAAGGAGCCTATGCAAGTTCTTAACGGTAGCCCTAACAACTGCATCAATTACGACCAACAAAACCATCAGCAAACACATATGAAGGTAGTGTGCCCAATCAACAGTGGCAACTCTGGTAATTTCCAAAGGTACAGACTCAATGGAAATTTCCAGGATTGACACTTTAATGGTAAGAAAAATTTTAGAAACAAAGATAATAGAAGAAACTCTTACAGTAACAGTGACAGTACTCCCCAGAACATGCATTATAATAATGGAAATCAGTATAGTTTTGATAATAGGTAGCTACAACAATCAATGTGATTCACCATCTAATAGTTATGCCAACACAAACAAGGCTGGGCAGTTTCTACTCAGAGTAATAGTCATAATAATTCTGCTCCGAATTTTCACAGCAAACAACTGCAACCGTCAGCTCCAGATTAGCAACCCAGTGATGATGTAAAGCAGCAAAATCAGCGGGAATTTGTTGAAATAAGATCACCAGATCCTAGAAACAATTCGCATGAAATAGCACTGTGACTAGCACAGCCAGTAGCAAAAGGACATTATAGTAGAAACGATAATAACACTACAGTACTAAACTTTGTACACTAATACTTGACGCCAGGATAAGCTTCCGAGAGACATCGAAGCAAGAGTGAAGCATTTAATTTTTTTCTCTTAGCTTCATGCAGTTGACCACAAGGTAGGTCAAGGCCAAACACATTAGCAGGAGTTCGTCGCCCAGCCTGGGACCCGGTTCCCAGTTTACCTTCTTTTTTGTGTGTAACTCCACCGGGCGGGTCGTAAAATACGTCACAGCCCTCGTGGAAGTGTTCATTTTAAGAGAGAAAGCGATGTACTACCTCGTGAAAAGAAGTGGTTACCATTGCCTCCATGGAAACAAAAATAATTCCTCTGTCCTTCCACTTTTAAATAATAAACGACTCACATAGTTGTATCATCGGCTTAATAGAAGAATCCAGCGCTTACTATGTGATGAAATGATTATTTTTTACAGACTACGACGAGACATGTTACACATAGAAACTTCAACTTTCTAAAACATATTGCTAGTTTTCAGACCACTCTAGAAGTTTATGCATAATAACACTCATCAGTTGTATGAGCTGCCAGTAGAAACAGATGCGGAAAGCACAATTAAAATAACATGATTATACCACTCCCAGGAAAGGATTAGTGTTAAGTAATACAAGAGGGTTCAAACGAATTCCTCCATATTAAAGTAAGTAAAAGAAGGTAAGATGCCTTGAGGGTCCATTGTAGATGTAAGAAGGTCTGTGGAAGAAACTCCGATTGTTATATTATTAATAAATCGTCATTGATATGATTATTCTAGGTTAAGCAAACTTTTCTAATGAGTCAACGGATACTCTCACAGAAGTATAGTTCAAGGCACAGCTAAAAAAAGGTGGAAATGCTAACAACACAAATTATGGAGGTAGGTAAAACTAAAACTGTAGAACAAGGTAGCATTCAGGTTTGTCTCATACAGTTTTCCACTGTCACAAGTAAACATAGACAAATACAGCACTGTAGAATTTATAAAGCATCTGTATACGCCACTAATGAAATCTTTTCAGATAGTAATAGAAATTAAATAAGAAAGGAAAGGACCAGAGATGGAAGTAATTCAAAATAAAATGAAAGCAAGTGAATCACAAAAGATTAATTTAAGAAAAACATAAAAATATTTCCTGTACTAATAATCTCTTTTGTAGGTGTCAGAGGAAACTGAACTTGGTAGCCACTCCAGAGAGATGAAAACTTATTACTTGTTAGCTTAGACACCAACGAATTTCTTCCTTTAGAAACCAAAATTATGACAGTGTTCCAGCACCCGCTGCAACATAAACCATGAATGTGAAAACAATTTTTCCAAGTAACAAGAGCTGAATATCTCCATGAGACAAAGAATTTTATGTAACATTTATACTATTGTTAGTATAAGGACGAATGAATTTTTTTCAGATGAAAAGACAAGAGAGAACATATATTGAACAGTATTCTGCAGTGAATACAACAGTGAAAAAGCTAACTATACCAATCCCCTTTACTACAATCCATGTCCTCCAGAAAGTAGAATCCAATTTATGTGTTATGTTATGTTAACGGGGGACCTAGAAACGATGGAGAGGCTCCATCCCCGCCGCAGCCCCACTGGTCCGTAACCCCACGACGACGACTATCACAGTCCACTTCACCCCTCCGCTGCCGCACTCTGAACCCAGGGTTATTGTGCGGTTCGGTCTCCGCTGGACCCCCCCCCCCCCCCCCCCCCCCAGGGAACGTCTCACGTCAGACGAATATAGCCACTAGGTTTGCGTGGTAGAGTAATGGTGGTGTACGCATACGTGGAGAACTTGTTTGCGCAGCAATCGCCGACATAGTGTAGCTGAGGTGGAATAAGGGGAACCAGCCCGCATTTGTCGAGGCAGATGGATAACCGCCTAAAAACCATCCATAGACTGGCCGGCTCACCGGACATCGACACAAATCCGCCGGGCTTATTCATGCCGGATACTGGCGCTACTTCCCACCCAGAAAGCCGTGCGTTAGACCGCACGGCCAACCAGGCAGGATAATTTATGTGTAGTATAGTTTCCTGTGGCATCCTGGACGGCATTCTGTGAGGAAGTGGAAGGCATGGCTGTACAAGCCAGACTTCACAAAATTCTCACTACAGTACCAACTAATCCAGGAGGTATGTTGAGGAAGGAGGATGGGGAATATACATGAACAGCAGATGAGACGCTGGAATTTCTCCTCAAAACTCACTTTCCTCAATATGCTCTGCCGGATAACACAGACCAGTATGTGACCCCAGAGAGACAACGGTTCACATACACTCGAAGAGAGGAATGGGAATCGGCCAAGGAGTGTGTGAACTTCAATAAAATCCAGTGGGCGGTGGGAACATTCCAGCCGTTCAAGTCACCTGGCCCAGATGGAATTTTTCTAGCTCTCATGCAACAGGCAAGAGGAAAGCTTATAAGAATCATATGCAGGCTATTTATGGTTAGTTTAGCAGTAGGAATCATTCCCAATGTTTGGAGGGCAGTGAAGGTTGTCTTAATTCCAAAGCCAGGGAGAATTGATCATACCAAGGCCAAGGATATGAGACCAATCAGTCTGTCGTCCTCCATTCTCAAAACATTGGAAAAACTGGTTAATGTATACATTGGGGAGAGGAGGCTATGTAGGGTCCCTCTACACCTGAACCAACACGCATACCAACCAGGTAAATCATGTGAGACAGCTCTCCACCAACTCGTCGGGAAGGTGGAAAAAGCACTTCACTTCCAAGAAATAGCCCTCTGCATCTTCCTGGATATCGAGGGGGCATTTAGTAACACAACCTTCTATTCCATGGTAAGGGTAGCAGAGGTGCATGACCTGGGGACCACTGTATGTAGGTAGACCAGAGCCATGGTTAGTGGAAGGAAGGTAATTAAGACCACTAGAGGCTGCCCACAAGGAGGAGTTTTGTCTCCTCTATTGTGGAATATAGTGGTGAATGAACTCATTGAGAAACTAAATTCCAGACAATGCTTCTGCCAAGGATACGCAGATGACCTTGTCATCGTAATACTTGGCAAATTCGCTGACACTATCAGGAATATGGCACAAGGAGGATTGGACATTGTGCAAAAATGGTGCATTAAACAGGATCTGAGAGTTAATCCTAAGAAGACTGTTGTGGTGCCATTCATGAAGAGACATATTCAGCATGCAAATTGGAATCTAAAGCTTCTCGATGAAACTCTACCTGTGAAGGAGACAGTGAAATATCTAGGGGTAGCCTTGGATGAGAAGCTAAGTTGGACCCCTCATATTAAGAGTATCTGCTTCAAGGCAAAAAGCACTTTAGTGAGTACTAGGAGGGCTGGGGCCTAAGCCCCAGGGGTATGCACTGGATATACACTACAGTGGTTAGACCTAGGATTTCCTGTGGGGCTGTAGTGTGGTGGTAGAAGGTAGAACAGCGGGTTGCTGCTAAAGAGCTTGCTAAGGTGCAGAGATTGGCCTGCTTAGCCATAACGGGCGGAATTAGCAGCACACCAACCGCTGGAATGGAAGCCATCCTGGATATGCCTCCACTTCACCCTTGAGTTAAGATGGAAGCAGGAGCTGGGGCATACAGACTTAAAACTGGCCATAACTGGGTATCATTCGGATATCCAGAATCACACACTAACATAGTGAGTGAGACAAATATAGGTATGGCTGGGGAAATGCCCACTGACTATATAATAACTCCGAACTGCTTTGACAAGCCTTACAACATAACAATTGGAAGCAGGGAGCAGTGGGAGAAACGGCATGGAGGACATCGTTTGGTTCACCAATGGGTCGAAAACAGATCAAGACGTTGGGGCAGGGTGGTACGGGGTTCAGCCAAGACTGGAGAACAGCATCTCTCTAGGGAAACTGGGGGTAATGCAGGAGTAGGTTTAATAATGAATAGGAAAATTGAAATGCGGGTAAGCTACTACAAACAGCATAGTGAACGCATTATTGTGGCCAAGATAGATACGAAGCCCACACCTACTACAGTAGTACAAGTTTATATGCTAATTAGCTCTGCAGATGATGAAGAAATTGATGAAATGTATGATGAGATAAAGGAAATTATTCAGATAGTGAAGGGAGACGAAAATTTAATAGTCATGGGTGACTGGAATTCGTCAGTAGGAAAAGGGAGAGAAGGAAACATAGTAGGTGAATACGGATTGGGGGAAGAAATGAAAGAGGAAGCCGTCTGGTAGAATTTTGCACAGAGCATAACTTAATCATAGCTAATACTTGGTTCAAGAATCATAAAAGAAGGTTGTATACATGGAAGAATCCTGAAGATACTAAAAGGTATCAGATAGATTACATAATGGTAACACAGAGATTTAGGAATCAAGTTTTAAATTGCAAGACATTTCCAGGGGCAGATGTGGACTCTGACCACAATCTATTGGTTATGAACTGTAGATTAAAACTGAAGAAACTACAAAAAGGTGCTAAATTAAGGAGATGGGACCTGGATAGACTGAAAGAACCAGAGGTTGTTGAGTGTTTCAGGGAGAGCATAAGGGAACAATTGACAGGAATGGGAGAAAGAAATACAGTAGAAGAAGAATGGGTAGCTTTGAGGGATGAAGTAGTGAAGGCAGCAGAGTAGGTAAAAAGACGAGGGCTAATAGAAATCCTTGGGTAACAGAAGAAATATTGAATTTAATTGATGAAAGGAGAAAATATAAACACGTAGTAAACGAAGCAGGCAAAGAGGAATACAAACGTCTCAAAAATGAGATCGACAGGAAGTGCAAAATGGCTAAGCAGGGATGGCTAGAGGACAAATGTAAGGATGTAGAGGCTTATCTCACAAGGGGTAAGATAGATACCGCCTACAGGAAAATTAAAGAGACCTTTGGAGAGAAGAGAACCACTTGTATGAATATCAAGAGCTCAGATGGAAAGCCAGTTCTAAGCAAAGAAGGGAAGGCGGAAAGGTGGAAGGAGTATATAGAGGGTTTATACATGGGCGATGTACTTGAGGACAATATTATGGAAATGGAAGAGGATGTAGATGAAGACGAAATGGGAGATATGATACAGCGTGAAGAGTTTGACCGGGCACTGAAAGACCTGAGTCGAAACAAGGCCCCGGGAGTAGACAACATTCCATTATAACTACTGACGGCCTTGGGAGAGCCAGTCTTGACAAAACTCTACCATCTGGTGAGTAAGATGTATGAGACAGGCGAAATACCCTCAGACTTCAGGAAGAATATAATAATTCCAATCCCAAAGAAAGCACGTGTTGACAGATGTGAAAATTACCGAACTATCAGTTTAATAAGTCACAGCTGCAAAATACTAACGCGAATTCTTTACAGACGAATGGAAAAACTAGTAGAAGCGGACCTCGGGGAAGATCAGTTTGGATTCCGTAGAAATGTTGGAACACCTGAGGCAATACTAACCTTACGACTTATCTCAGAAGAAAGATTAAGAAAAGGCAAACCTACGTTTCTAGCATTTGTAGACCTAGAGAAAGCTTTTGACAATGTTAACTCGAATACTCTCTTTAAAATTCTGAAGGTGGCAGGGCTAAAATACAGGGAGCGTAAGGCTATTTACAATTTGTACAGAAACCAGATGGCAGTTATAAGAATCGAGGGACATGAAAGGGAAGCAGTGGTTGGGAAGGGAGTGAGACAGGGTTGTAGCCTCTCCCCGATGTTATTCAATCTGTATATTGAACAAGCAGTAAAGGAAACAAAAGAAAAATTCGGAGTATTAAAATTCATGGAGAAGAAATAAAAACTTTGAGGTTCGCCGATGACATTGTAATTGTGTCAGAGACAGCAAAGGACTTGGAAGAGCAGTTGAACGGAATGGACAGTGTCTTGAAAGGAGCATATAAGATGAACATCAACAAAAGCAAAACAAGGATAATGGAATGCAGTCAGATTAAATCGGGTGATGCTGAGGGAATTAGATTAGGAAATGAGACACTTAAAGTAGTAAAGGAGTTTTGCTATTTAGGGAGTAAAATAACTGATGATGGTCGAAGTAGAGAGGATATAAAATGTAGACTGGCAATGGCAAGGAAATCATTTCTGAAGAAGAGAAATTTGTTAACATCGAGTATAGATTTAAGTGTCAGGAAATCGTTTCTGAAAGTATTTGTATGGAGTGTAGCCTTGTAAGGAAGTGAAACATGGACGATAACTAGTTTGTACAAGAAGAGAATAGAAGCTTTCGAAATGTGGTGCTACAGAAGAATGCTGAAGATTAGATGGGTAGATCACATAACTAATGAGGAGGTATTGAATAGAATTGGGGACAAGAGGAGTTTGTGGCACAACTTGACAAAAAGAAGGGACCGGTTGGTAGGACATGTTTTGAGGCATCGAGGGATCACAAATTTAGCATTGGAGGGCAGCGTGGAGAGTAAAAATCGTAGAGGGAGACCAAGAGATGAATACACTAAGCAGATTCAGAAGGATGTAGGTTGCAGTAAGTACTGAGAGATGAAGAAGATTGCACAGGATAGAGTAGCATGGAGAGCTGCATCAAACCAGTCTCAGGACTGAAGAACACGACAACAATAACAACAACTAGACCTGAAGAAATTGTGTCTAACGAAAAACTGGTAGAGGGACTCCTTGCACTATTTAAGGGTACTGGTTGGCGTTACTAGATATACAGGGAGCGATGCCGCACAATAAACCTAGTTTCGGTGTGGGCTGTGGTGGATTAGACGTAAGCTGTTTTAGCTCTCATGTTAAAATCAATCGCCCACATCTCGTGGTCGTGCGGTAGCGTTCTCGCTTCCCGCGCTCGGGTTCGATTCCCGGCGGGCTCAGGGATTTTCTCTGCCTCGTGATGGCTGCGTGTTGTGTGTTGTTCTTAGGTTAGTTAGGTTTAAGTAGTTCTAAGTTCTAGGGGACTGATTACCATACATGTTAAGTCCCATAGTGCTCAGAGCCATTTGAACAATTTTTGTTGTTGAAATCAATCAATAGTTTCCTGTGTGTTTTGTGGTAGTTGGGGTGATGGTAGGATAGTACTTCCATTCCCCAACAAATGTGCACTTCTGTTCATACAAATAACTGCTAGAACAGAACGATATTAATCAATATATGACTATTAAGAGAATAAGGTTGCTCAAGTAAAACACTGATATATGTCATTTTTAAGATTTTTAATCAATATGCGCCAAATATTGCCTGTGCAGAACAATATTTTTTTTTTAACGTTCTTGCATATAGTTGCCTCAAGTGGCATATCCTATTTCCACATATACAAAGCATTTATTATCCAATATAATATTTTTTGTGTCATTCTGTGTATGATGCTGCAATATGAAAAGCATTTCTTACGCAGTATAAAATTTTTTGTGTCATTTTGTGTATGACACTGTGTGATGCAATACACTTTGATATTTGTTATGTTGAAGAAAAAGCTGAGTAGCACCATTGTGAAGTGTTACTGATACTAATCTGTTGCCTGCAGGCTCATGAGTTCAAAACTCACTTGGACCGTAGAATTTTAATTTCTGTTTTCGGTTCGAGTACATTCTAGAAGTGTCTACAAATGTCAAGAATCTTGTACTGGAATGTTCTGTAGCTGTATATATTCGGTATGTTTTCTCACCGGAGGCAGTTTGCTCTGCGCTCTTGTATGTGGAAGTGCTGAATAAACCTTCGTTAAGTGAAGTTAGTGTTCGTCATTCGTCTACTTGCACCTTCCTGTACGTGACTTTATTCTGGTGGAGGCGCCGGGTATTGGAAATTGTGATAGCGCACATTATCGACGATACAGTGGCTCCCATCAGGCCACGACAGGGCCGCCGTTTACGTGGCGAGAAATCCCAGTTAGAGCCATATTCAACATATCGCAATCTATCAGAGACAGAAGAAGACGAGGCGTTACAATGACAACAACTGTGGGCCACCACATGAGACATCCTTCCGGGTTCTCTGGTGATGATGGGCAAGATCCAAACAAGTGGCTGAAGGAACATTAGCGTATAGCCAAATTTAACGAATAGGATGAAACCGTGTGTTTGGCTAACGTATTTTTCTACTTGGAGGGCACTGCCAAGTAATGGTATGAAAACAATGAGGAGAAGTTCACAAGCTGGGAAATATTCCAGGCGGAACTGCGCAAGTATTTCGGCGACACACAACGACAGAAGTGCAAGGCTGAAAATAAATTAAACTGTAGGGCACAGCGTTCAGGAGAAACTACAGCATCCTACATTCAAGACGTCTTGGAGCTATGAAAAATAGTGGATCCTAGAATGAAGGAGGAAGATGAGGTTGCACATATCAGTAAGGGTGTTGCTTAGGACATGTATCAAGCCCTACTCCTGAAGGGAGTTCCGACAGCAGAGGAATTCATAAAATGGTGCCAGTATATCGACACAATGCACTAAAAAAGAATTACACGCAAAAAGTTTGAACGGCTTCCAAACGTCGTATCGATGTCTGTGATGGAGAAAGAATCTGATTTCACAAGTGTTCTTCGTCAGATAGTGAGAGGCAGTTCAGAAGGCACTTGGATTGCACAGCGAGTAAAAAAAACCGAGACGCTTCAAGAGGCCATAAGGGAGGTAGTGGAATAGACATTGAACCCAATCTCTCGTCCTCCATTTCCCTTTACAATGGTGAAAAAGTCGAGACTCAGGCGGAGCTACATTCCTGCAATGCCACATGAGGAACCTGTTTGGGCACCAAGGAAGACTGACGTCTGGAGGACCCAGGATAACCAACCAGTACGTTTCCACTGTGGACGACTGGGACATGTGGTACGCTATTGTCGAGAAAGGCGACGGAATTTGATGACGCCCTCGCCAAGAGACAGCAGATTGATCTTAGCTGACGCCAACTCTGGGATGACGAATATGAACAAGAAGATGTGGGTGCAGGACGACGCAGGTCACCATCGTCGCAAGCTAGCCGCTGGAGAGGACGCTCCCCAGAAGGCAGATCAAGATCTCCATCGCCGTTTAGAAGCTCCAGACGATTACCTAGCCGCCGCAACCTGGAAAACTAAAGGGTGCGACCTTACTTGGAGGTGAGGCCGCCGAAGAGAAAAATCCTCCGCCATCGATCACTATAAAAATGAGAGGAAACTACGTCGATATCCTCATGGACAGCTGACCAGCCCAAGCTCTTGTAGACTCTGGAGCATCATATTCAGTCATTTCGGAGAAGTACCGTCACCAGTTGCAGAAAACCGTATTCGTCGACAGCAAAACATCTCTGCTGAAGGTGGCTAATGGGAAATATGTAAAACCCACAGGAAGATGTACCATTCGTGTAGGTATAAGTGGCCATACACAGCCCTTAGAATTCATGCTCTTACAAGAGTGTAGTCATGAGATCATTCTCAGATGGGACTTTTTGAAAGCTTCTCAGGCAATTGTAGATTGTGGTCGCTCGAAGATAATGCTAGACGAGATGAGATACTGTGGACAGGAAGATGCACATCCGAGAGTGTGAAGAATATGTGTGCTGGATGAAGTGATCATTCCTGCAGTCAGCGCTAGAAAGGTAACTGTCATGTGTCATGGCATGCATCAACCCTTGGATCTTGTAGTGAAATGTAAGAGAAGCATACCACTGAGGAATAACTTGGTCATCCCAGCCTCTGTCGTCTCGTTTAAGAACGGATTCGGTGAATTGTCGATAGTTAACTGTCGCTGAGAACTGCAGATCCTTCCAAGACGCATGTGCATAGCAAACGCGGAGCTGTTAATTGAAGAACAGCTGAGCGTCATAGAAACCTCCCATGCCGAGTCTGTGGGCGAAATTGGCACTACCACTACGAGACAAGATCTTCTAGCTCGACTATTATCAGATCTCACTAAGGAACAACAGAAGAAGCTACTTGCCGTTCTTCAAGAGTTCTCTGAATGCTTCAATCCACAGGTAAAGACCAAATTCGACAAATCGATAGTGGAGCACCGAATTAGAACTGGAGACCATCAATCAATAAGCCAGAGAGCATACCGTGTGTCAGCAACGGAATGTCGAATAATTCGCGACGAGGTAGAGAAAATGATGAAGAATGACATCATTCAGCCTTCGCAGAGCCCTTCTTCCTCATCAGGAAGAAGGATGGCAGTTGACGCTTGTCTGTTGATTACAGGAAGCTTAATAAGATCACTAAAAAGGACATTTACCCTCTTCCACAAATTGACAATACACTAGATTGTCTGAAGAGGGCTAACTTTTTCTCAACCATGGGCATGTACTCGGGATACTGGCAAATCGAAGTAGATGAGGCTCATCGTGAGAAAACTGCATTCATCATCCCTGAAGGCCTATTTAGTTTAAGGTAATGCCGTTTGGCTTGTGTAATGCACCAGCAACTTTTGAAGGAATGATGGATAATCTTCTAAGGCACCTGAAGTGGACGTTGTGTCTTCGTTATTTAGATGACATTATAGTGTTCTCAGGCTGAGGACCGTTTTTAAGTGTCTCCAACAAGGCGAACTGAAACCTAATCCAAGAAAGTGTCTTTGGAGCAAAAGAAATCAAAATACTTGGACACCTTGTGTCAAACGAAGGTGTGCGGCCAGACCCAGAAAAGGTGATACCTATACCGGAATTTCCTACTCCTAAAAGTATTAGAGATGTAAGAAGCTTCCTCGGATTATGTTCTTTTTACCGCCGTTTTATCAAAGACTTTTGTTTCAAAGCCAGGACATTCCAAGACTTGTTAAAAGTTGATGCTAAATTTATCTGGGGTGGTGCTCAACAAGATTCTTTTGATGTGCTGCGAAAAGCTCTGACGACTGACCTTGTACTTTGTCTGTATGATGAGAGAGCACCTACAGAACTACACACAGATGCTGTAAGTAGGCTGTTTAGGTTTTTATGTTGGTAACGCCACGTAGCGCTCTGTATGAAAATCACTTACTGTGCTGTGTGCAGTCTGTGGCTGGTTGGCATTGTTGAAATATTCTCTATTGTAGTGTTGGCCAGTTGGATGTGAACAGCGCGTAGTGTTGCACAGTTGGAGGTGAGGCGCCAGCAGTGGTGGATGTGGGGAGAGAGAGAGGGGGAGTTTTAAGAGCGGATGAGCTGGACGCGTGTCCATCAGAGACACTAAATTTGTAAGACTGGATGTCATGAACTGATATATATATTATGGCTTTTGAACACTATTAAGGTAAATACATCGTTTGTTCTCTATCAAAATCTTTCATTTGCTAACTATGCCTATCAGTAGTAAGTGCCTTCAGTAGTTAGAATCTTTTATTTAGCTGGCAATATTGGCGCTCGCTGTATTGCAGTAGTTCGAGTAACGAAGATTTTTGTGAGGTAAGTGATTCATGAAAGGTATAGGTTATTGTTAGTCAGGGCCATTCTTTGCCAGTGCTGTTCTGGTGCAAATTTCGGATGGAAAAGAGAAGGTTTTAGCCTATGCTTCTAGGACACTAACAAAAGCCGAGAGAAGATACGCAACTACAGAAAGAGAATGTCTTGCTGTTATCTGGGCCATGTGCAAATTTCGACAGTATCTCTGTTGGTTAACAGGTCTTAAGACTCCAACAGGACGACTCGCCAGATGGTCTTCAAGAGTACGGCATTACCATAGTGTACAAAAGTGGAAGAAAACATCAAGATGCCGACTGTCTCTCAAGAAACCCTGTGCAAGACCATCAAGACTTTGATGAAGATAGTGACTGTCTTCCTGCACTCCAGGATGTCTCTGCTGAGCAGAAGAACGGCGCCAAGATATCTCAAATTATGGTCGCCTTAAATCGGTCAGAAGATATGAAAGGACAATTTAAGGTAGTTAATGGTTTACTTTGCAAGAAAAAGTTTGATCTGTTTGGAAAGAGGTGGCTACCAGTGATTGCTAAACACATGCGCTTAGATGTTCTACAGAATCTCTATGACACACCTGTGGCCGGAAATTTAAGATTTATTAAGACATACGTTAGAATCATCATGAGATTTTTCTAGCCAAGTTTGTTTAGGAGTGTCCATCACTATGTGTCATACTGTCGAGAGTGCCAGAGGAAAAAAGCAGTTCCTCAGAAACCACCTGGTCGACTCATACCAATTCCATCAGCCTTCCTAGCGTATTGGGATTGACCTCCTCGGACGATTTCCAACGTCTGCTAGTGGCAATAGATGGATTATTGTTTGCACTGATTATCTGACACGCTATGCCATTACAAAAGATGTGAAAACAGCTGAAGCTTGCGAGGTAGCCAAATTCGTCGTGGAAGACATTGTATTAAAACACGGTGCCCTAAGGTCGTTAATTACGGATCGAGGTAAAGCTTTTCAATCGAATCTTGTGACAGAGATAAACTGTCGGTGCAACATTACTCATCACTTGACGACTGACTGCCATCCGCAAACTAACGGGCTTACTGAACGCATTAATAAGACCTTGACCGACATGTTCGTCAATGTTGAGCAGAGAAACTGCGATGAGGTGCTACCTGTCGTGACGTTTGCCTACAACACCGCCAAACAAGACACCATAGTATTTACGCCATTTTTCCTGGTGCATGGCCGTGAGGCAACTACGACGATGGACACTGTGTTTCTATTACTTCTTGATGACGTGGACGACGACTACATCAGCCAGGTGTTAACCAGAGCTGAGGAAGCTCGGCAGTTAGCTCGAAGCCGCATGCTGCAGGCTCAGAAAAACGATCGCCGAAGGTATGACGCAAGCCACCGCCCTGTTGTCTACCAACTTGGTGACCTCGTCTGGATCTTCACTCCTATTTGGAAGGTTGGTCTCTCTGAGAAGCCTCTCAGGCGCTACTTTGGACCTTGTAAGGTCGTAAGACAGTTGTCTGATCTTACTTACGAAGGTAAGATTTCGACCCTGACACAAGACTATGAAAGATCAGAGATACGGTCCATGTCCTTCGATTGAACCTCTATAAGGATCCTGCAACCTAGGATAAGTTCTAAGTTCCAGCGACAGGCAACAAGTGGAAAGGTGACGAAGAGCTTAGAGGCAAAAGAAGTTCAAAAAAAGATCGTCGCCAGTGCGAGAATCAGTCATCAGGAGTCGGAGTATGCAGGACTGATGACTCGTTCCTGGACTAGGACGACGTAACACTGAGACGCTGTTCTCTGAAGGACGGAACGATGAGACTTGTGAAGCTGAGTAGGAGTGTGGTGTATTGGTTATCATACCAAACTATCGCACGGAGGGTTGGGAGTTCAGAACTCACCTGGACCGTATCATTTTAATCCCTACATTCGGTTCGAGTACATTCTAGAAGCATCCACAAATGTTGAGAATCATTGTACGGGAATGTTCTGTAGCTGTTTATATACTGTATGTGTTCTGGTCGGAGGCAGTTCGCTCTGTGCTCTTGTATGTGCAAGTGCAGAACAAACCTTCGTCAAGTGAAGTTAGTAGTAGTAGTAGTAGTAGTAACAGCTTTATTCATCCGTGGGTCTCTTTTTACAAGGATAGAGGACATGTCAAAGAATTTACAAATTTAGATTAATTTAAAACACGCTAATTCGTATACACATATATTTACAGACTTCTAGTTAGAAACAATCATTAGATTTACTCCCGGTATACAATACTTTTTTACAAATAACTTATTAAATAATGTAATGCCACATTGTTCACTCATATCTCACTATCAGTCACTACACACACTATACACACGTTGTTTCATAACACACACACCTGCTTGTCAGTTAACGAACCCTCCTTATCCTCCAAATAAATATGCTGTGGTTATTAAATGTTAATGTAACTTTGAAACAGATATAATTTGTTAATCTGCCACTTATTTATTATTGATACTTAAGTCATTGCCAGGCATTTTGCCTTATTAATACTTGTCAAACTATTATTGGTCATGATAATTTCTGAAGTTTTTAAATAGACTGAACGTATGAAATCCCTTCTTACAAGTTATTCAGTAGTTAACAGGACCAAAGCAAACACCTTTTTATTAAATTCCTTCTTAGTAACAATAAGCTTTAGCCGCTGCTCCTGTATGCTGTTGTGAATTGCTGTGAACCACCTGGAAAAAGGCAGACTTTAGCCGCTGCTGCTGCGAATTGCTGTAAACGACTTGGAGAAAGGAGTCATCTCAAGACGTGAGTACAAAACTCGGGGCCAAAACGGAGACACTTATACACCGCAACATTTCAGGTACTCTAATCCAGTAAATTCCGTTGTACAAGCCAGATTCTGTATCACTTGTAAATTTTCTGTATCACTTGTAAATTCTTATTCAAATACGCAGTCAGATAGCTTAGGTATTCATTGTTACAGGTTCATTTGTTCCTGTAGTTTTTCATATTGAAATACGCAATGAAATAGCTTACCCAAATGTTAGTTCTAAGTTTTTCATGTAAAGATCTTTTGAAACTAAGACTCATACAACGCGCACACAGTGTTGTGCAGGTTAGATTCCGATTACTGATGATTCAGGTTGGTTATCCAGTCCATTTTCACAGACGAACACGTTACATATTAGTTGTAGGTAAGTTACAACGAAGTTGAGTAAGGATCTGAATGTAGTAAAGCTAATTAATAATTTGACCTTCAGGAACCCAGGGAAGATACACAATTGCATGAACACTGGAAAAAACAATCACCATCGCTTGATCATTAGAGCTTTTTTCGCCCTCGGTGAAATTGGGCCCTTCCAAAGCATGGATTGGCGCTTAGTTTCTGGATCATAAGTGAAAAGCCAATATTTATCACATGTTATCGAAGAAATTAGGATGATTTTCAACTGTATTCAAGGTATCAGTCAAAAATTTTCACTAAGTTCTTTTTTATTCGATCGTGAGAATTTTTGCCAGCAGTTTTGCTCACACTTTTCTCACAGTAAACTTGTTATGTAAAATTTGTCTAGTGCATTCCTAGTCAATTCCTTCTGTTTGAGCAATCTATTGAATACTCAACCAGTTGTTAGATCGAGTCAAATCACCTACTTTCTCGATATTTTCATTCGTATCTGACGTTGAAGGACGTCCCGGGCGTGTGTCATCATCAACGTCTTCTCTAACAACTTGCAAACGCTTCAACCAGCCAAAAAACCGCGTACGTGATAAACAACCTTTGCAATAGACTTCTTTCAGTAAACTATAAGTTTCAATAGCAGTTTTTTGCAGGTCTCATGTGAAACTTCACGACAGTTCGTTTGCTTTATTATTACATTCACATTTTTCCAGCAAAACAAAATAAAAACTTACATAAACGAAGGCTCCAGCCACAAAGACTTGTCTACAGACACCAGAGAGGCCGCATTCTACTGGGAAGGCTTCACCCTTCACAGTTATTGGTCGTTCATTTTTGGTGAATGTGTACTTACTCTGTGAGAGATCCAGCCGCGTTATTTTATAGCCACACATTGCAAAATATAATGGTGGGCAAAACTTGAAGGATGAAAATAATCTTCACATGATGTGTCACTGCTAGGTGACAGAGCTCGACGAAACTTGGAACATAAATAGAAAGAACTGCAAAAGATAATTAAAAGAAATACGTGATGAGACAAACAGAAAATACATTTTTATTCAAAGCCAATAACTACACTGAAGTCACAACGATTATTGTGGTTCCCTGGACATTGCAAAAGCCAGGACACGTTTCTTAATAGGATTTGTGATCACCATGGATGGCAATGCATGCTCTGCAATGTGCTCCCATGCTAGATGCTAAGAAGTTCTTGTGGTAGGGCGTTCAATTCCACCATCTGTTTGACAACTGCTTGGTCGACGTTGGTGCATGTGGAAGTGCTGCAATGCATCTCCCAAAAACATACCACATGTGCTCAACCGGATTTAAAACAGAAGAACGAGCAGGCCAGCCCATTTGTCGAATATCCTTTTGTTCCAAGAGCTCCACCAGTTGCGCTATCTGATGCGGTCGTACATTGTCATCCATAAAAATAAAGTCAGGGGCAAGTACACCCCTGAAATGACACATGTGACGAAGAAGTACTGTGTCACAGTAATGTTGATAGGTGAGCGTTCTGCGTTCAAGGATTTGGTGGTCGAAATGAGATTTTCATTCTGCAGTACAGTGTGCACTGATATAAAACTACCTGGCAGATTAAAACTGTGTGCCAGAACGAGAGCAGAACTTGGGAGCTTTGCTTTTTCATCTGTGTGTACATCTACGAAGACACACCGCCAGCTACCATACGGTGCATGGCGAAGAGCAACCTGTACCATTACTAGTCATTTCCTTCCCTGTTCCACTCGTAAATAGTGCGAGGGAAAAACGACTATCTTTATGCCTCCTTGTGAGCCTTTTTGTGGGCAAGTGTTCTACCAACTGAGTTACTGAAGCACAACTCACGACGTATCCTCTCAGATGAGGAGATGAAGTGCTGGAAGAAGTAAAGCTGTCAGGATGAGTCATAAGTCGCGCTTGGGTAGCTCAGTCAGTAGAGCACTTGCTCGCAATAGGCGAAGGTCATGTGTTTGAATCTAGGGTTGGCATACAGTTTTAATTTGCTAGGAAGTTTCATTTGGAAATCAATACATCCATGCAAATTTATGCCTCCCCATATCATAACACCTGAGCTATCAAAATAATCACGTTCGACAATTTTCCGGGGCGTATTACGTGTTCCCACATGTCACTGTGTTAGGGTACGTCCAGAATTAGAATGAAATGAAATGAAACTGAAATAATAGTTGCTGAAACAAAGGACCCCAAGAATTATACAGTGGCTGTTATGTCCATAGGCCGTGCACACGAGAAAAAAGCAATGAAGGAAGAAATGGTTAAATTGGAGGAAAATGCTACACAGACTTTGCAACATCTGCCAGACAGTAAGATGACTGCAAGCAGTTGGGTTTATACAGTACTATTAAGAGTAAAGCTGATGGTAAAATTGATCGCTATAAAACCATATTAGTAGTTCAATGATTTAGCCAAGTAGATAATATTGACTATAATGAAACATTTAGTCCTGTTGCTAGATATGATACAATTTGAGCAATTTTGATTGTGGCATCTTCTACAGGCTATTACAGAAAGGTACGGGCAAACTTTCAGGAAACATTCCTCACACACAAAGAACGAAAATATATGTGGACATGTGTCCGGAAACGCTTACTTTCCATGTTATAGCTCATTTTATTACTTCTCTTCAAATCACATTAATCATGGAATGGAAACACACAGCAACAGAATGTACCAGCGTGACTTCAAACACTTTGTTACAGGAAATGTTCAAAATGTCCTCCGTTAGCGAGGACACATGCATCCACCCTCCGTCGCATGGAATCCCTGATGCAGCCCTGGAGAATGGCATATTGTATCACAGCCGTCCACAATACGAGCACGAAGAGTCTCTACATTTGGTACCTGGGTTGCGTAGACAAGAGCTTTCACATGCCCCCATAAATGAAAGTCAAGAGGGTTGAGGTCAGGAGAGTGTGGAGGCCATGGAATTGGTCCGCCTCTACCAATCCATCGGTCACCGAATCTGTTGTTGAGAAGCGTACGAACACTTTGACTGAAATGTGCATGAGCTCCATTGTGCATGAACCACATGTGTCGTACTTGTAAAGGCACATGTTCTAGCAGCACAGGTAGAGTACCCCGTATGAAATCATGATAACGTGCTCAATTGAGCGTAGGTGGAAGTATACTGACGAAACTAAAATGAGCCCTAACATGGAAATTAAGCGTTTCCGGACACATGTCCACATAACATCTTTTCTTTATTTATGTGTGAGGAATGTTTCGTGAAAGTTTGGCCGTACCTTTTTGTAACACCCTGTATATAAAATCTGCTTTCTTGAATTGATTCCTAAAAGAAGGCTGAGGGATTTATTTATGGGACTAACCTGGTGTGCAAGTTTCTTAAAAGTTCATATGAACCAAAGCAATCGATCAGGCGAGGGAATCAACAGTTCAAGGACTTCATAGTGATTCTTGGGTTTGTGGAAAGTAAGGCAGATCCCCAACTGTTGTGTTGAGAAGACTGCGAGGACTAATAGATGAAAGCTCCGTATGTCAATGACGGGTTAAGATCAGGTTGGCACATAACTTCACAGCGTTTTTCCATAAGTTTAATAAACACGACGGATACATTTAACAGAAACTTTAGTTATCAATAATATAGTCTCCTTCACTATTTACAACAGTCTGCCCATGCTGGGGTAACTTTCCGATTTTTTAGAAACAACATGGTTTTGAGGCAAAGTACTCGTCGAGCCATGTTTGGAGCGCATTTTCATCCTGAAAGTAAGTTCCTTGGAGGTTGTTCGACAGAAAGCAGGAAAGGTGAAAATCTGAGGGCACAAAATCAATTGAATAAGGTGAGTGCGGAATGCCTTCCCAACACAAGTCGTATATACCGTTTTTTTTTTTTTTTTTTTTTTTTTTTTTTTTTGTGAGTCTACCAGGATGCGGGCGAGGGTATTGTTGAGTAGCATCACTTCAATCAGTCTTCCTAGTCGTTGTTCTTTGATGGCGTCAGCAAGACGTCTCAGTTGTTGATAATGAATGTAGCAGTAATGTTTACGTTTAGGGGAAGCCCTTCATAGTACACCACATCTTTGCTGTTCCACTAGATGCATAACATTATTTTTTGTAGCTCAGTGCAGGGCTTTGTACGGGAAGCTGCTGCTTGTTTTGGGCACAACCATTCCTTTCTTTTCCTTGTGTTATCATAAATCCACGCTTTCTCGTCACGAGTAACGATACAGATAGGAATAGTCAGTGTCGTGCATGAGCCAACTGATGAGCAAGCAGAGATGCACATATGGCTACCCACTGATTCTTTGTTATTTTGGCTTAGAGCATGTGATACCCACACACCCGATTTTTTAATATTCCCCATTGCATGCGAATGTTGCATGATGGTGATTTGATCACAGTTCATCACATCTGCCACTTCTCTAGTACACTGATGATGGCTGCAAGATACCGATACAAATGTCGCACGTATCGACATCACGACGTGTTCTAATGTGTTCTTATTTCCGTGACCTAAAATACATTGGGTCGAGTACGTTTCTCGCTACTTTTTGCAGGAACTGACGTAATCGTGACGTACTGGCGCTGTGAATACTACCAGAAACAAGGCTATCGATTTGTCAGTCCCTATAGCGCCGAGTTAATGTTTATGGATGTTTTGGTGAGAGGAGAAGTTGTAACGAGAACTCTTTACAGGCGTGTGTTTTTGCGGCTGCGCAACGTGCGAAATACTTGCGACGAGGAAGAATATGAATGTTGGTGCCCAGCTTTGAGGTCCTCTTCTCACTAACACATCCCACACATCAGCTCGCCGCCATAGCGATCTACCAATTGATAGCCTCGTTTCTTGCCGTCTTCACAGCCCCACTACTCCAGAATACGTCAGTTCCCACAAAAAGTAGTGAAATGAAATGAAAATATGGCATTGTTGGCCGGGAGGCCCCATCCGGGGAAGTTCAGCCACCGAGTGCAAGTCTTATTTCAGTCTACGCCACATTGGGCGACTTGAGTACTGGTGATGAGGATGAAATATGTTGATGACAACATAACACCCAATCCACGAGTGGAGAAAATCTCCAACCCATATGGGAATCGAACCCAGACACGCTGCATGGGAGGCAAGCACATAACCACCCAGCTAAGCAGTGTGAAAGTGTATTCAACCTAATGTATTTTCATACCACAGATTCTTTGCTCCATACCGCAGTCCGCCAACGATGATAGAGGCTACCATGAGTGGTGTTGCATGGGCCCGTTACATAGAGATGGGCCAAACGGTTATTTTGGAGTATCAGTTATCACAGTTACAGTTATTTTTAACGGTTATAAGTAACTGTCATTTATTCCTCACTACCGAATTCTCCTGGAGGGGTTACGGTTAAATAACTCGGTAGAGTCCATCAGTTTAGTTTGTCAAAAATTGCGAGTAGCGCGAAGTGGCATGAATGTCGCATGAGTCGAGCGATAAACTTAGCATATTAACAGTCCAGTACATTTCAGTTGATGTTTAAACGATTATTGGTGTTTCATATTATACGTACTACTCGTGCAAACTAAGTTGCCACTCGGAGCAACTGTAAAAGGGAAATGCCTTTACAGTTGCTCCCATGACCAATTGCACGGTGTGTCAACTTAATTGGTGCGAATAACATATAGGTTGCTTTTTCTTTTTACAGTTTAGTATCATGACAGTTAACAGTCTAAATATATTACAGGCTACTTCATGAATGAGACAGATGGCTACTCCAAGTTAAGGACTAAGTTTTGTATATAACAAAACCTCAACATGGTAATGAGTTTTTCAGTGTTACCTAACATATAAGAAAAGTAACTAACTTGAGCTCTTTGAAACAAAATATATTATTGCCTCCATGAAACACTTAATTTGCCATAAATGTGCATAAAGTGTAAATATTCCATTGTACAATTTTCCTTTATAAAACTGATGTGCTTAATACTTTGTAGAAAATGTTTCCAAGATAATCACCACTAAGCATTGCAGATATGGTATGCTTTGATAAGACAGTCAACTATTTTCCATTTCATGTCACCCACAATATGCAAATATTTCAGTAAGTGTAAAACCTCTAAAAATGATTAACATGTTGCTTACTCTTTACAATACTTCATAGGTTTCCATACTATCTACGAGATAACACACAACGAGTGTTTTTTCTCAGGGTAATGCCAAAAATTATTAAGATCATTTTCTTGAGAAAGTTTCAGATGGTCAACATCTTGTATTACTGCTGACATGAGTTTTGTATACTGACCAAAATTAACACAGTATATTGTTACAAAATTCCTACACTGTATTATTTCTGGCTGTTGGTTAGTTCCTTAGTAGTATGAAAATATATGTTCACATCAATAACTACCCTCTCTGGGAGTATCACCAGCTTCTACAACCTATAACTGTATTCTGGAGTGCAGTTACAAACTTTTAGGGCCAGCCAGTGTTGCCGTGTGGTTCTAGGCGCTTCAGTCTGGAACCGCGTGACCGCTACGGTCGTAGGTTCAAATCCTGCCTCGAGCATGGATGTGTGTGATGTCCTTAGGTTAGTTAGGTTTAAGTAGTTCTAAGTTCTAGGGGACTGATGACCACAGATGTTAAGTCCCATAGTGCTCACAGCCATTTGAACTTTTAGGTTACCTGTAGCAGTAACCCATTAACACTCAGAGAACAAGAACTATGAGTGATTACAATAACTGCCACAGACTATTTCCATAGTCACTCGAATTTGTTATGCTCTATAGTGGTACTACCCAACCAAACTAAGTTGAAAACCAGTGCAGTGGTTTAAGGGAACGACTGCACATGTGAAATGCCTTTACAGTCACTCCTATCAGCCATCACTTTGACACCAATTTTGTTTGTGCTAAATTTAGTGACTAGAAGAGTAGTATACAGTTCTGTGAACAGATGGAGTGCAGCCTGACCTATAGAACACCTTCCAGATGGTCCATCCCCATCCTTTGTGGCCAGATCTCCGATGATACGAATGCGTGGATGTAAGTTTTGTGGTGATTGTTTTGTTTTTTGTTGTATCTGTGTGTTTAAGTTATTTTTACGGTGTTTTAGCTGAAAGTTTCCTAAACTAATTATAATGCAAAGATATCAGTCTGCATGGGAAGCCGAAGCTTAATTCATAAATTTCTACAATTTCTAGGACTGGTTTCTTTGTTTGTTGCAAAATGGAGTTTCAATCTTGTCTAAAGTAGAGATACAAATCTTCAAAAAAAGTGATTTTCATTTTATTTTTAGAATAGATAGAGTTATGTCAGAAGCACACCATACAAAAATATAGCATTGCGATACCTATTTACTGACATGCCCGCTTAGATGCGCGTGTTAACGGGACCCCTTGCAGGAGGATAGGTGTGCTGGTCTTGGATAGAATCCGCACAGCATATTAATGACAAGGGATCATTGTCAATGTGGTTTCTGGGCAGTTTTCCACATCTCATTAGGTTAAAATCAGGCTGGTTCCATGTTGTGCCTCAGATACACGCTACACAGACATTTACAACACTTTCTCTCCCATGCACACAGAACTTAACCCACAAACAAACAGAATGGGTACACTGCATCTGCCCATAGGGGGTAAATAGGAGACTGATGATCTTATCTGTTTGGTCTCCTTAAGCACTCAAGTCAGCACCAACTTACTGAGTGAGATTGATGAGTACTTAGTAGTGATGAAATATATAAGGATGGGTTTGGTTGCTAGTTTGTGATATTATTTATGCTGAGTTCGCTCTGTGGGTTTTTAGGTTGGTTTGCATGCCATTAAAGTAAAAAGCAACTCTATGAATTAATGAAAATATCATTACTGGTTCTATGGGCTCGTTAAAGCACCAATAGATGATAGGACCATATGACGCCGAACAATGTACCAACCGAAGAAATATACATAAATCTGTCCCACTCTCATTGGTCAGAAATGAACGGTGTAGTGCAGTCCTCAGTTTAGTCCATCTGTGGGCTTGTCTCTCCTTGTGTAATATTGCCATTAAATAAAAATTGGTTGTTTGTGGGGAATTATTATAATGTAAACTTTTATAATTGTTTTGGGGCAGCTGACATGTTAAAAAAGGCAATGGAACCACCATAGAGTTTTTCAAGTAGTGCAAATGCATGGTAAAAGTGCACAAAATAGATTTGGTTAACCACGTAAATTGGAAGAAACATTTACATGCTCTAAAATTTTCATTAACAAAAATTTATGGTGTAAATCTAGAAACAGAATAATAACAGAGCTGGGAGTGGGAGCGCTCATTGCAGAGCTTTGTTTGGTGTCAGCAGTAGATAATCTAGGGGATCTGTTGTGAATTTTGTCAAGTCATTTGTGGCACTCAGTGGAAGAAAGTGGCATCGCACTAAATGTGCACAGCAGAATACTAAGCACATTAATGTGATTTTTTCCATGTTCTCTTGAGGACTTCCTTCAAGACATTATTGATAGCCGTTTTTAGATAATAATAGATGAGAGGATGTGTACTGACACCAATAAATGTGCATTGTAGTACATTATTCTAGCCAAAACGTGAAAAGATCATCATACTGCTTCACAGACTACTGGAAATAGAAATTTGGTGACTCTGACCGTTTAATTAATGCATTTAAAAAGCAGCTAGCTGCAGATGGCCTTGATTTTAAAAAGTTGATGGATATATGTACGTATGGTATTAATGTTATGATAGGAGAGCATCATTCATGCTCTTCAGTTTTGAAAAAATCTCTACCTTATTTTACTTTGGAAAATATGTGTCACACTCAGCACATTGCCAAAGGTAACAATTGTGAGTACTGTATTACTTTTGCAATTTAGAATACATTGTTGGAGAAGTTCACAACTGGTTTTTGTGCAGTTCAAAGTGACAAATTGAACTCTCTACTGCATGAAAAATTGTCTGGAAAGAACTACTCTAAATACACAATTAGTCAGGAGTGTGCTGGCTGGTTCACATACGGGCTGATACCAAAGTTTTTGACCAATGGAATGCTTGAGAGCTTCACTTTAAACTGGCCGAGGGTAAAGACAGGATTAGAGATTAGATTAGATTAATACTTGTTCCATAGATCATGAATACGACACTTCGTAATGATGTGGAACGTGTCAGGTTAATAAAAGATGTCTGTACAAGAAATTACACTGCTGAAAATTGCATCGTACGCTGTTGTCAAAACTGAGTCAGTTATATCTTCTGTTTTTGAATCACTCACTAAGAACAATCATTGATTGTTATCATATGCTTCAGACTGACAATGTTGAATCTCTTAATCTTTTACAAGAACTATACAGTTTGCTGTTGACCTATCTGTCGACTTTAGTTCCCGCAGAGTGTTTAAATACTATCAAGAGACAAGATTTTACAAGGTTCAGTTTCAGGCATTACATGATGAATATTGAACTTATCAACTTAGGATTTCATTTTAAAAATGATTTAAGGGTTATAAAAATGCTGTTTATCATTTCCTTGTCAATTATTCCAAGGATTTCAAAAGATGATTCCAAGGAATCAAAAGTTCTTGGGAAAGATTACACCCAGCTCAGCTACTAGTCAAATCCAGAGAATATAATGTGGGAAATACAATGGCCAGTTTTAAGGAACTACTTCGAGCTGAAAATGCCAACAATGGTTAGGACGAATGGCGAGTTCTCTCACTCCAACAATGGAATGAAGATAATTCAAAAATGGCTCAAATGGCTCTGAGCACTACGGGACTTAACATCTGTGGTCAGCAGTCCCCTAGAACTTAGAACTACTTAAACCTAACTAATCTAAGGACATCACACACATCCATGCCGGAGGCAGGATTCGAACCTGCGACAGTAGCAGTCGCGCGGTTCCAGACTGAGCGCCTTAACCACGAGACCACCGCGGCCAGCAATAATTCCACAGCAGAGGGGCTAAGTGACAGCCTTTGGAGATGCTGCTGGAGAGTGGAAATTCTTGACTGCCAGCAAGTTGGTGATAGGAGTTTTGAGTCTACCATTCTTGAATGCTGGTGTTGAAAGAACCACAGGTTGTTGAGAGTTGAAGAGGGAGTATTAGGTAACAACTGACTGAAACAGGGTAAAGGAATAAAGTAGAAAATGAATGGTTTCATATAGGTTAAAAAGTCAAGGCCCAGTAGAAATCGTTGGATATCACAGGAGATATTGAATTAAATTGACGAAAGGAGAAAATATAAAAATGTAGCAAATAAAGAAGGCAATAGGCAACATAGATGTCTAAAAAATTAGATTGACAGACAATACAAATTGGCTAAGCAGCAATGGCTAGAGTACAAATGCAAGACTATAGAGGTATATATGTAAATAGGGGACTGATAGGTACTGCCTACAGGAAAATTAAAAAGGCCTTTGGAGAAAGGTAAGCAGTTGTATGAATATCAAGAACCTAGACAGAAAACCAGTACTAAGCAAAGAACAGAAAGCTCTCAGTTGGAAGGGGTATAAAGAGGGGCTGCACCAGAGAAATTAAACTCCAAGGTGATATTATAGGAAGGGAAAAGGACGTAGATAAGATGGGAGACATGCTCTTGTGAGAAGAATTAGAACAAAGAATTGGAAGACCTAAGCTGAAACAAGAACCCTGGACTAGATGGCATTCCTTCAGAATACTACTACCTTTCAGGGAGCCAGCCATGACAAAACTATTCTGCCTGGTACATAAGATGTGTGAGGCAGGCAAAAACCTCCACGTTTTGAGAAGAATGTAAGAATTCCAATTCCAAAGAAGGCACTTACTGGCATGGGTGGATATTACCAAACTGTCAGTGAAACAAAGCATGGTTGGAAAATACTGATAAGAATGATTTACAAAAGAATGAAAAAGCTGGTAAAAGCCGACCTCGGGTAAGATTAATTTACATTCCAGAGACATGTAGGAACACGCAAGGCAAAACTGACCCTATAACTATAGATTAGGAAAAGGAAAACCTGCATTTATAGCATTTGTAGACTTAGAGATCGCTTTTGACAATGTTGATTGGAATACACTCTTTGAAACACTGATGACATTGGGAGTGAAATACAGGGAGCAGAAGGTTGATTATTGGAACTTGCACAGAAATCAGACAGCAGTTATGAAGAGTTGAGAGACACGAAAGGGAGGCACTGATTGAGAAGGTAGTGAGACAGGATTGTGGCCTATCCCTGATGTTATTCAGTCTGTACATTGAGCAAGCAGTGAAGGAAACCAAAGAAAGATTTGGAAAAGGGATTAAAGTTCAGGGAGAAGAGATAAAACCTTTGAGGTTTGCCAGTGACAATGTAATTCCGTCAGAGACAGCAAAGGATTTGGAAGAACAGTTGAACAGAATGGACAATGTCTTGGAAGGGGGATATAAATGGATATCAGCAAAAGCAAAACGAATTACATCAGGTGATGCTGAGCGAAATAGATTAGGAAATGAAACACTAAAAATAGTTGATGAGTTTTGTTATTTGGACAGTAAAATAATTGATTACAAAGAAAGTAGGGAGGATATAAAATGTAGATTGGCAAAATGTTTTTGAAGAACGAAATTTTTTAACGTCAAGTATGGATTTAATTGTAGCTTTGTATGGAAGTGAAACATGGATGATAATTGATTCAGACAAGAAGAGAATAGAACGTTTTGAAATGTCATGTTACAGAAGAATGTTGAAGATTAGATGTGTAGGTCATGCAACTAATGGGAAGATACTGAATAGTACTGAGGAGAAAAGAAAATTGTGGGACAGTTTAACTAAAAGAAGGGATCAGTTGACAGGAAGCCTTCTGAGGCATCAAGGGATCACCAGTTTAGCATTGGAGTAAAATTGTGTGTGTGTGTGTGTGTGTGTGTGTGTGTGTGTGTGTGTGTGTGTTTGTCAGGGGGGAGGGGAGCAGTAAGACTTTTATAGGGAAACCAGGAAATGGATACAGTAAGCAGGAAATATCAGGGAAATCTCCAGAAATTTCATAAAATCTCAGGGGATTCTGCATTATATTCAGTTTTACTGAGTTTTATAAATCACAGATTATAAAAAGCTTAATATCTCAAAGTGTGTTAATTAAATGAATATTATTCCATATAAATTATCTATTTTAAAAAACTGTGGTTAAACCACTACTTGTGGCTGGTATATAGCTCAGCTGAGAGGAAATAAAAGTCATTATTGTGCTGTGCTGCCACTCTTCCCTCGCCCCCCCCCCCCCCCCAAACCTGCCCACCAATAATACCATTAATTTATGAGGAGCTTCTTGACACCATCCTCCCAACCGCATCTGGAATTCTCAGGGAATTTTTTTACAAGTTTGAGTAAATGTCCTGCAAATTGACATAGGTTGCAGCAGTTATTTGAAGATGAAGAGATTTGCACTGGACAAATTAGTATAGAGAGCTGCATCAAACCAGTCTTTGAACTGAAGACCACAACAACAACAATGGTATAGTTAAGGAAGCACCAGAGAGGCAGTTCTGACATTGCCATTGATAACTGAAGCAAGATTGCAGAAAACTGAAGAGACGTTGATAGTATTTGTCAACCAGGAAAAGGCATTCAGAAATGTTAAATGGTGTGAGATGTTCAAAATTCTGAGAAAAATAGAAGTAAACTGTAGAGAAAGACAGGTAATATGTTCAATAACCAAGCGGCAACAATAAGACTGGAAGACCAAGAATGGGAAGGGTGTAAGACAGAGAGGTAGTCTTTCATCCAAGTGTTTGGCCTATACATGGAACAAGCAGACAGAAGAAAAAGACAGGTTCAAGAACAGGATTAAAATTTGAGGTGAAGGCATATTAATAATAAGATTCACTGATGACATTGCTATCCACAGTGAAAGTAAAGAAGAATTACAGGATCTGTTGAATGGAATAAACAGTCTAGTGAGTACAGAATATGTAGTGAAAATAAAGAAGTCAAGGAATTCTGCTATTTACACACCAAAATAACCCATCATGAATGGAGCAAGATGGAGATGAAAAGCAAACTAACACTGGTAAAGAGGGAATACCTGGCCAGGAGAAGCATACTAGTATCAAACATAGGTCTCAATTTGAGGAAGAAATTTCTGAGAATGTACATTTGGACTACGACATTGTACGACAGTGAAACAGACTGTGGGAAAACTGGAACAAAAGGGAATCAAAGTATTTGAGATATGATGCTACAGAAGAATGTCGAAAATTAGGTTGACTGATGAGGTAAGGAATGCGGAGGCTCTCCACAGAATCAGTGAGGAAAGGAGTGTATGGAAGACACAGACAAGAAGAAGGGACAGGACAATAGTACATCTCTTAAGACATTAGGGAGTAACCTGTCTGGTACTCGTGGCAACTGTGCACGGTAAACACTGTAGAGAAAGACAGAGATTGGAAAACATCTGACAAATAATTGAGGATGCAGGGTGCAAGTGCTACTCTGAAATGAAGAGGTTGGCACAGGAGAGGAATTCATGGCAGGCCGCCCCCAAACCAGTACTATGTGTTTGGTTTGAATATTTAAAATAGGTACTGAAATGCTTTCATTACTGAATTTATTAGCAATATAAACATTTAGGGAAAGTGTTGAAGTGAAATGTTTATACTGACATTCAAGTGAACCATCGCGGCTATGTAATTGTGTATATCTGTATGCAATTTCTTTTGTTGTCTCACATACATGTTCCAATAGTTTTGATAAGAGTGAAGTGATATAAAATTTAATTGCATAAATATACTGATGTTTCTGGAAAAAACTAGAACTTCACTTCCTTGGAATGTGTTATGCAATCATTTCCTTATTGTTATATGAATAATCTCCTGCGAAACTATAAGTCAGTATGGCTGTAGCTGTAAATACACTTCTGCAACTATGAAATTGTAAACAGCACCACCTAAACTATCTTGTAAGCTTACCTCTGCAAGAATTCAATAATGGAATGTTTCTTAAGCATCACACTCGTCTCAGCAATCAGTTACTCAAGAGTAGTAACAGATGAATTCCAGATAGTGGCAACAAACAGATCAATTGTCACAGGAAGAATCACACATCATGGCTTTCCTACTATACACCAGTCATATAGGAATGGGAAGATACTGAATAGTACTGAGGAGAAAAGAAAATTGTGGGACAGTTTAACTAAAAGAAGGGATCAGTTGACAGGAAGCCTTCTGAGGCATCAAGGGATCACCAGTTTAGCATTGGAGTAAAATTGTGTGTGTGTGTGTGTGTGTTTGTCAGGGGGGAGGGGAGCAGTAAGACTTTTATAGGGAAACCAGGAAATGGATACAGTAAGCAGGAAATATCAGGGAAATCTCCAGAAATTTCATAAAATCTCAGGGGATTCTGCATTATATTCAGTTTTACTGAGTTTTATAAATCACAGATTATAAAAAGCTTAATATCTCAAAGTGTGTTAATTAAATGAATATTATTCCATATAAATTATCTATTTTAAAAAACTGTGGTTAAACCACTACTTGTGGCTGGTATATAGCTCAGCTGAGAGGAAATAAAAGTCATTATTGTGCTGTGCTGCCACTCTTCCCTCGCCCCCCCCCCCCCCCCAAACCTGCCCACCAATAATACCATTAATTTATGAGGAGCTTCTTGACACCATCCTCCCAACCGCATCTGGAATTCTCAGGGAATTTTTTTACAAGTTTGAGTAAATGTCCTGCAAATTGACATAGGTTGCAGCAGTTATTTGAAGATGAAGAGATTTGCACTGGACAAATTAGTATAGAGAGCTGCATCAAACCAGTCTTTGAACTGAAGACCACAACAACAACAATGGTATAGTTAAGGAAGCACCAGAGAGGCAGTTCTGACATTGCCATTGATAACTGAAGCAAGATTGCAGAAAACTGAAGAGACATTGATAGTATTTGTCAACCAGGAAAAGGCATTCAGAAATGTTAAATGGTGTGAGATGTTCAAAATTCTGAGAAAAATAGAAGTAAACTGTAGAGAAAGACAGGTAATATGTTCAATAACCAAGCGGCAACAATAAGACTGGAAGACCAAGAATGGGAAGGGTGTAAGACAGAGAGGTAGTCTTTCATCCAAGTGTTTGGCCTATACATGGAACAAGCAGACAGAAGAAAAAGACAGGTTCAAGAACAGGATTAAAATTTGAGGTGAAGGCATATTAATAATAAGATTCACTGATGACATTGCTATCCACAGTGAAAGTAAAGAAGAATTACAGGATCTGTTGAATGGAATAAACAGTCTAGTGAGTACAGAATATGTAGTGAAAATAAAGAAGTCAAGGAATTCTGCTATTTACACACCAAAATAACCCATCATGAATGGAGCAAGATGGAGATGAAAAGCAAACTAACACTGGTAAAGAGGGAATACCTGGCCAGGAGAAGCATACTAGTATCAAACATAGGTCTCAATTTGAGGAAGAAATTTCTGAGAATGTACATTTGGACTACGACATTGTACGACAGTGAAACAGACTGTGGGAAAACTGGAACAAAAGGGAATCAAAGTATTTGAGATATGATGCTACAGAAGAATGTCGAAAATTAGGTTGACTGATGAGGTAAGGAATGCGGAGGCTCTCCACAGAATCAGTGAGGAAAGGAGTGTATGGAAGACACAGACAAGAAGAAGGGACAGGACAATAGTACATCTCTTAAGACATTAGGGAGTAACCTGTCTGGTACTCGTGGCAACTGTGCACGGTAAACACTGTAGAGAAAGACAGAGATTGGAAAACATCTGACAAATAATTGAGGATGCAGGGTGCAAGTGCTACTCTGAAATGAAGAGGTTGGCACAGGAGAGGAATTCATGGCAGGCCGCCCCCAAACCAGTACTATGTGTTTGGTTTGAATATTTAAAATAGGTACTGAAATGCTTTCATTACTGAATTTATTAGCAATATAAACATTTAGGGAAAGTGTTGAAGTGAAATGTTTATACTGACATTCAAGTGAACCATCGCGGCTATGTAATTGTGTATATCTGTATGCAATTTCTTTTGTTGTCTCACATACATGTTCCAATAGTTTTGATAAGAGTGAAGTGATATAAAATTTAATTGCATAAATATACTGATGTTTCTGGAAAAAACTAGAACTTCACTTCCTTGGAATGTGTTATGCAATCATTTCCTTATTGTTATATGAATAATCTCCTGCGAAACTATAAGTCAGTATGGCTGTAGCTGTAAATACACTTCTGCAACTATGAAATTGTAAACAGCACCACCTAAACTATCTTGCAAGCTTACCTCTGCAAGAATTCAATAATGGAATGTTTCTTAAGCATCACACTCGTCTCAGCAATCAGTTACTCAAGAGTAGTAACAGATGAATTCCAGATAGTGGCAACAAACAGATCAATTGTCACAGGAAGAATCACACATCATGGCTTTCCTACTATACACCAGTCATATAGGAATGGGAAGATACTGAATAGTACTGAGGAGAAAAGAAAATTGTGGGACAGTTTAACTAAAAGAAGGGATCAGTTGACAGGAAGCCTTCTGAGGCATCAAGGGATCACCAGTTTAGCATTGGAGTAAAATTGTGTGTGTGTGTGTGTGTGTTTGTCAGGGGGGAGGGGAGCAGTAAGACTTTTATAGGGAAACCAGGAAATGGATACAGTAAGCAGGAAATATCAGGGAAATCTCCAGAAATTTCATAAAATCTCAGGGGATTCTGCATTATATTCAGTTTTACTGAGTTTTATAAATCACAGATTATAAAAAGCTTAATATCTCAAAGTGTGTTAATTAAATGAATATTATTCCATATAAATTATCTATTTTAAAAAACTGTGGTTAAACCACTACTTGTGGCTGGTATATAGCTCAGCTGAGAGGAAATAAAAGTCATTATTGTGCTGTGCTGCCACTCTTCCCTCGCCCCCCCCCCCCCCCCAAACCTGCCCACCAATAATACCATTAATTTATGAGGAGCTTCTTGACACCATCCTCCCAACCGCATCTGGAATTCTCAGGGAATTTTTTTACAAGTTTGAGTAAATGTCCTGCAAATTGACATAGGTTGCAGCAGTTATTTGAAGATGAAGAGATTTGCACTGGACAAATTAGTATAGAGAGCTGCATCAAACCAGTCTTTGAACTGAAGACCACAACAACAACAATGGTATAGTTAAGGAAGCACCAGAGAGGCAGTTCTGACATTGCCATTGATAACTGAAGCAAGATTGCAGAAAACTGAAGAGACGTTGATAGTATTTGTCAACCAGGAAAAGGCATTCAGAAATGTTAAATGGTGTGAGATGTTCAAAATTCTGAGAAAAATAGAAGTAAACTGTAGAGAAAGACAGGTAATATGTTCAATAACCAAGCGGCAACAATAAGACTGGAAGACCAAGAATGGGAAGGGTGTAAGACAGAGAGGTAGTCTTTCATCCAAGTGTTTGGCCTATACATGGAACAAGCAGACAGAAGAAAAAGACAGGTTCAAGAACAGGATTAAAATTTGAGGTGAAGGCATATTAATAATAAGATTCACTGATGACATTGCTATCCACAGTGAAAGTAAAGAAGAATTACAGGATCTGTTGAATGGAATAAACAGTCTAGTGAGTACAGAATATGTAGTGAAAATAAAGAAGTCAAGGAATTCTGCTATTTACACACCAAAATAACCCATCATGAATGGAGCAAGATGGAGATGAAAAGCAAACTAACACTGGTAAAGAGGGAATACCTGGCCAGGAGAAGCATACTAGTATCAAACATAGGTCTCAATTTGAGGAAGAAATTTCTGAGAATGTACATTTGGACTACGACATTGTACGACAGTGAAACAGACTGTGGGAAAACTGGAACAAAAGGGAATCAAAAAGGAATGCGGAGGCTCTCCACAGAATCAGTGAGGAAAGGAGTGTATGGAAGACACAGACAAGAAGAAGGGACAGGACAATAGTACATCTCTTAAGACATTAGGGAGTAACCTGTCTGGTACTCGTGGCAACTGTGCACGGTAAACACTGTAGAGAAAGACAGAGATTGGAAAACATCTGACAAATAATTGAGGATGCAGGGTGCAAGTGCTACTCTGAAATGAAGAGGTTGGCATAGGAGAGGAATTCATGGCAGGCCGCCCCCAAACCAGTACTATGTGTTTGGTTTGAATATTTAAAATAGGTACTGAAATGCTTTCATTACTGAATTTATTAGCAATATAAACATTTAGGGAAAGTGTTGAAGTGAAATGTTTATACTGACATTCAAGTGAACCATCGCGGCTATGTAATTGTGTATATCTGTATGCACTTTCTTTTGTTGTCTCACATACATGTTCCAATAGTTTTGATAAGAGTGAAGTGATATAAATTTTAATTGCATAAATATACTGATGTTTCTGGAAAAACTAGAACTTCACTTCCTTGGAATGTGTTATGCAATCATTTCCTTATTGTTATATGAATAATCTCCTGCGAAACTATAAGTCAGTATGGCTGTAGCTGTAAATACACTTCTGCAACTATGAAATTGTAAACAGCACCACCTAAACTATCTTGTAAGCTTACCTCTGCAAGAATTCAATAATGGAATGTTTCTTAAGCATCACACTCGTCTCAGCAATCAGTTACTCAAGAGTAGTAACAGATGAATTCCAGATAGTGGCAACAAACAGATCAATTGTCACAGGAAGAATCACACATCATGGCTTTCCTACTATACACCAGTCATATAGGAAGAATAATCAGACACATATTGGAGAAGAATACCTGGTTAAAACATGAGCACTAGTAGCCACATTCAAAAACAATCTCTTGATCCCAAAACCAGGAGTGTATTGTATTCAGTGTGACTGCAGAAAGAAATACGCCAGTTGGACAGTAAGAAGTATTGGCACAACAGAAACTAGGTGAACACATGTTCCACAGCAAGCTGCTCCAGCCCAAGAAGTCAGCCATTGCTGAAAACATGCTGGTACGTAAATAAGCTAAGCCGTAAAAAAAATTAAAAATTGTTGCACACTCCTCTTGTGTTGTCGAGGGAGCTGTGAAAATTTGCATTTTGTGAAACCTCATGAACAGGAACAACTGATTTTTCAGTAAAGCATGAGTCCCTACATTACAATGAAATTTTTGCATAATTTGCCTTAGCACAACAATTCCAAAGGGAGGTGGAGAAGGAGGTGGAGGGACCATTGCTCAGTGACATGGTCCAAAAGTAGGAGTAATTGGTATACAAGAAGTATATATAGAGCAGACAACACTGTAAATTGGAGAGTTGAAGACTAAGGTCGATTTTGGATTCTTAATTCGTATGCTTATGTCAACAACAAGCATTACAGTTTCTGAACATACCTCTATAGCCACTGATAAATCATTTATGTAGGTCAGAACCAGGAGTGGCAACAGTTGCACTCCATATATTATGTTCCCTCATTCCAAGATTAGTTTCATGCTTGTGAAAGTCTGTTGAGACTCGATACTCTTTGTTATGAGGTAAGACACCACACATGTGAGTGAGTCCATTAAGGCCATAACACTATGGTTTGGATTTTGAGACCTTCTACAGCTTTCTCTGTGGAGTATCCTTTGCAAAACTTAGAGGCAATTATTAAGATCTACTCAGTTAAATGAGTCACTATTCCATCATAGGTTTCTTTTCAAACACATTTGGAAAGATTGAGAAGAAGAGTATAGGTCTGCAATTGGCGGCAGTATGCTTATCTCCTGTTGTGTAGATGAGTATTACTGCATCATATTTAAGTCTGTCAGGAAATATGCCCAAATCATTGATTGATCACAAAGATAGTTTATTGGTAATCCTATCAATCCAGCACAAGATTTTAATATTCTGCTAGAAACACCTTAGTAATCAGCAGAATTACTACTTTTTAGTGACCTGACACATTTACATTCCTGTATGTATTTTTAAAACTAATATCTGTTGTTGGTGCATACTCCTTCTGCACAAGTTAGGCTAATGCATCTATTATGCCGTCAATTCACACAGCCCGGTTGCCATATATAAGATGCGGCCACTGCCATCTCAAGCACCATGTGCCAACACTCAAGTGGCAGCAACACAGCATACTTCAAAGTGCTCACAGTGGGGGCACCACAAGAGATGCAGCAGTCATACCACTGGAGTCGACTGAGCCAATCAGGATCCAGCCCCACACGATTAAGTCGCATCATCATGGCCCAGAAGGCGACTCGTCTGGTGGGCCTCCTGAAGTATGGGGCAGGTCTCCGCTTTATTGCGACGCTGTTGCTGTGATAGTGTGTATGGGAGATGAACTGTGGCTATTGATCTGGACACGAGTGATTATGCTGAGTTATGTTTCACCTTGTTTTTAGAATAAATCTTCTAAGTTGTAATTAAATCTGACTTTCCACATGTGGTAGTTTGTACCTGGGACACAACAGCATCTTTATTTGTTAATTTATTACTTGACACAGTGTTTACTGTTACTGTTAGGAAGTTATCATTGAATTTGTTGTCCAATGATGTAAAAGTGCCATCATTTTTGCCAGAAATATTTTCTGGCGAGGAGCTGGGGGGAGGGGGGGGGGGGGGGGGGGAGAGGAGAGGATTGTTTAATTTAATTTGCACCATTGTCTCTGTTTGTTTTTCATTTGATAAAATTTCAGCTAGTTTTTGCGTTATTCTTGGAATGTTTAATTTTTTGGCATTATTGCATGAGTTTTTCTTTTTTAATGACAGGCTGTAGGATTTTACAATAATGATGGTAATGGAGTTTCAAATCTTGGACTACAGTTTGTTTTCTGAGTTAGGTAGATCTCACTCTTCCTAGCACAGGATACTCTAATCTCAAGAGTTATCCTACCCTTTCTTTAAGGAGATGGGACCTGGATAAACTGACTAAACAAGAGGTTGTACAGAGTTTCAGGGAGAGCATAAGGGAACAATTGACAAGAATGGGGGAAATAAATGCAGTAGAAGAAGAAGTGGTAGCTTTGAGGGATGAAGTAGTGAAGGCAGCAGAAGATCAAGTATGTAAAAAGATGAGGGCTAGTAGAAATCCTTGGGTGACACAAGAAATATTGAATTTAATTGGTGAAAGAAGAAAATATAAAAATGCAGTAAATGAAGCAGGCAAAAAGGAATACAAACGTCTCAAAATTGAAATTGACATGAAGTGCAAAATGGCTAAGCAGGCATGGCTAGAGGGCAAAAGTAAGGGTGTAGGGGCTTATCTCACTAGGGGTAAGATAGATACTGCCTATAGGAAAATTAAAGAGACCTTTGGAGAAAAGAGAACCACTTGCACGAATATCAAGAGCTCAGATGGAAACCCAGTTCTAAGCAAAGAAGGGAAAGCAGAAAGGTGGGAGTATATAGAGTGTCTATACAAGGGCGATGTACTTCAGGGCTATATTATGGAAATGGAAGAGGATGTAGATGAAGATGAAATGGGAGATATGATACTGCGTGAAGAGTTTGACAGAGCACTGAAAGACCTAAGTCAAAACAAGGCCCCGGGAGTATACAACATTCCGTTAGAACTACTGACAGCCTTTGGAGAGCCAGATCTGACAAAACTATCTGGTCAGCAAAATGTATGAGACAGGCAAAATACCCTCAGACTTCAAAAATAATATAATAATTCCAATCCCAAAGAAAGCAGGTGTTGACAGATGTGAAAAATACCGAACTACCAGTTTAATTTGTCACGGCTGCAAAATACTAACGCGAATTCTTTACAGATGAATGGAAAAACTGGTAGAAGCCTACCTCGGGGAAGATCAGTTAGGATTCCATAGAAATATTGGAACATGTGAGGCAATACAGACCCTACAACTTATCTTAGAAGCTAGATTAAGAAAAGGCAAACCTACATTTATAGCATTTGTAGACTTAGGGAAAGCTTTTGACAATGTTGATTGGAATACACTCTTTGAAACTCTGAAGACAGTGGCAGGGATAAAATACAGGGAGCGAAAGGCTATTTACAATTTGTACAGAAACCAGATGGCAGTTATAAGAGTCGAGGGGCACAAAAGGGATGCAGTGGTTGGGAAGGGAGTGAGGCAGGGTTGTAGCCTCTCCCCGATGTTATTCAATCTATATATTGAGCAAGCAGTAAAGGAAAGAAAAGAAAAATTCAGAGTAGGAATTAAAATCCACGGAGAAGAAATAAAAACTTTGAGGTTCGCCAATGACATTGTAATTCTGTCAGAGACAGCAAAGGACTTGGAAGGAATGGAGAGTGTCTTGAAAGGAGGGTATAAGATGAATATCAACAAAAGCAAACCGAAGATAATGGAATGTAGGCGAGTTAACTTGGGTGATGCTGAGGGAATTAGATTAGGAAATGAAACACGTAAAGAAGTAGTAAAGGAGTTTTGCTGTTTGGGGAGCGAAATAACTGATGATGGTCGATGTAGAGAGGATATAAAATGTAGACTGCCAATGGCAAGGAAAGTATTTCTGAAGAAGAGGAGTTTGTTAACATCGAGTATAGATTTAAGTGTCAGTAAGTCGTTTCTGGAAATATTTGTATGGGGTGTGGCCATGTATGGAAGTGAAACATGGATGATAAACAGTTAGGAGAAGAAGAGACTAGAAGCTTTTGAAATGTGGTGCTACAGAAGAATGCCTGAAGATTAGATGGGTAGATCACATAACTAATGAGGAGTTGTTGAATAGAATTGGGGAAAAGAGGAGTTTGTGGCACAACTTGACTAGAAGAAGGGATCGGTTGTTAGGACATGTTCTGAGGCATCAAGGCATCACCAATTTAGTATTGGAGGGTAGCGTGGGGGGTAAAAATCGTAGAAAGAGACCAAGAGATGTATAGTCTAAGCAAATTCGGAAAGATGTAGGTTGCGGTAGGTACTGGGAAATGAAGAAGCTTGCACAGGATAGAGTAGCATGGAGAGCTGCTTCAAACCAGTCTCAGGACTGAAGACCACAAGAACAACAACAACAACAACAACAACAATCCTGCCCTCATTCTCTCTTCTGTTCAGTATCATCCTTATGTGTTAGGAAACAACAAGGCTCAAAGTGTTTCATGAAGAAGTTTAAGAAGGAGTTAAATTATTTTCCAACGCTATCTGCTTTCAAATTTCTCCCTAGGATTCATCTCACAATTTCTCTTTAAGCACTGTGATCAAAGCATTGTTTATGATTCTGCAGTAAAATCTTTTCTTCTACGATTTGTACCATTAGTATATTTAATTGTTAAAGTTGACAATCATGATAAGATAGACCACTGACTATTGATTTTACAGCTAAATGATTGCAGGTTGTTGGAAGTGAACACACTTTTCCAATAGCTTTGCGCTATATCCTTCAGTCATCATAGGGAATTTTACTCTAGATCATAATCCAAAGCTGGACATCAACAATGCTAAATGCCCTCTGTCAGTACTATCTGAGAGAAAATCAACCCTAAAATCTGAACGAATTATTCTCACATTAAGTGTCCATAACCATATTAAAACTGTTTCTAGTTGCCTTATCAAAACTATGATACTTCCATCTGGTGGCCAGTACTCTGTCAATAATACAAACAGGTATATTTTCTGATTCACAGATATAGCACAGCATTCAAAAACCTGTCCGACACAACATTCCTTGATTTGAAGGGGCCGTCTCTTACAGCTCTTTACAGCTACTCCCCATTTCTTCTTTGGGGTTTTACAGTAGTATGCTATTAGCTCATGTCCATTAATATGTGTTTATTCCATTCCATGTGATGTTCTGATATGCATAAGGTTGCTGAAATTTCATCTCTCCTGTCATTTTCCTTTATGGGTATCTGAAGTTCATGCTTTATAATCAAGAGGCACCCAGCATTTTGATGGACAAAACTAAAAGTATTTTATTTCCTTTGTTTTGTCTAAGCTTCAGTATTTTGTTGTGTTGGACACCGTTTCATTTATAAATGTGTTTTGGATTAATTTACCCCAAAAGAAGGCCTAGAGAACACATTGGAATTTATTGGGATAAGATGAATACTGTTTTGGTCACATTGGATGTTTCTGGTAGTTATCTGTGCAAGTAACTTGTTGCCGGAAACATTCACATGCAAACAATGGCATGTGAGGGGCAGTGTGTCAGTCACATGCGAATGATCTTATAGCTGGGTAGGTTTTGAAGTTTTGCATTAACACACTGCGCAGAACACATCATCCTGGGCTTATCATATTTCTCACATGATTTCTTGAGAAATCTATGTTATGAATGACAAGTGGCATTTCTGATCTTAATACAATAATGAGCTGTAGCACATTCAAATCATACAAAATCCATCTTGAAACAGGAATTTACACTAGGAAAACTAACACACACAAATAGAAACACACAAGCAAAAAATGTGGTTAGTTGAGTAACAACCAACAGAAAATAATCCAGTGCACATTTATTTAAAAGCTTTCAAACAGTACATCTTGCTCTCTTAAGACAAGATAGTGTTTCATACATGATTATCTTTAAGTACTCATTGATGCACCGAAAGAATACAAAAGTGACTTATTTAAATTTTCCGAGGAAATTCATGGTTGTGGTACGTGTAGATGTTGTTTATTCACGCAGATTATTCTTAACACTGAATATATGTAACACTAAACACTCAGTGGCAAAAACACAAAACAGATGCCACTTTCAAATTTATTGCCTCACTTAAAGGCACATTGAGGCTGGAGTAATGATTTTTATAGTATTTCACCCAAGTCAGCAGACATATCTATGTTCATGTAAGCACTTTACCTAAAGTGTGCAGCACAAGTGAAAATAATATCTAATAAAAATGTTGTATACCTTATATGTAATTAAATTTCTGTAGTACCATAAATAATAAAATGTGAGAATACTGAGTTTCAGCTATTATGCTTTGGTGAAACTAAATACAGTAATATCAGTGTCAGTTACTGGTCATGATAGTGTCATATAGTAGCAATATAAATGTATATTTTTACTATGTAGAGTTCATTACAAAAATACTAAATTTTGACATCAACATATTACTGAAAACATAACTTTCAGTTGATATTTCCTATAATGTCTGTGCTGAATCATACATATGTCCTCATCTGTATTACATCATTCCAGAAAAAGAAACAATAAGTTCCTCAACATTTACTTCTTGAAATCAATTTATTAGGCTATTCGTCTGAGAAAAGTGTCACTTCAAATGTTTCTTAAACATTGTTCTTACAAATAGATTTATTTATTTGATGGCAAATAATTACTTTTTTTAGAATTCCTAACATTCACATTTCAAATGAAGAAATGAATATGGTGTCAATATAAGAGAATCTATTCCTTTAAATGTATATCACAGTTTCATATATACAGAAGAATAGTTTTGACTTCGTAGGCTAAAATTTTAGTGACAGAAGTTGCATACATTGGCAGCAAATAATACAACAGCCATGGAAAAATGTTTAAGTTTAAGCTATAGATGGCACACATCTGGAAGCCCACAATATTGACAGTAAGCAGGGAATGTTAAATAATGAAATTTTGCCACATTTCATTTCATTTAGTAAACTTCACACGTTATAAATGAAGAGAAGAGCACTGTATGTCAGCACAGGCATCCTTACTGTCATGGAGAAATGTTCACAGTATAGCTGTGATTTTAAATAAAATAATTAAAAATTATGCTTGACATACAGAGATTTCTTCTGAAATCCATCATAAATTTTCTACATTCATTTTACATAAATGAAGGTATTAACGCCATTACAAATGTATGAGATCAATATAACTCATTGAAGGAAACTTCAAATGTGTATTTGTATGCATACTCTGGATACATAGAACAGCAGTCTTTTTTTAGTAGGAAAGCTGTAATCTGATTTTATGTAATAACTATTTTAGCAGTATTAAACTCAGTATACTTCTTCAGCTTGCCACATTATAGTCAATGTAGAACTATGAGTTAAAACTTTTAGCCAGTGTATTTCTCTCCTTAGAAAACAACTGCATTTTTTGCTTTCAAAATTTATTACCAGTAAATTAAAAGATCAGTGTGTTTGTTTTTTAAAATCTGCACATGACTTGCCAAAAGGGCAAATGAGTAACCATAAAGATTAGTTGCATTATGTGCCATTTCAATTCTTTGAAAATAGTTCAGTGCTTGGATGCAGCAACTATTCAGAGAGCACAATCACTTGCTCATATTGTAATGCTATAAAATTTACCTTAATTTCTTCATAAAAATACACATATAAGTACTTAATACTTCTTCTCTTACTGCTGACAATTTCTTACACACATTGCTTTAACTCTTAAGCATTTTCAAGTAGTAGGAAACATCCTCATGTATATCATTTCTTTTTAATTTGCATTTGTATCACTGTAACAGAGATTTACTTTCCTTTACTGGATACAAGAAAATCATGTTATAACCTCTTACATTTTTAACAGTAAAACCAAACTTTCATAGAAGATTTTACACAGTAATGGAAGCAGAAAACAAGCTCTTTCATACACCTTTAATACTATATTCCTTGTAAAACCTGAAGACATAGTGTCTTGCATAGTGTTCACTTGTATTATTCTATCAGATTTCAGTTTCCCCAGAATGCACTTGACTCTCAAACCACTCTTACATAATCTTCTTGCTGTTTTATAAAGATTGTAGCTTTCAAGTCTTTTAAAGCAGTTTATGAGAAGTGTTTAGAGTGATGTCTTTTTGTGGATGGAAACCGAGGAACTATAACACTTGATAGTGAAACTATCTTTTATTCTTTTTTGTAGAAACAAAAAAGATGATTCATTTTTTACTTCAGTCATCAGTCATTCATACAGGAGCCAATGCAGTCTTTTCTGTTGCTCCAAATGATGGTGATTTTACAAAGTCACTAAACTGTGTAGTGTCATAAGTAGGGACATATTTGTAATGACAAGGTTCACATTTAGACTGCCTGTCCCCACTAGTATAGCGAGGTGGTGCAAAAGAATCTCTGTGCACATAATTATTATATGCAGAACTGGGACACGATTTCAGACTGCCCAGTTTGTATTGCTTCTTTCTGTAACACTGCCACATTAGGTAGAATGCCATTACAGCAACCAGGAAAAATAGTAGTCCAATAATAATGCTGTATGTTCTCTCATCAAATAATGGTCCTTCTGCAGGTGCTCTTCCAGATGCATGGTCTGTGAAAGAATTAACAATATTATTTTTGTGAGTTTGGCCAGAATAGCAGAATAAATCAGATAAACTGCACTGACATTAAATTACTATTAAGGTAGCTTCATGCTTTAGACAAGTGTATGATATTTGGAACTCAAAGGCTAAAAAAGATTCTCCTGGAGCAATGACAAAACAACAATAAAAAACATTAACTGTTTGTATTATAGGAACTTTTATGACACTAAATATTAATCAGTGAACTTTATAAAACTGAATTTTGAAAGCTGAAAATTTAAATCTAAAAAGTGTAATGGGCAATTAAAACACCTCTGTATAACGAAAAAAAAAAGAGAGGAATCATTGCCAACACATGTAGAATTCAACTGAATTCAATCTGCATCTTTAGCAACAAGGTTTCCTTTTCTGGAAATGTACATATTCAGTGAGTCCGTAGAGTTTGTGAAAGTATAGAACCACTTACAAGTAATGGTCAAGAGGCTTAAGTGTTCCTTCACCATCTGCAAGCAGGATGTGATTATCAAGTATGAAAGTAGGCAGTAATACAATGGAAAGGAAAATTACTAATGCCCAGGAATATTCTTGAGATGATCAAAATTTGTGGTATGGAAACATATGACTTTTTTTCCCCAGATTGAAGTTGCAGCTATGTTTTGGTAGAGTCACCTTTCAGGTCACTAGACTTTGAGTTATGTTTTTCTATAGAGTAGAGTATACTAAAAATAAACATTTTTTACAGGCTTCTTCTGTGATTTTGTATTTAATCTTTAAATAAATAAACTCAACATAACTAGTGGCTAAATTTAAACATTTTAAATTATGGTATGTTACAGAGGCTTTGCTTCATCATTAGTTTTGGTTTTTAGTTTATCAGCATTCCTCACGATAGGCCTGAGGTGTGATTCTGCAGGGTGTGCAAAATATCCATTTACAGATGCCTTATCTTCAAATGCAGAATTGCCTGGAAGTCCTAAGGTGCAAAATCTGATGAATGTGATGGGTAGTCCAAGTCACAAATCAAATACTTTAATTTTCCCTTTGCCAAAGAACCTTTGTTAACAGGTTCATATTCCTGATGAGAGATTTTTTCCTTCTGCAATACAGACATCTTTTCACATTATTTGTTGTGTTGGTCCATATTATTTGCTAGGTATTACCATCTGAAATGTAGTCAATGAGAAAAATGATTTTTATAGCCATAAAACACTGCCAGATTCGATCAACTCAGACTTTTTATAGTGCAGGGCCACTGAATGCCACCCACTGATCTGAATGCTATTCTCCTCTTCCATTTCTGACCTGAAATGATGGATTCACATCTCATTTGCAGTGACAAATGGGTGTGCATAACTCTGCTGTATTCTTTTGTAAATGATCCAAATATTTACAAGAAATTCATTTCCACTTTTCCTTTGTCACTCAACAAATGTGACACTACCTCTCTCTCAGTGAAATGTTCAAGTAAAATGTATCTCACTCTTTCTTTTAATAACTATATAAATATTTTGCCTTTAAAACACACACACACACACACACACACACACACACACACACACACACACACACACACACACAGAGATATATATATATATATATAACACTACATTGTGATGAACTCACAATGACTGCAGTTTGGCAGATAGCCTGTGGCCTGGTGTTGTGTTGAGTGGGATGGGTAGAGGAAGAAAAGAGGTGGGAAGTGGGAGGGAAGGCTGGGGATGGGTATCTGGCCGACTGGAAGGAAGGCAGCAGGTGAAGGCAGAGCAGGAATGTGGGAGGGAAAGGCAGCAGATGTGCAGGATAGGAATGCAGGAGAGAGAGGAAGCAGGGTGCTCGATTTCAATGGGTACTTCACAACCTGTGACATCTGGAGTGTTCCCTCCCAAACCAGCTTTTCTGAACTGCATAGATGGGAGTTATCCTTTGTTCCCTTAATCCTCCCAGCCTCAGTCTCTGTGAACACACTGCATCATACCCTCTATCCAACAGTCCTCTGTGCTGCATCTTCTCCCAATCCACTTTCCCATGTCATTGCAGTCATGCACTACACAATGTCTTCAGCTCTGGTGCCTGTGTGTCGCATTCTTACTCCTGTTGCCTCCACCTGAGCTGCCAGCTGCTCTTCCCCAATCCTCCCTCTCACCTCTCTTCTCTTTACTCCTGTACCCACCCCAACTGATGCAACCTCTCACCCCAGACTACCTGCTGAACTGCAGGCACTGTGTGTTCAGCTGGCTCAATGTAGCATACAATGGTTTAGTCATGGTATCAGTCAGTTCACTAAGTAATCTAGGGAGGTATTGAATCTTGCAGAATATGTTGTTGGGTACTGAAATCTTCACTCTAAGTTTTCACACTCCTTTTTCAGTGAATATGCTTGTAATTGAAATGTCAATCTTCAAAAAACTATGTGAAATATCTGTGCTTATCCAAGGTCACAAAATTTGTATTATAGTCTTATGTGTGGCAAATAGAACAATGTCTGTTGACAAACCATGATCACAATCACGTTTGAAACTTGCAATAATCCAAACCAATAGATTGCAAAACAATTTAAATAACAATAGCACTCAAACCAGTTTGATAATGAACACAATGTTTGGGGGAAACTAGAAAGCTGTCCTAACTACAGGATATTAAACAATACAAATTAAATTAAAAACATATTTTGCAAAAATATTCTCTTATTAAAAGTAACCACCTTTTCAAAATTTAGTGTTGACTGGGAAGCTTACGTTACAGAGGATCGAGAATGCATTTTATTCCTTGCCAGTCTCATTGCATAGCAATTTTATCAAAATATGAAACATTTAAATTTATCAAAATATGAAACATTTAAATTGCATCATAATTCACATTTTCAAAATACGCCTTGTGGCATAACACGGTGGTTCTACCTCATCTGCCATATTTCAGTTCCTGCTGATAACTAGGGTTTTTTTCCTTTTCTCTAATTCTGCTATAATTTCAATACTGTTTTGTAAGTAACTAGCCATTAATGGCTTCTGTGCCAAAATACTAGTAGTTTTGTTGTGATGGTGAGTAAGGAAGACAGTGGTATATAGTGGGTATATAGTGATGTAGATATGTATGTGTGTATGTATAAATGTATGTTATGCTGATATATAGGTGAATTCTCCTTAAGATGACTAATCAATGTTTTACATAGTCAGTTAATGGCTCATAATGAAATACAGCCTTATAAAAGGCTTCCATATTCTATATGTAAAAAGATGATAACTCCTTTGTACAGCATGTAAATGAAGTTGTCATTGTGCATCTTCAAATGTCTCAGAAGCCATATGAGACATGTGATGCTAAGTTTCTAAAATGTGATGGGCTTCTGTCTGTTCTGTCTCTCTAGCTCTTAAGGCAGCATGATGTTCTGCATCTCAGTTCTGGCTGATTTGAGAATGCTCCAAGGTTTGTTGGGTTCAAGTAACTTTCGCTATTTGAGCTCTCTTACAGCTCTGTGCTGAATCAGACTTATGTTTGTGAGGCAGGTCATAAAAAAAGTAATATTAATATGTTACTTAGGGACTTGCCTGCTAAATAGTTTTAAATATGGTTCACAAACTTAGCATAGGATTTTATTATTATATCTCTGCAGTATTTCATGGTTAAAACTGTCCAGCTTTGCCAGTTGGTGTAGCAATTCTTTTTTAAAATTTCAGAAACAGTTTGAAAGCTTATGAGTATGAACTGTGTCAGTTGCATTACAAGTGGTTCTGTATGCAGAAATGTGCACACCAGAAACTGTGCAACTCAAGATCCTTGATGTTTCATAACTTCTGAGTGATTCCTATAACATAAATTAATGAATGTCTTTACTAAACTGTGTTATGATTTACAACTGGGATGGAAAGCTATTGTCATCAAAATTAGTGATTTTGGACAGGATACATATTGACTTAATTGAACGACCATAGTGTGTTTTTTGTTCCCCTAACTGTAAAAAAATATTGTATGCAGATGATACATCAATTGTGTGTAGACACGAAGACTATGACAGTCTGGAGGTGCTGTGCAACAGTGTAACTAATGAAATAGTGAAGTATTTTAATGAAAGCCATCTAAATGTAAGTGCTTCAAAGACTGCAATGATGGAATTTAACACAAGGAAACAAATAGAATTTGGTATGAAATTATCCATAGGAAATGACATTGTGAAAAAAGAAAAATGGACAAAGTTCTTGGGAATTACAATCCAGGACAGCCTCAAATGGGACATGCATATCGATTCCTTAGCCTGTAAGCTGTCGAAGAATGTATTTGCTATAATATGATGAGCAAATATTGTAAGGATATGGGTGTACTAAAAACTGCTTATCATGCACTATTCTCATCAAATTTAAACTATGCTGTAGAAATATGGGGTGCAACAACTCAAGCCAACCTAAGCACATTATTAATACTACAGAAAAAAGTTATCAGAATTATTTGTGGTGCCAAACCCAGAGAATCATGTCGAAATCTGTTCCCAAAATTAGGAGTGCTTACCATTATAGGTTTATACATATTGAAAGTTATATTGCTCGTTAAAACAACAAATCCAAATTTCAACTGTGACCTGCACCAGTACGATACAAGGCAAAAGTTCAGATACCATGTAAATAGCCACAGAACAGCTTTATATGAAAAAAATGCACTTTATGCTGGGCTGAAGCTAGCTAATGCCCTACCAAAAAGTTTCACAACCCTTCCTAGTAACAAATTAAAAGATCAGCTAAAAAAAATTCTAATTGAAAACCCTTTTTATTCCTTAGACGAGTACTATATCTATATGAAAAGTGCTTCATAAGTATGTCAAGCTCATGGTTTAAAGTAACTTACAACTAATACGATGTTGATAACAACAATATTTGTAATATTGTGATTGTATACTACCAAATGTAAAATGCATCAAATGTAAAATTTATTAATACAAACAAACCATTAGTTTTTAAATTTATAAACTGACGTATTCAGAAGAATAATCTATATGATGTCCTGAAACTGTATTATTTCTAGGGATTGTATTTGATTATTCGATGTTGAATAAATATTATTATTATTATTATTATTATTCTCTGACAAATTACTACAGGATTGTGCTAAGTGTGAATTGTGACTTTTTCACAGGAATTTGAACTGTTTTTGTGCCTCAGTAGAACAGTTAACTTTGCCACTGTAATTGTATGTGCTGGTCTGGTTCAGTGTGCTAGTATAATTTTCATAGTTGATAAACTGTTCCCATTTCTATTAATCAAACTTTGTGAAGAATAAATGTGTGTTTTAACACAATCTAAATGGTGATGGTATGTACAATTTTGAGCAAATGCTATTCTGCACTCATTTATACTTCCAGCATTGTGGTGATGAAAAGTGGTGCTGCCAAGGAGAGACTGTGAGAATCAGATCAGTTGCATTACAACCTTATTGGTATTCTTGATCACACCTGAATTCATTTTAGACTTTTATAATTTTAACTTAATAAACAACACTTGAAAAGTCCATCTAAAGAGAAAAGTGATGTTTAAAATAAAACATTATAAATTGTAATTCCATAAATAGCATCCACTATGAAACTTTGAAATTTTTTCATGACAATCTTAGAAATCTGATACATTTGTATCACAAATATTGTGCACTTTTAATCAATTGTGTAAGGAGGTCAAAATTTATTTGAAATTTGCAGAGTGTCTGCCATTTTTTGAAGCTGTGGCACTGACAGGGATTTATTTTATTGCTGAAATGTTGAGCTGATGTGTTTTCTGATGTGCTCCCCTATGATAAGTGTGATGCAGTGATGTCAGCTACTGTGCTATGTTTTGTTATTCTTAACTGGCGTTACTCTTCTCATGAATAAATGCAGATTATAAACTAATACATGTGGCTACTGGTTTTATTTGAAATTTCACATGAACCAATTAAAATAAACTGTTTGTAGAAAGCTGAACCTGAGATGCTTAGTGGCAGAGTTTCAACATCAAGGAGGTTAATGCAAAGAAAGATAATAAGTTATTACTTGAATGCACTATAGTTTTCAAACAAATTTGAATTTTTTTGTAGTGACATCACGTGATGAGTGATAGCAACGATGAATTCTTGCAGAGAACTGTGAGTTCTCTCTACCCCCCCCCCCCCTCCCCCCCTCCTCTCTCTCTCTCTCTCTCTCTCTCTCTCTCTCTCTCTCTCTCTCTCTCTCTCTCTCTCTCTCTCTCTGTGTGTGTGTGTGTGTGTGTGTGTGTGTGTGTGTGTGTGTGTTTTGTGTGTGTGCGTGTGTGTGTGCACACCATGTAATGGTGAATTAAATAGAAAATGAACTGGCATATGTTACTTACAAACCTGCTACGGTTCAGGTAGAATAGTAATAATACCAGAGTAGCCAGGACAAGGCAAGAAAGTAGGAAAATATGACACACCCAAAATGTAATGTGCACCATGAAAATATGACTGCCTTCTTACCCACACAAAAGCAAATATAATTGTATCATAGAGGAATAGAATTCCATTTCTAAATATCTAGATAACAAACAAGAATAATGCTGAAGTACAAATGACAATCTTTGATACTTTATTTAGGGCAATAATATATAGACCATTAATTTGTTTTTTTACCTTCACATGTAGAACAGCAGTCTGATCTTGCAACCATGTTTGGGCATTTCTCTGAGCAGGTCTGTCTAATGCAAAATCTTTCTCCATTCAGGCATTCACATTTGTTACAGTCATCTTCATCCCACTTCTCTCCAGATTTATATGTTATGTTTCCAACAGTGCAGCTGCTTGATATGCCTTTATCTGTAGGAATTAAAGTAATTGGCTTAAAATAGATGACTACATAATATAACTGATCTCAGTTTTACAGCTCAAGAAAGTTTTTCTGTAGAAAATATAAAGAGTGTGAGACAAAAGCAACATACAGAATTTTCATATAATCGCTCAAATGAATTGATGGGTGAAGAAAACTTATAGAAAGATTTGGAGATCATAGCTCGCAGAGTCAATTAGATGAAAGAAAACTCACCAAGACAAACTGGACAGCACTGGTTTTTAATCAATACTGATATCTCACATTGTGTTTCAGGACATTTTTCAGAGAAGCATTCTGTCTTTCCATCATTGCAGATACAGCTGCTGCAACTGTGTTCTCTCCATGATTCACCATGAGCTCTTCTGTGTGTAACACATGCTTCTTTATCTTCCACTGACGGTAATGTGAAATTAGGACAGGATGGACAGCATCTGTCACTGTGAAAGACAGGCTGCAAACATGGTGTTGGTGGGCACTCTTCAGCTTTGCACATAACCTGGCCAGAGTGGCAAAGACATCTTGTGCATGTATTCAGTGACCAGATTTCTCCTTCCAAGTGGAATAAACCATCAACAGAGAAGCATCCAGTAGTTGGTTGATGCTGTGGTTGTTCCTCTGCATTATCTGAAAGTGTTCAATGGATTAAATTTTATAATCCTGTATTAACCACATCAAACATGCGTTCTCCAGTTTATAGAAACAGCTCAGATACTCATGTATGCACAAAATTTTTATGGTTAGTTACTACATCTTATAATACTAAGATATATTGAGTCTTATGTATATTAAAAACAAAGATTCCAAGACTTACCAAGTGGGAAAGCGCTGCTAGACAGGCACAATAAAATAACACACAAACACACACACACACAAAATTTTGAGCTTTCGCAACCTGCGGCTGCTTCGTCAGGAGAGAGGGAAGGAAAAGGAAAGATGAAAGGATGTGGGTTTTAAAAGAGAGGGTAAGGAGTCATTCCAATCCCGGGAGTGGAGAGACTTACCTTAGGTGGAAAAAAGGATAGGTATATACTCGTGCACACACACACACACACACACACACACACACACACACACACACACACACACACACACACACACACACATACTCGTGCACACACACACATACTCGTGCACACACACACACACACACACACATATCCATCCATCCATACACAGACACAAGCAGACATATATTAAGTGTTATACAATACATATAGGGGATGTTGCCAACAAACTTATGATATTTAAATATATGAATGAAAAATGTTAGATTAGAGGAATAACTGAAATATGAGTTGAAAAGGTAAAGGAGGAAACAAAATGGACAGTGAAAATAAGACTGAAGAGACTGAAGTGCAGTCTCACTGGCTGTAATTTATTGACTTAAAATCAATAAAAAGCGAACTACCACATACTACACTTTTCAAAAGAGCATCCATATGCCCAAGAAGAAAGATTTTTCTTTGCAAGAAAGAAAAACCATCTCATTGCAAGCATAGCTAGCTCTGAAAGGACAAATCTTCTGATATCCTTTATGAGAGTGGTCATGTCATGAAATTTTATAAATATTACTTAACCCAGCAATAGACATTCCATTGATAGCTGTTATTTAGAACAAGTGATATGCCACAGTGGGCCTCATTAACAAAAAAGATATAGCGAGTATATCTCAATACGGGTCTAAATGAGGACTGACAAACAAATGTATTGCATCTTTCAAAAGAAATCACTTACAAAAGGTCAAAGCTATGTACAAAGACAAGCAACTGACATCATTAACTGAAATTCTATCTGAAAGTACAGGGTGGTGCAAGAAAAACCAGCCCTGAGTGCAGCCTGCTCATTAGTTACGCATAAACTGTTGCCTGCCATGAAGAGATACAACAACAAACAGTTTAAAATGTAACATTTAGATAATGAAGAAATAACAAATAAGCTAATACTATTGTTGTATCTGCTAGTGGTGAGCAACAATTTGTGCGTAATTGGAAAGCAGTCTGTACTCAGGACCTGTTTTACATGCACAATGCTGTATAACAGTTAAGTAAGGTGTGCCTCAGGGCTAAGTACTGAGACCTCTGCTATTCCTCCTGTATATCAATTTGAAGATGTCAGCTGTACTACCGAAAGGGAATAATAGAGCACAGTACAGAAAGGTGTGAATTTTGCTACTGAACAACTCGGCAAATGATCTATAACCAACAGACTAACTGTCAACACTAAAACCACTGTTTCCATTAACTTCTGCACCACACAAAACATAAACCCCTCTCAACCACTAGTAACAACAAATAAGTAACCAATGGAAACTAACACTGAATTCAAATTCTTGGATCTATGGTTATAAGATAATCTGAAATGGAATATACATATTGATCAGGTAAATGCTAAAATAAGTACCACACTAGCTACTTTGCTCTGAATGTGCCACAAGTCAGAAAACAGTAGAAAGTGCATACTGTTCATACATACAGGCTCATGTAAGATATGGCCTCACAGTTTGGTCCCTTTAACCCCATCAATCCCATTACCGCATAATTCTGGGATAATTCTCCAGCTGCTCTTGGCAGAAGAGAACCATGAGGACCATTAATGGAAGCAAAACTAGAGACTCTTGCATATCTTTTTTCAGAAAGTTTGAAATCTTAACATTGTTCTGAGACTGCAAAATTCTTTAAAAAACTCCATAGTGCCAATGGAATGCAGTCTAAAGAAAAACAGTGACATTCACAAATATTACACTATGATAAACTGAAACACGTATGTGTTACATGCTTATACACAACTTCATCAAAAGGGACCATTTCACATGGGCATTCAGATGATCAATAAGCTTGCCACAAGCATAAAGTATATTGTAGACAAGACACAATTTTATAAGGCTATGAAGTCTTATTTACTATGTCAATGTTTTTACTTTACAACTTCTATACATAGTTCAGTAAATATGGTGGTTATGATTAAGTGCAACACATGAACTACTGAGTGAAAATACCATAATCCATTGAATGTAATTGTTGACATAATTTTGGATTGGATTGCTGTGGTTAAAGGGACCAAACTACGAGGCTATCAGCCCCTCCATATTATATGTATCAAGCCAGGATGAGTCTTTTGAGAGGAAGGACACAGATGACAAATACTGAGGAATCTGATTTAACTGAGAATCCACAAAACCAAGAGACAGGAGCAAGCAGATGTAAGAGAGGTGTAAGAGGATGTAGGTGAGTGAGTTGCTCCACCCAGAAAGCAGCTGGAAGCCCCTGGGACATCTTATGCAATGTAAGGTTCTCACTCTATTACCACAAGAAAACTAGCATGTGGACAAGATGATAACATAGATTAAATGTATTTGCAGTTGCAAATATGGACAACCATCAGCTGTATAATCGAATGACAACAATGAAAATTTGTACCGGACAGGGACTCAAACCTGTATTTTCCGCTTATCATGAGCAGATGCACCACAGACATTGCAGTATCATAAGATGATAACACTTCAGTAAAATGAACAATGGTGACGGACAGTAAACCAACAAAAGATGTAAAACAATAAGAATAATTACAAAAGGTGGGAACGGTAGGAGCTAGGCTGGCCACTAACCAAGGGCAGCCCTGGGACACATGGGTCAGAGCAGGCACTGGGGCATCCTTCCAATCCCTCCAGTAGCCAAGAAGACAAATGTGCCCAGCTTCACAGAGGGGAATAGGAACCAACTTTACAGGTAAACTTAAAACTTGATCAGATGCTTTGATGCTGTCTGTTAGCACCAGAGGCAGCATGTCAGCAAGTTTAATGCTTTGCTATAAGGCGGACAAATTAAGGCTCTCTAGTAGGATGTGGGCCACTGTCAGGCAGACACATCAACAATGGCATGGACCCTAACATCAGAGGACGTAGCCGTGGGTCAATCAAGTATGGCCAAAGCAAAGCTGTTAGAGAATGGTAGATTTGCTATGTGAAGCACAAAAGGGAGATTGCTGCATTGTTGTGGTCCTGTTTATTGTTGATGGTTTGTTTGGAGAAACCAGGGAACACCAATCTGTGTTCCAGGTCTCTAGCAACTGATGGCTTAGCATCTACTGAAGTTTTGGTTCTGGTATACCCATCTCCAAGTCAGCATCCTGGTAACCAACTTGGCCAATCAGTCAACATGTTTTTTTCCTGGGATACCAACATGAACTGGGTTCCAGACAAAGGCAAATGGCTGTCCAGCTTGATGAAGGTAAGAGAGGAAATCCAGGACTGCCACTACCAATGGGTATTGAGGCTAGCACTGGTCGATAGCTTGAAGACTATTCAGAGAGTCACTGCCTATTGAGAATATCTTGCTGGCGCATTAACACATTTGACTGAGGGCTTTAGCAATGGCCACCAATTCTGCATAGAACACATGGTGTTCATTTAGCATCTTGCATGCATATAGGAAAAACTGGTTTGTCGGTCCACCATAAAGCCATCAATGTACACCACTTCTGAACATGGAAATGAATCAAATGTGGCCAGAAACAGGTGGAGAAAGACCATGGGATCAACAAAGTCATTCAGTCCAAAGGGTGGATCGAGGCAGAGTCAAGGACAGGGTATACACTATGGGGGCATATGTGATTGCTCCCTGATAAGAGGCGACAATAGGAGAAGTTGGACACACCAACTGTGACTGGGACTCTTTTGTGGGTGATGGATCTCCCTAACAGGAGAAATGGCATGATACTTCAGGTGCTCAAGGAACCAGTGCTGGTACCTGACTTATAGTGGAGAGCTAGGCCATTGATAGCCACTAGAAAAAAGGACACACTCAGAACTGAGCCCTGCATGATCCTATTCTCTTATATATGGGAGATACTGTGGGAAGCACCAACCTGAACCCAGGAAGTATACTTTCATCAAGAAGTTCTGGACTAAAAAAGGGTAACAAGGATGTGACAATGCCTCGTGGTGTCATAAGCCTTCTGCTGATAACAAAAGACATTGACTGTGTTGACACCAGGCAAAAGCTGATCAGCTCACAGACTCCAAGCAGACTAAAATCGTCAGCAGTATAACAGCCTTGAGGAAAACCACCCTGGGACACAGCCAAACAACCTTGAGACTCAAGGAACCTACACAACCACCAGCTGTTTTTCGAGCAACTTGCAGAAAATATTAGTGAGACTATTTGGGCAATAGCTCTCCATCTCAAGGGGTGTTTACCTGGTTTCAGTACTGGGACAATAAAACCTTTTTCCCATACAGATGGGAACTCACATTTGCTCCTGATACGATTGAAGATGGCAAGGAAATGAAATTGGCAATCCACTGATTGGTGAATGTGGTCTGACCTTGTAGCCAAGTCAGGGCAAAGGCATAGGGTACTGAGGATTTCCCACTCATTGAACAGACAATTAAATGGCTCTATGTGAGGTGTATCAAAAGGTAAGTGATTTTGCTCCATCCACTATGTGAGGCTGTGAAATGCAGGCTGATAATTCTCAGACACAGAAGCTCGAGCATAACAAGAGAAAAATGTTTGGTGACAGCATCTGGGTCAGTGTAGACAACACCATTCAGAGAGGTACTGGGTACAACTGTGGGGGCTGGTGTCTATAGAGACATTGAACCTTTGCCCAAACCTGTGAAGAAGGGGTATTTGGTCAAATGGTAGTTTGTGTCGTTTTATTACGTAGGTGCGGATGGAACTGTTTAAAGGCAATGAGGTGCTCCATAGACAGATGTTGCTTCTGGTTTTAGAGAGCCCGTCTGTGATCTCTGATGGCCACAGAGATTTCTGAAGTCTGACTGGGGGTGCGGGGTCCCTAGCATGGAATTGGGAATCACTACGTTAGCTGCTGACAGAACGGCTGTGGTTTTGTGCTCTGGACAGTTGCACTGACGCCTCCATTTGGTGAGGTGCTAAGGACAACAGAAGAGGCAAAGGGATCACACTCAGCATTGTTGAGAGCACATCTGGCTGGTCATCCAAGTCAGTGATGCTGAGGGAGGCAGAGGGCGACTGGAAAATTATCACAGTCACAAAGGTCATCATGGACTCTCCAATGGATGGAGGGGAGAAGACCAGGGCTGCAGATGGAAAATTCAATGGCTGAACATGAGCCACATGCCACACTGACGGGCAGGGGCACTGGCATTCAAGAGACAAAGATTAAGCTCTGCGAGCAAAGTTTCAATAGCTTTACTGATGCCAGTGGTTGTAGTTCCACCCTACAAAGAGTAGTAGGCTTTCAACTTATCCAAAATGGGAAGGGGCAGAGGGAACAGAGAAATCAATACAGTCTGAGACACTTGATCACAGGGAGTAAGATACATGTTACAGATGATAAAATCTATAAATATCATGACACGAACAGCCACAGCCTCCAAAGTCATACTGAGTGACACATGTTCACAGTTAAGTCCACACATAATTGCAAACTCTGCTCAACAATCTGTCATAGCCATTTTGATTCTTCAAATAGCCCCAGTAGCCATGGAGGATAGAGGGTTGCAATGCTGGGAACCAAGTTGACTGGAGGGCAAACCAGAAAGCAGGGAAAACACATAAGATACAGTTCCAAAATAGGTGGTGCCGCAAGAGCCATCAGGAACACTGTATTAGGTTCAGACGTGAAACACACGAGGTTCTGTGACATGGGGACCACAAGAAACTCATTTACCTTGGGGTTCTTGATGTTTTTGCCAATGATTTCAATGTATGCGAGGGTTTGTCTGTCCCAGTTTCAGGGACAGAGGAGGAACATGAAGTCCCACAACCAGCAACCTGTAGCTCCTTCAGCGTATAGCTTCTGCGTGTTTGGCAGACGTTATAACCGCTACACCACGGAAACTGCTACGCTCTGCCCTCCACATCTGATACAACTTGTAGGACGATCGCCATTGTGGCGTAAAAATCACTTTTTTGGAAACGCACAATGCAGGTATTTCGCATTCGTGTGCAACAATCGACAGCACCCTTCACTGCCTGAATGCCATGACGAATAAGAGCTCAAGAAGTCATCGGAAACGCTCGAGGGAAAGTCCTCAGCAGCATCTGCTCTTTCTTTCCTTACGAGATACCATCGATTCGCGCAGTCGTTATTGCAAAAGATGTCCCCAAAGGCAATCGCTTTGTTAGAGGCACGGCGCCTGGGCAGTTGCAGATCAGCAGAATCCTGCGAGATGAGCATCCCAAGGGACCCCTTCCACATGAGAGATGTCAGAGAAGGTTGTTGCTTCTCTGGCTGTGGTTTGGGGAACAACAACCCTGGTGGGTGGGGAGTTGATGCTCCCGAAGTGGGTGCGGGAGAAACAGTAGGTGGAGGGCCACCATCCATCAGGGGAGTGGGTGTAGTCAAGCATCCCTGAGAGGCTGGTGAAGAAGGCACGGTAAGACATACATACAGGATGAAAATGATTGTATTTCTTCTTGGCCTGCTGAAACATGAGTCAATCAAGAGTCTTGTGTTCTTGGATTTTCTTTTTTCTTTGGAAGACGGAGCAGTCAAGTGAACAGGGGGAATGGTTCTTACTGCAGATGGAGGAGCACAAGGAGCGTTTATGTGCAACTGATCTCCACAGTCCCTACAGGTGGACCTGGTGTTACAACTCAATGATATGTGCCCAAATCTCAGGCATTTGAAGCACTACATGGGATGTTGAACATACGGTTTCACACTGCACTGATACACCATCACTTTGACCTTTTCAGACAACGATTTGCCTTCAGAGGCCCCAGTATCAATCCTATTGTCCTTTGGTCATCACTAGACATGACAGACAAAATGCCCACCCTGTCACTCCAAGTTGGCACGTAACTTGTCATCAGTCTGGAAAAGTAGGTCATGGTGGAAGCGGATACCTTGTATCTATTGAGACTGTTATGGGGGTAGGGGGATCATAGTTACAGGAAAGTCACCCAGCTTTTCATAGGTGAGTTGGGTGGGTAAGGGTTTCAGTAAATCACCTGAGCCAGGTTCTTGGACAGTTCATTAAAGAGGTCATAGCTACTTCTTTTTCATTATTGACCAACTGAGTCAGTGCTTATTTTTAATATCACAATGAATCAGATATTAAATAAAACTTTGCTTCATTGCTTTTCATCTCTAGTGACAAAAACGGAATAGACATTCTTTTCTTCCAGTCTGTTAAAGCCGGAAGTACAACATCACAACTGATGATAGAAATTTGCTATACTGTTAAGATACAGAGATGAACTGGCACTCATTTTTATTTTCTTACTAAACTATGAAATAAAAATAAAAAGAGAAATAACTGTAGGTAAAGAGACTGCAGCACCACAGTTATGCTGAAAGAAGATAACAAAGAAATGAAAGATTTATGTGCCAGCAGCCTATGGCTTCCAAGGACTTTGAAAAGAGGCCAGGAGGAATAATTGAAGAAGGCCTATGTGGAATCTTGTTACTGCCCTGTAGTGGTATCATTGCAGTACAAGACACAGAGGACCAGACCATGAGTTCTGTAGATAATATGATCCCTCTCATTGTAATTAAGTGTGAAAGTGATGATGCATTACAGCATACAGTTTCTGAATGTGTCCTAAGGCACATATGTTATACCATTATTTCTACAGTCACATGCACAGACTGTCCAGAGGATATGCCAGTGGATGATAATCTTGCTAAGATACGTGTAAACCTGGAACATAATATTCCATAATTTCATATAGCAAAAAAAAAGTGTAAATGCTACTCTTTGAAAAATTATGCACAATAAGAACAAAGCATTGCAAAATTACAATAAATGTTATGCTAACAATGAAGATATTCAAAATATCCTTATCTCACCTTGACAGTGTGGGCAGCAGTCTTCTGGTGGATTGAAGATGGGTTTATCACATTTGATAGCAGGACACTTAATGACATTACACATCTCCAAACCAGCATGGCAGTAGCACTGGTGACACCCATCAGGCCATGTCATTCCATCTTCAAAAATATGTCCAGCTGCCAAAAGAACTTCTTTTAGAATTTGGGTATATGTATCAGAAAATTGCAAAGAAGAAATGGTTATCGGAATTATAGAAATTCCAGGACAGAAAAGACAGACCACCACTCAGATCAGAGAAGAAATGAAAACTAATGTATATGTATTTCATAAGTTGTTATTGCCTCTGGAGTATCAAAATTTTGTTTTCCCCTGGAGCTGAGAGTGAGTTTATACTATAAATAAACATACACTTATGATGTATCAGGAGATGGTCTTATCAGAAACAGATGAAACAGAACAGGAGGAAGGGGAAGATGACAGAAGATTTTGCAGAATGGAAACAGAGAGGAAGAAAGGACATGGGGTAAGAACAAAGGAACAGTGTCAATTGAAAGAAGACCATTTAGCAGACAGGAAGGAGAAAAAGTTTTTGTAAAATAGGGGCAGAATGAGAGCAAGTAGCTAAAGAAGATGAAGTAATAACGGTAACTATTAATAAAGCAAAAATAGGGTAAATTGGAAAATCTTGAAGTCACCATGAGAAAATAATGGAAACATAACCAGAAAATAAAATAACAGTGGATGAACAGGGTCAGGAGAGAGAGAGAATGTGGGTTAAGGTAGATGGAGAGGGAGGAAATAGGGGGAATGCTGAGCTATGGAATGATTTGGAGGGGCACTGGACACTCATCACTAGGTAAAGAGTTCAGAGAGGCTGTTTCTGTTGACAAGAAGGCTGTGGGAGAGAGGAAGGAGAATCAACAAGCTATGAGCCAGAAGGCAACTAAAGAAATCAAATTATTGTGATGTGTAATATACTCTGTAACAGAATGGACTATTTTAATCTTAATGGCAGATAAAAATTGCTGTTATCTAAGGTTACAGCTCTTTGATTGTCATGGCACCATGTAATGATGCAAAGTGTGTTCACTGTTATCAGCTGATCATCTAGTTTCATTCACAAATTTTCTAACATTTACTCATTAGCTGTTGCTTATTGTAAGACTAATATAGGAAGTGATTATCTTATACACAGGACAGATCTTATTATTGGATCATTGGAATATGATTGGGCAAGGGGTTGGCAGTAAGAGTGGTTCAAGAATAGACCAAGACACTGCACTGGTTGGATGGATAGTAGAGTGCTTATTTAGGGGCATGAGGGAAGAATACTGGGCAAAAGTTCCTCACCATAGGACACATCAAATGGTAGGTTGTTAAGCCCTGCCTGAATAACAAAATATGTGGTTACTATTTCTTTGTGGCTGTCCAACTATGGTGAAGAAAGTGTCAGGGGTATGGAACAGTGTAATGTGGTTGATACGAGAGTGACAACCAGAAATGTTAATTCCCCTTTCTGACACCATTGTGTTCATGGTTGCTAAGTTGATGGATCAACAAAGTTCTTGATGACATAAAGTCATCCTCCATCAATCTGATGGTTTCAAATGAACTAATGTTTATAGCAAACTCTCTGGCAATTAATACTACTGCACTGTGTAATTGTTATTTATTATTTTTAATACTGAGACCTTAAAATAATGTTTAAGTTAGTTGTTGACTCTTGGTCATAGCAATAAAAGACTTTCAGACCATAATTTTTACATTTTACAGGATACCACAGGTTATTTGTGATGCAGGTTTAATGCCAAGATCAGATTATTCATGTCCTGATTATTATAACAGCAGCAGTAAACTTATAAAACTCATACTTACAAAGTGTTTTGCACATATTTTCAGACAATTCTTCAACTGGATACAATTCATCATCATCCTCCATTCCTTGTTCTTCATCAACATCTTCTTCCTCATAATCATGTTCCTCACCTTCGTCTTTACCTTCAGTATTATCCTCAGGTTGCAAAGGAGTAGTATCAGTTTCAACTTCTTTCACTAAAATGAAATAATAATTTGTTAATTAATCAAATGTATGCATTAGCCATAAGAATGGTTAGTGTTTCCATAAAATGTTTGGATGTCTTATCCACAAATATATTCACTACAAAATACTGTTACATCTAAACCACCATCAACTGCAAATTCAATGGCAGGGTCATAAATGAAATTCAATACTTACTACTGAATGCACATTTATTACTTACAGCAAAGTACAGCCAGAATAGAACTAATCTCCTGAATGGAGAATGTGATTATTTATACAAATATTGAATACTCCAGCATGTTAGTATTTAAACAGACATTTCAAACATAAGATATTTCAAGACATTCCAAAAATGATAAATATCAAATAACAATTAACTGCTGGTGGGCAAGTTTGAATTGGTGACCCACAGCACACTAACCAGTGATGCTAATTGCTACACCACACCGCATGAAACAGAGCTTGTGGCATTGCTCCCTCGCCTAGAGAAACAGTGACACACTGTTCGAGGAGTCCTTATTGGAGCTGACTACAGCACCCTGGATCTAAATCTTGTTAATGGTCCTTTGTATGACTGCACTTGTGGATTCTCATGTTCTGGTCAATTTGCTACATTTCCTACACCATGAGCATTAAAGGTGACCATTGCCATTGAAGCTTCAGATCATCTGGTGCTTCTTCAGATTCCTTGAATCTCCCACCATCTATCTGCACCTCATTACTTTAGTAGGATTTCATCTATGCTCTTTTGTCTTTTTGATGATATCTTCGGCTTTTCATGTGATGAAGGATATGGTATGGCCCCAAATAATGCATTAGCAACCTTTTTGATAGTCCCACTTTTCACACATCAGTAAAAATCCATACCAAGTCTCCCAGGTTGTATCTCACTGGCTGGTCCTCGGAGTTATAGTGTTCTCAGCCTTTCCCTATATACAAGCTAGCTGTCTTGCTTCTTCAGTCCTGTAATGAGATGTTTCACATAGTCATCCTGAGTATTGTCCAGCTGAAAGGGGAACAATATATCCATTGTCATTTCATCCTCATGACTGTGGAGCAGAAAGAATGGTATGAAGGCTGCAGTGATTTGCTTTGCTGTGTTGTATGAGAATGACATGATGGTCAGCATCGTATCCCAATCTTTCTGTTCGGCATCAGTGTACATTGGGACTGTATTTACCAATGTCTTCTTAAAGTGTTTGTTAGGCCTTTTATCTGCTAATAGTAGGAAGTTGTCATCCTGTGGTTTATGTCACAATGTAAAATTATCTCTGGCACTGGTCTCAACTGGAAAATTTTTCAATGATCAGAGATTATCTCCCAGTGTAGTCCTTGCTTCAGAATGATCTCTTCTACAAGGAACTTCACTATTTCTGGAGCTTCAGGAGTTGGCACAGCTTTGGTGATAGCATAGCAAGTGTGGCAATCAGTACAGGCTATTATACAATTATCCCAATTTGCCAGACTCAAGAACCTCCCCAGGAGGTCGATTCCACTTCAGTGGAATGCTGCTGCTGCAGGCAGGATTGATACCAGATGCCCCGGAGGTAACTGCAGCATGTGCATCTGTCATTGACACTCCTTACAGTGGCACAAGTAGTGTCTAATGGAGTGGTAGAGACCTGGCCAGTAATACCTGCATTTGATTTTGTCTAGAGTCTTCCAAGTTCCAGATAACTGGGATGATGAGAAACCATCTCCACCACACAGGTCACAGGTCTTCTTACATAAAGTTACATCTATTAACTGTAATCCTGCCTTGGTCAGTTCCTCATTTTTAAAGGCTTCTATTGGATCTCCCTCTGATCAGCAGCAACATCATTTAATGCAAAAATTACTGAGATTTCATCCACACTGCAGTGTTACACCGAAGGATTTCTTGAAAAGCAGTCAGCATCCTTTTGTATGCAATAATTTTTGTATACCATTGTGACATTGTGCTCCTGATGCCTCAGTGCCCCCCACACCAGTCAACTTGATAGATCCTTCAAGCTAGTCAGTCAGCATAGAGAATTTTATTCCTCACAACTATGAAAGGTTTTCCAAATAATATGGCTGGAATTTGTTGATGGCCGACCAGACAACTGCAAGATACTTTATTTGGTTCTAGAGTAATTCTCTTCAGACTTGGAGGGTACTCTGGAGGCATAAGCTATCACATTTCCAGCACATTGCTGAATTTTTGCTAGAATGGACACTGTCCAAAAACTGCTAGCATCAGTTTGTAGTCCCATCTTGGCTTTCTCTTAATAGAATGCTTGAACCTCCTTAAAAGCAAGGAAGGACCTTTCTTGTGCCTTGTTCCTAAAAATTTTGGTTTGTCCCTGCAGTAGTTCTTGCAAGTAGTATGCCTTGGTATAGAAGTCCTTTATGAATTGCCAGTAGTATGAGCATATTAAAGAAAACTTCTCATGTCACAAATGTGCTGAGGAGTCAAAAAATCTGTAGCTACTATTATTTACTCTGGACTGTGACAGACTTCATTGCCATTCACTAAGTGCCCAAAGATGTTTATTTCTTGGGCACTGAAGAGGCACTTTTTCGGATTCAGGCATAGACCTTCAGTTTGAGCACACTTCAACAACACTGTCAGTCAGCTTAGATGTTCTTCAAATGTTTTTGAAAAAATGACAGTGTCATACAGACAGCAAAGGTACATCGTTCATTTAAGGTGTTGATGCAGGTTGTCTGTCGTATGTCCAAAGATGGCTGGATTCTTGCATAGTTGAAACGGCATGAATTTGAACTCTTAGAGGCCATCAGGAGTTACAAAGGCAATCTTTTTCTGGTCATCCCCATCAACATTGATTTACTAGTAGGCTGTCTACATGTCAGTAGTTGAGAAGTGCATAGCTTCTTTCAACCAGTCCAGGGAGTCATCAGTGTGCATCAATGGATACACATCTTTCTTTTTGATTTCGTGCAGTCTTCAGTAGTCAATGCAGAAATGCCATGTGCCACTCTTCTTCCTCACAAGGACCACTGGAGAGGACCAAGGACTCTCTAAAGGTTCAGTGATTTCATCTCGCAGCATTTCCTCTACTTCCTCCCAGATTATCTATTGTTCACCTAGTGACATTCTACTTGAGTGCTGGCTAATTGGTGGATGATACCCAGTATTGATCTGGTATTTTACAAGGGGCTGCTTGGTGTATCTTTTCTTCAATCTGAATTTGAGGGCATCAGAAAATTGATACAGAATGGCTACTACTCACAAACTCAGTTCCTCAGTGAGGTCAGATCCTGTTGATAGTTCGATAATACACTCCTGGAAATGGAAAAAAGAACACATTGACACCGGTGTGTCAGACCCACCATACTTGCTCCGGACACTGCGAGAAGGCTGTACAAGCAATGATCACACGCACGGCACAGCGGACACACCAGGAACCGCGGTGTTGGCCATCGAATGGCGCTAGCTGCGCAGCATTTGTGCACCGCCGCCGTCAGTGTCAGCCAGTTTGCCGTGGCACACGGAGCTCCATCGCAGTCTTTAACACTGGTAGCATACCGCGACAGCTTGGACGTGAACCGTATGTGCAGTTGACGGACTTTGAGCGAGGGCGTATGGTGGGAGGCCGGGTGGATGTACCGCCGAATTGCTCAACACGTGGGGCGTGAGGTCTCCACAGTACATTGATGTTGTCGCCAGTGGTCGGCGGAAGGTGCACGTGCCCGTCGACCTGGGACCGGACCGCAGCAACGCACGGATGCACGCCAAGACCTTAGGATCCTACGCAGTGCCGTAGGGGACCGCACCGCCACTTCCCAGCAAATTAGGGACACTGTTGCTCCTGGGGTATCGGCGAGGACCATTCGCAACCGTCTCCATGAAGCTGGGCTACGGTCTCGCACACCGTTAGGCCGTCTTCCGCTCACGCCCCAACATCGTGCAGCCCGCCTCCAGTGGTGTCGCGACAGGCGTGAATGGAGGGACGAATGGAGACGTGTCGTCTTCAGCGATGAGAGTCACTTCTGCCTTGGTGCCAATGATGGTCGTATGCGTGTTTGGTGCCGTGCAAGTGAGCGCCACAATCAGGACTGCATACGACTGAGGCACACAGGGCCAACACCCGGCATCATGGTGTGGGGAGCGATCTCCTACACTGGCCGTACACCTCTGGTGATCGTCGAGGGGACACTGAATAGTGCACGGTACATCCAAACTGTCATTGAACCCATCGTTCTACCATTCCTAGACCGACAAGGGAACTTGCTGTTCCAACAGGACAATGCATGTCCGCATGTATCCCGTGCCACCCAACGTGCTCTAGAAGGCGTAAGTCAACTACCCTGGCCAGCAAGATCTCCGGATCTGTCCCCCATTGAGCATGTTTGGGACTGGATGAAGCGTTGTCTCACGCGGTCTGCACGTCCAGCTCGAACGTTGGTCCAACTGAGGCGCCAGGTGGAAATAGCATGGCAAGCCATTCCACAGGACTACATCCAGCATCTCTACGATCGTCTCCATGGGAGAATAGCAGCCTGCATTGCTGCGAAAAGTGGATATACACTGTACTAGTGCCGACATTGTGCATGCTCTGTTGCCTGTGTCTATGTGCCTGTGGTTCTGTCAGTGTGATCATGTGATGTATCTGACCCCAGCAATGTGTCAATAAAGTTTCCCCTTCCTGGGACAATGAATTCACGGTATTCTTATTTCAGTTTACAGGAGTGTAGCTTTCTCTGTTGTGTTGTCTGTTGTGTTAGTTTAGTATAATTCTTTGTCGGTGCTGCTAAGCTGTTGTTCCTAGACTCGTTTGGCTGTTCCTACACAAATACCTTTAGGGGTGAGTTGTGACTGTTCATGACAATAATCCAAATTTCCCTTGGCTGCACACAATGCTTATAATTGTCACTGGTTTGCAGATTTCTTTTGTGAGGCTGAGTAGCTTTTTTCAATTGACAAAAGCAGTAATAAAGAATGGAGTGAGTGAAATAAATCAAGGAGAAATTTGGGAAAGGGAATTATAATTCACAGAGGAGAAATAAAACTTTTAAGGTCTGCCAATGATATTTTTATTCTGTCGGAGACTCATCTATTATTTTTAATGTCTCATTGCATGCTCTAATTCCCTCAACATTGTCTGATTCAATTTGAATATATTCCATTCCCTACATTTTACTTTTTTAAATGTTTATCTTGTAATCTCTTTTCAAGGCACTCTTCATTCTGTTCAGTCCGCAGCTTGTGGTCTTGTGGTAGCATTCTCACTTCCCGCCCACAAGGTCCCGGGTTTGATACCTGGCAGGTCAGGGATTTTTCCTGTCTCAAGATGACTGGGTGTTGTTGTGTCATCATCATCATCATCATCATCATCATCATCATCATTCATGCCCATTATGGTCGGAGGAAGGCAATGGCAAACCACCTCCACTAGGACCTTGCCTAGTACAGCAGTTCACGTCTCCTGCATTGTCCCCTACTCTCCTTGGAGAATGGGACCTCATCATCATCATCATCATCATCATCATCATCATTCTGTTCAACAGCTCTTTCCTTTGCCATCTCTGACAGAATAGCAATGTCATTGGCAAATCTTAAAATTTTTATTTCTCCTCTGTGAATTATAATTCCCTTTCCCAAATTTCTCCTTGATTTCCTTCAGTCACTCAGTTCTTTGCTAGTGTCCACTTTCACAGCCTTTGACTTGTATACAAGCAGTCTTGTTACTGTGCAAGTTTTCTTTTTTAAAATCCTCTAATCTAAGCTGTTGCAACAGTAACAAATTAAAAATGTGTATGATGTGGAACTCAGAACCTGATCTTTGTCTGCAACATTTGTTTGGAAGCTTGATTTAAATATGAACTCCACTTAATGAAAAAGTTCGCTTCTAGGACTTTATCAATTGGAAATATGCATAGTAGATGAGTTGAGATTGGGCTCAATTATTATAACGTTGAAGAAGAAAAGGCAGATACAAATCTGAGGAAAAGATGGCCAGGCACCAGAAATGTCATGCTAACAAATAGTGAGTTGTGTATTTATATAAGGCTAGTACAAACAGCCATACACAACCATAACAAATGAAGAATGTAGAAAATTGACTAAAAGATAGTGGGTTTGTAACAACTACCTGGTATTGCTGGACACACAAGATATCTGTATTCAATCATTGTGCCATGAAACTGCAGAAAAGAATATGCGGGTGAGAACACATCTGGGAATGTATCACCATGCAGGTTATCTGCAAGCCACTGCTGTCACAAGACAGGTAAAATACCCTTTAGTTTGTTCTCAGTTACTGAAAAACTATGCTAATAAATGCTACTACCATTCTTCCATTTAAACTGTTACTTACTATCTTCCTTCACCAATACTCTGAGTATTTCCTCTTTTCTGCCTCTTCATTTCCCAATGTTCATTGGAGTTCTCATTTTCTTTTTGTTTTCCTTCTCTTTTCCTTATTTTACACTATTACATCTTTGATCATTTTCATCTATCATATTGTCTCATCACACAGTCTGTTACTCAATCTTTCTTCAGATCTTTTATGAAATTAAATTTGTAAATTCTGCTTAACAGCCCAGGGATGTGAATTTTATTTGCTAGATGCTTGAGACAGTATTAACCAATTTGCTGCTAACAAACTTTTCCAGGATGACTTCTCCAAATTAATTTTGCCTTTGTTACCAGAGAGAGTATCTCTTCCTCTGAAAAGTGATGTTGCAAAACATCAAACTTTTTGTGCAACCAAGAGACTCAGGGAGAAATGTGATGTCTTTCAATACAGAAATATTGCTTGTAATATCTCCTTTCCCTGGGTTTTCACTGAAGTATTATTATTTTATGTGTGTCACAGCTTTTTACCAGTTATTTGGAAAGCAAGAAGTTTATGTTGGTCTCTCAAATACTGGGGAGTGACATGTTCTTACACAGAAATGACTCTAACAGACCCTCCTCTGAATTTATTCATTTTCATTTCTAAGTAATAATTCGTATCAATAAGAAGTTTTATTAACATATTCTGCTTTGAGTTTTCTTATGATAAGACGGTTACAATGGCTCTATAACTTACCTTGTTTGCACTGGCATATGGGACATCCGGTATTATCTCTTTCAAGTCCATTGGGGCAGTACTGAGAACAGTTAAGCGTTGGGCACTGAGATACTTTGTGGGCATGTTCACCTTCTGAAACAATTCAAGCAATACATTTTTGTGTGATATATTCAAAAGAAAACAACAAAACAATGAAACAGACAATGATATCAATAAAGCATTAAGATGTGGATAAGCAGAGAATGAGTGAGTGTGCGTGTGTGCGTGCGTGTGTGTGTGTGTGTGTGTGTGTGTGTGTGTGTGTGTGTGTGTGTGTGTGTGTGGATTATAATCTTAATGTTACATTTATACACAAATATAAAAAGGTAATTTATTGAAATTTTCATCCTATGTATCATTTTTAAGGAAGCCACAGTAATTTGAAATAGCACATTCGATACATGTGCTTTAATCATGAATACTTAACAAATTTAAAGACTGTGTTTTCATATAAGCAGAGCAGATCAGACAAGTTTGATTCCTGGCCCACTCCCAAAACTGAATCTTCTGGTACTTCATATTTAAAGATGTGCAGTTTGGACTGTAGGTAGATTCCTTTCAAATCTGTTTAAACAAATATATTACAGACTCACAAAAGAGAAAGCTGATCATGATTTACTTTAAGAAAAAAGACTTTTTCTATACTGCTGAACAGAGCTTGTTTAAACCAGAAAGGCAAATGTGCCTGAGACTGGCCAACATAACCCAGCAATCCCAATGACCAAACAGACATGAGAAGCGCTGTTCTTGGCATATGTCAGAAAACAGTGAGTGGATGGAGTTTGATGTGAACAATTGATTGTGAATCTGGAGAGAAGTTATTATTTCTACATGATATCTGTTCCACTATGAGTGGTTAAAAAGGTGTCTAGCCTTAGATGAGTGACTTGTGTTTGCCAGTGATTTGACTTTGTGAACGTGTTAGCAACCTATTCGAGTACAGAAAAGTGTGACTGTACCATTGAGACATCTTGGAACAATATGTTGCAAGTGATGGGATGGAAAGAACAATGTCATGTTTACTGTTGTAACCTTGACTTTACCGTTGATTTAGAGAGTTAGTCTCCTTGTCAAGAGAACATTCCACATGGTAGACATGTATCTGAACTGAACAATTTTAGCTTTGTTTATCAGCATTGTTATTAAGCTAGAAGCTTGATTAGCTGAATTTGGAAGTACAAATGAACAACGTTGAACACAACCAATATAAACCTGCCAGTCCACAGAGCTATATGAACTGAGAAGTGAGTGCGCTGTAATCAGTCATCTATAAATCAAGAAATTAATCTGTAAATTAGGAAGTAATACTCATGGCATCATTACCTTCTAGGTGCTACATATTTGTGATTAACAGAGGTGGCTACCAAATTTGTCTCTTACCCAGGTTACTTCTCTAAGATGACAGCATTTTATCATTACTATTACTTGAAGACTGGATCCTTCTTGACATATTAAATTTGCATGTATGGGCAGCAACCGAATAAAGCATTGTGCAAAGTTCAGTAATGCTGCTGCATAAACTAATATAGCACACTGACCAAAATATCTCAAAACTGGTTCTGTGTGATACTTTGCATTTTTTTAGCTGTAATAAACTACATGAGTTGACACTGTTATGTCTTGTAATAATACAATGCAGGAATAGGACTTCTTATTTATCTGCCCGCTCAAATACTCTTCTATTTGCTGGTGCTCTAGCCTGAAAAATGATTCATTTGAAAGATAGCGAGTTTCCAGCCTTGTTTATGTGCTTGTTATGACTCAATGGCCCTATTATTTGGTTAGTTGTTAATTTTGTTCCTAAATTATTTACCACATCTAGCACATACACCATTTATGGATGACATGGAACAAAGAATTATTGGTATACTAATTACAATAACACTTTTCAGGTGCCTGGAAAGAGTGTCAATTCAAAGATATTACAATATTAAGTGATCTTCATTACCTTCACAAACGGGGCAGCATTCATTTTCTACATGTTTTGGGTTTGAGCATTTTATTTCACACATAAAAGACCAACATTCTTTCTTCCCAACAGTGCAAATGCATGTTGTGCATGGATCCTCTTGCCATTTTTCTCCATCTTTCATTACCATGCTCTTTGAATGAACAACACAGCCAGGTGTGTCAGCTGAAATAAGCAAAATGACAGTATTGGAAACATTATACATAATCATTCAATTGTAAAGACTTGTAATTAACACTTGCAATACCTTCATTGTCAACCATTATGACTTTCAATAAAACTATTTATTTATCATCCATCCTTGACCATTAAATGCAACTGATGTCATCTGTGATGTACATACACACTTACATTTACAATTACATAAATAACACATTTGGTGATATTGTACATCATTACTGTGTACCAAGGTATAAAACTATTCATCATACAACAAATGATATATGCTATATATTCAACACTGTAGGAAAATACAGATTGCTACTTACCATACAGTATTCACTTACATAAGATTAAGATTAAATGAAACTATACTGGGTGAGATGGTGCAGTGGTTAACGCACTGGACTCGTATTTGGGAGGACAATGGTTCAAACCCATGTCAAATTGCTTCAGGCAAATTCCAGGATAGTTCCTTTGAAAGGGCATGGCTAACTTCCTTCCTCATCCTTCCCTAATCTGATGGGACTGATGACCTCGTTGTTTGGTCCCCTCCCGCATACCAACCAACCAAAAAATTTGCTTGTTATTGTCGCGAGACCTGAACTATGTGACCCACTGTGTGCCTGTACTGGCAACATGTTAAATAGTTCTACTCCCATGTATGCTTTAAGAAAAAGAGAGCTGATGTACATGTGCAAACAAACAAATGGTTACAATTTCAGAAAAAAACTGTATGATTTATTTAAGAGAAAGAGTTTCATAAACTGAGCAACTCAATAACACGTTGGTTCACCTCTGGCCATTATGCAAACAGTATCCAGCTTGGCAGTGATTGATGGAGTTGTTGGATGTCATCCTGAGCGATTTAGTGCCTAATTTTGTGTAATTGGGGCACGCTAGAACTGGTTGGAGGGACCTGCCCATTAAGCTCCAAACATTATCAATTGGGGAAAGATCCGATGACCTTGCTGGCCAAAGTAGGGTTTGGCAAACCTGAAGACCAGCAGTAGAAAATCTTGCCGTATCAGGGCGGGCATTATCTTGCTGAAGTATAAGCCCATGAAAGACAGTAACATGGTGCATAGAATTTCACAGAGGTACCAATGTTCTGTAAGTGTGCTGTGGATGATAACCAAAGGGATTCTGCTATGAAAAGAAATGGCACCCTAGATCATGTCTTGTGGTTGTCAGGCCATATGGCAGGTGACAGTCAGGTTGGTATCCCACAGTTAGGGCCTCTCCAGACATGTCTTTGGCATGGAGTAGAATTGTCTTCAATGATAAGTTGCACTTCAAATTGATCCTTGATGATCACCAAAGATGTGCCTGAAGATGTGCCAGACAGCGGTGGGATACTAACATGACTGTTGCCTGCCATATTGGCTGACAATCAGGAGTGATGGTCTGGGCTGCCATTTCTTGTCATAGTAGGACCTCTTTGGTTGTGATTTGTGACAACTTTACACTACAGCGGTATGTCAACAAAATTCTACACCCCATTTTGTTGCCCTTCATGGCAAGCCATCTTGAGGTTACATATCAGTAAGTTAATGCCCACTTGCAGATGGCAAGAGTCTCTACTGTTTCTCTTCTTGCTCGGCAACCCTACCTTGGCCAGCAAGGTTGACAGATCTTTACCCAGGTAGAGTACATTTGGTGCATAGTGGGCAGCCCCCCCCCCCCCCCCCCCCCCCCCATACAGATCAGGATTTTGATGATTTAATGCACAACTGTAACCATTTGTCTGTCTGTACATGTGCATCACATCTATCGATTTCCATCCCACTCAGATAATTCCTACATGATACATCATTTCTTTGGTCTTAGAGTGTATTTGTAACTATCTTGAGTTTTCTTAAGAGATCAATTTGCTGTTTCAGGCGCATATTAGTTTGATGAACAGATTGTAGTAGTTTGTGCCTGTATTGAAATCCTTTATTATGTATAAACAGCTTAGTATAAAGAGGGATGTTACAGCTGGTATTTTCAGTTGTTTTGAAATATGGTCTACAAGGCCATTATTTCTGAGTCCCCAGATATATCTGATTGCCTTCTTTTCCTAAATGAGAATTTATTTTGCTTCAGGGGAATTCTCCATGACAAAATGGTGTATGTTAAGTGGGTGTGGAGAAAGACGTAGTATGCACTGAGCAATAGCTTATCACTAACATGAGACCTTAATTTACCTTACAAATATGTGAACACATGTCAACTTAGTGAAGATATAATCGGTATGACTGTTTCATGTTTTGAGTCAAGATGGATCCCAAGAAGTTGAGATGAAGCACAATCATTGCCATATTGCCATCATCTCTAATGCATAAACTAAAGGGAATAGTTACAGGTTTTTTCATGATTAATATGCAGTTTGTTGATTTGCAACCAATTACTGGCTGCTCTGAGATCATCCCTACTTTCCTGCTTTAATCCTCCTAAAAGTTTCCCAGCTGTAAAAAAAGTGGTGCCATCTGTGTTGAGTGTGGATTTATACAACATAATGCTGGACAAATCATTTAGATGTATTATGAAGAGTAAAGGCCCAAATACAGAACCATGTGCCACACCCTGCCTGATGTCCAAGACATTTGACCTCATATAGTTGAATTGCATAATTTGTTTTCTGTCACTCAGATAGGATATGATCAGAGATAGTTCTGAGGAGCCTCTAAAATATTAGCAGTATAGTTTTCCTAGCAGAATTCAATGGCTGACAGAGTCAAATTCCTTGCTGAGATCCTCGAGGATAGTGTTAACAGATAATCTTGATTCAAATGTTAATAGTATAAACAAAACAGCATTTTCATCTGCTTTTACTGTTAACAAGCCAGACCTGAGGCCATACTATGAGTCACTAACAATATTATTCACAGACAGATGTTCACTGATTAGGAACTGTATGCAATATTTCACTACTTTTGGCGGATGGATACAAGACAGGTTTGGCAGTAATTATTAGGACAAGATTTGTCACCTTTTTTGTGCACAGGAGTAATAACTGTCATTATTAAGGATGAGGGGAAACAGTTGTTGACAAACACCTGGTTTATAAGAGGAACATAGTGGATGTGCTATTACATCCACAATTCTTTTCATCACAAAATTGCTGAGACCATAAATGTCTTCCAATTTTGAGTAACTTAATTTTTCTGTTGCAGCTGTAATACTCCTTAGTTTTACTTCTTCCCATTTACAGACAGGAACTACATTTTCAAAATTCTGTAGGTAGAAGTTTCCATGATTTGAGTTTTGGATGTTGCCTTGTTTATGGCTATGTTCTGTAGCAGCAGTTTTATTCACATTGCCAGCATTAATGAAGAATATATTGAAATTATCTGATGTAATACCAGAGTTACAAGAATTATTTTGCTAACATATTTACTTCTACCCAGATGAGTCTTGACAACAGTCCAAGCTGCTTTAAATTTATTTTGGTACTTATTAATGTAATGATCATTCGCCTTGCACTTGACTGATTTAATTTCTGCCTTGTATTTATTCTTTAACCTTATGTAGTTTCTTCTGTCTGCTTCACTTTTCTTCTGTTTCTCATGGGAAATCATGAAGGGAGCCGCTCACTGTTCTGTAACTCAGCTAGAGGATGAATCCTTTAATTCAAGAAAATTTTGATTGTTGTTCAGAGCTAAAAAAACGGCATCAGAGCTTTTCCACTGCTAACTCAGCTTACTACTGTATAATATGGTAATAACTTTCTTCAGTCTCATCAATAAACTGGCTCAACTGATGGCATGTGATCTTATATAATTAACTAATTAATGGAAAATCTCATATAAAGATGTGAAACAATTACTAACAAAGAGATAGAGGGGCTGGCCAGTACTTACCTCAGCTCAGTACAGCCGATAGAAACACAAAAAACAACCGAAAATTTAAGTTCCTAGCTTTCGGAATAAATGTTCCTTCATCAGGGAGGAGAGAGGGGAAAGAAAGGGAAGAAGGGAAAGTGGATTTAGTTACTCACAACCCAGGTTATGAAGCAACAGGGAAAGGAAAACAGGGAAGGTAGCAAGGATGGAGGCATGGTTGTCTGAGGGAAGCCAAAGATATTCTACTGCAGGTACTGTGCCAGCTTCAAACCAAAGAGGATGCATACAGAAGTAAAGAGGTGTATAGTATAAAGATGTAGGATGGAAAGATGCATGAATGGCTAAAGAGGAAAGGGAAAGAGGAGAAGACTGAAAAGTAAATGGGGGTGAGGTTGTTTAACGTAGGTTCAGTCCAGGGGGATGGCGGGATGAAAGGATGTGCTGGAGTGCAAGTTCCCATCTCCGCAGTTCAGAGGGACTGGTGTTGGGTGGGAGAAGCCAAATGGCACATACAGTGTAGCAGGTTCCTAGGTCCCTAGAATTATGTTGGAGGGCATGCTCCGCTACTGGGTATTGGACATCTCCTAGGCGGACAGTTCGTCTGTGTCCGTTCATACGCTCAGCCAGTTTAGTTGTTGTCATACCAATGTAAAAGGCTGTGCAGTGCAGGCATGTCAGTTGATAAATGACATGTGTAGTCTCACACGTGGCCCTGCCTGAATTGTGTATGTTTTCCTAGTAGCGGGGCTGGAGTAGGTGGTTGTGGGGGGATGCATGGGGCAGGTTTTGCAGCGGGGTCGGTTACAGGGGTAGGAACCGCTGGGTAGAGAAGGTAGTCTGGGAATATTGAAGGGTTTAACAAGGATGTTACGGAGGTTAGGAGGGACGACGAAAGGCAACTCTGGGTGGTGTGGGGAGAATTTTGTCAAGGGATGATCTCATTTCAGGGGTTGACTTGAGAAAGTCATATCCCTGGCGAAGTAATTTATTGATGTATTCGAGGCCAGGATAATATTGGGTGACAAGGGGGAAGCTTCTGTGTGGTCTGAGGGTAGGAATATTGTTGTTGGACGGGGAGGAATGTATTGCTCGGGAGATCTGTTTGTGGACAAGGTCTGCAGGATAGTTGCAGGAGAGGAAAGCACTGGTCAGGTTTTTGGTGTAATTGTTGAGGGATTCGTCACTGGAGCAGATACGTTTGCCACGAATACCTAGGCTGTAGGGAAGGGAGCATTTGATGTGGAATGGATGGCAGCTATCAAAGTGAAGGTACTGTTGTTTGTTGGTGGGTTTGATATGGACAGAGGTGTGGATGTGAGCTTCAACAAGATGAAGGTCAACATCCAGGAAGGTGGCTTTGGTTTTGGAGAAGGACCAGGTGAAATTCAGATTCGAAAAGGAGTTGAGGTTATGGAGGAAATTAAGGAGTGTTTCTTCACCATGAGTCCAGACCACAAAGATGTCATCTATAAACCTATACCAGGCCAGGGGAAGCAGCTGTTGGGTCTTCAGGAAAGCCTCCTCCATGCGGCCCATGAAGAGGTTGGCATAGGATGGAGCCATCCTGGTTCCCATAGCAGTTCCCCTGATTTGTTTGTAGGTCTGGCCTTCAAAAGTCAAGTAATTATGGGTGAGGATGAAGTTGGTAAGTGTGATAAGGAACGAGGTTTTTGGAAGATCTTCGGGTGGGCGTTGGGAGAGGTAGTGCTCAAGAGCAGAGAGACCATGGTTGTGTGGGATGTTTGTGTAAAGGGATGTAGCATCTATGGTCACAAGAAAGGTTTCAGGTGGGAGAGGAGTGGGAATGGATTTGAGGCGTTCTAGGAAGTGGTTTGTGTCCTTGATGTAGGATGGGAGTCTGCAGGCGATAGGTTGGAGGTGTTGGTCTACCAGAGCTGAGATACGTTCTGTTGGGGCTTTGAAGCCTGCTACAATGGGACGGCCAGGATGGTTCTCTTTGTGGATTTTGGGTAATAGGTAGAAGGTAGGGGTACGTGGCTCAGGTGGAGTGAGTAAGTCTATGGAAGCCATTGTGAGGCCTTGTGAGGGACCTTGGATTTTTAGGATTTTCTGCAGCTCAGTCTGAAAGGAGCGAATGGGATCCTGGGTAACAGCTTTGTAGGTTGAGGTGTCGGAGAGTTGACGCAGTCCTTCTACCACATACTCCACACAGTCAAGTACCACAGTTGTGGAGCCTTTATCCGCCGGAAGGATTACAATAGAGCGGTCTGTTTTCAGCTGCTTAATGGCACGGGATTCAGCTGGGGTGATGTTGGGGGTTGTCAGGATGTTCTTCAAGAAGGACTGGGAGGCAACACTGGATGTGAGGAATTCCTGAAATGTCTGCAAGGGATGGTTTTGGGGGAGGGGAGGAGGATCCCTTTGAGAAGGAGGTCGGAACTGGTCTAAACAAGGTTTCCACACTGGGTCTAGTATTTGGGGGCTGTGTTTGGGTGGTGAAGTGATATTTCCAGTTGAGGTTCCGGGTGAAAGAGAGGAGATCTTTAACCAGGGCAGTGTGGTTGAATTTAGGTGTGGGGCTAAAGGTTAAGCCTTTTGATAGAACAGATGTCTCTTGAGGAGAGAGGGATCTGGATGAGAGGTTTAGAACTGAATTGGAGTTGGTGATATGTGGCATTTGACTGTGGTTATAGTTGAGATTTGGTCTGTGTGGGGTATGTGCTGGGATGGGGAGATTGAGTAGGATGGCTAGGCTAGGTTTGTTGGCTATGAGGGGGGTTTGTTGACGGTTCTGTTGTGGTTGGTGTTTGTGAGGGATAGGGAGAGGGACCCGGCTTCTTAGGTGTTGCACTAGCACTGTGGATAGTTTTTTCAGGTGGTGTGTGGCTTGGGACTCAAGTTTGCGGCTGGCTTCTAGGATGATGTTCCTGAGTGTGTTCTCCAAGCAAGGGTTTGAGAGGTGGAGGACTTTGAAGAGAGATAGGAGCTGTTGGGAGTGGTGGTTACATGAAGTAGTGTAGAGATCAAACCTAGCCTAGCCACCCTACTCAATCTCCCCATCCCAGCACATACCCCACACAGACCAAATGTCAACTATAAACACAGTCAAATGCCACATATCACCAACTCCAATTCAGTTCTAAACCTCTCATCCATATCCCTCTCTCCTCAAGAGACATCTGTTCTATCAAAAGGCTTAACCTTTAGCCCCACACCTAAATTCAACCACACTGCCCTGGTTAAAGATCTCCTCTCTTTCACCCGGAACCTCAATTGGAAATATCACTTCACCACCCATACACAGCCCCCAAATACTAGACCCAGTGTTGAACCTTGTTTAGAACAGTTCCGACCTCCTTCTCAAAGGGATCCTCCTCCCCTCCCCCAAAACCATCCCTTGCAGACATTTCAGGAATTCCTCACATCCAGTGTTGCCTCCCAGTCCTTCTTGAAGAACATCCCGACAACCCCCAACATCACCCCAGCTGAATCCCGTGCCATTAAGCAGCTGAAAACAGACCGCTCTATTGTAATCCTTCCGGCGGATAAAGGCTCCACAACTGTGGTACTTGACCATGTGGAGTATGTGGCAGAAGGACTGCGTCAACTCTCCGACACCTCAACCTACAAGGCTGTTACCCAGGATCCCATTCCCTCCATTCAGAATGAGCTACAGAAAATCCTAAAAATCCAAGGTCCCTCACAAGGCCTCACAATGGCTTCCATAGACTTACTCACTCCACCTGAGCCACGTACCCCTACCTTCTACCTATTACCCAAAATCCACAAAGAGAACCATCCTGGCCGTCCCATTGTAGCAGGCTTCAAAGCCCCAACAGAACGTATCTCAGCTCTGGTAGACCAACACCTCCAACCTATCACCTGCAGACTCCCATCCTACATCAAGGACACAAACCACTTCCTAGAACGCCTCAAATCCATTTCCACTCCTCTCCCACCTGAAACCTTTCTTGTGACCATAGATGCTACATCCCTTTACACAAACATCCCACACACCCATGGTCTCTCTGGCCTTGAGCACTACCTCTCCCAACGCCCACCCGAAGATCTTCCAAAAACCTCGTTCCTTATCACACTTACCAACTTCATCCTCACCCATAATTACTTGACTTTTGAAGGCCAGACCTACAAACAAATCAGGGGAACTGCCATGGGAACCAGGATGGCTCCATCCTATGCCAACCTCTTCATGGGCCGCATGGAGGAGGCTTTCCTGAAGACCCAACAGCTGCTTCCCCTGGCCTGGTATAGGTTTATAGATGACATCTTTGTGGTCTGGACTCATGGTGAAGAAACACTCCTTAATTTCCTCCATAACCTCAACTCCTTTTCGAATCTGAATTTCACCTGGTCCTTCTCCAAAACCAAAGCCACCTTCCTGGATGTTGACCTTCATCTTGTTGAAGCTCACATCCACACCTCTGTCCATATCAAACCCACCAACAAACAACAGTACCTTCACTTTGATAGCTGCCATCCATTCCATATCAAACGCTCCCTTCCCTACAGCCTAGGTATTCGTGGCAAACGTATCTGCTCCAGTGACAAATCCCTCAACAATTACACCAAAAACCTGACCAGTGCTTTCCTCTCCTGCAACTATCCTGCAGACCTTGTCCACAAACAGATCTCCCGAGCAATACATTCCTCCCCGTCCAACAACAATATTCCTACCCTCAGACCACACAGAAGCTTCCCCCTTGTCACCCAATATTATCCTGGCCTCGAATACATCAATAAATTACTTTGCCAGGGATATGACTTTCTCAAGTCAACCCCTGAAATGAGATCATCCCTTGACAAAATTCTCCCCACACCACCCAGAGTTGCCTTTCGTCATCCCCCTAACCTCCGTAACATCCTTGTTAAACCCTTCAATATTCCCAGACTACCTTCTCTACCCAGCGGTTCCTATCCCTGTAACCGACCCCGCTGCAAAACCTGCCCCATGCATCCCCCCACAACCACCTACTCCAGCCCCACTACAAGGAAAACATACACAATTCAAGGCAGGGCCACATGTGAGACTACACATGTCATTTATCAACTGACATGCCTGCACTGCACAGCCTTTTACATTGGTATGACAACAACTAAACTGGCTGAGCGTATGAACGGACACAGACGAACTGTCCGCCTAGGAGATGTCCAATACCCAGTAGCGGAGCATGCCCTCCAACATAATTCTAGGGACCTAGGAACCTGCTACACTGTATGTGCCATTTGGCTTCTCCCACCCAACACCAATCCCTCTGAACTGCGGAGATGGGAACTTGCACTCCAGCACATCCTTTCATCCCGCCATCCCCCTGGACTGAACCTACGTTAAACAATCTCACTCCCATTTACTTTTCAGTCTTCTTCTCTTTCCCTTTCCTCTTTAGCCATTCATGCATCTTTCCATCCTACATCTTTATACTATACACCTCTTTACTTCTGTATGCATCCTCTTTGGTTTGAAGCTGGCACAGTACCTGCAGTAGAATATCTTTGGCTTCCCTCAGACAACCATGCCTCCATCCTTGCTACCTTCCCTGTTTTCCTTTCCCTGTTGCTTCATAACCTGGGTTGTGAGTAACTAAATCCACTTTCCCTTCTTCCCTTTCTTTCCCCTCTCTCCTCCCTGATGAAGGAACATTTATTCCGAAAGCTAGGAACTTAAATTTTCGGTTGTTTTTTGTTTTTTGTGTTTCTATCGGCTGTACTGAGCTGAGGTAAGTACTGGCCAGCCCTTATATAATTAACAGCTGACATGACTGGCTTTAGAACCTGTGGCATAACAGAGCACTTTCATCACAGAGACGTCTTTTCCTGCCGCCTTTGACACAAGGGCAAAGGCATTTTATTTTTTCCATGCTACTACTTCTTAGTATTTTACATAGTTCTGCTGCCTTAGCAGCACAGACTGTTGAATGGTTTAATGGGGTTTCACTGGTTATTCTTTCTAAATGTTAATAAAGAAGCAACAACTGGTACAGCATATTAATTTCATTCAGTGTAAACTGTGCAAAAGTGATTGGTGATTTACAGTTTCCAGTCTGTTACTATTGGGATTCATTTCCTGTCAGATCATTTCTGCAAAATTGTACTTACTTTTCCTGAATTTGACAGCTATGACATGATGTAAAATATATTTTTTTGGTGAGAGTATATGTAACTGGACACTGCTAAGATGAGCTTGATATGTTCTCCATAAATCAGTATGATTACAAATTTTGGTGTAGATATGAATGTCTGTTTCTAATTGTTCTCTGATCATCATTTTTGCTTGAGACTGTGGTTCTGTAATGACAAATTTGAAGGAGCTACGTGCTTGCCTTTAATGTTGTTTAAGATTGAATCCAACAGCTGCAGACAGATGTAAAATATTATTTCTAGTGTGTTGTAATGACAGTTTGGATGAGCAACAGTTGTATGCTAATGTTGCTTTCACTGGCTATATATACTCTGGTAGATGTCTTTGGCCTTTGAAGAATGACATAAACAGCACATCCAATTAGTACGTTACACAGTTAGATCATCAAATATCAGTTGTTAGTGTATATTATATAAACAGTTGTGTGTGAGATGGATTAATTGTGTGGCACTGAATACTTACAACAATGTTTAGAGGTGCTCTGCAATTGACCAGTGTGTTTGTTGAGGGAGAATTTTGTAGGATAACAAGTATTTATATTTTATCAGCAAACTTTATTTATTTTTCTAGTTTGACAGTTTCACTACTAGTTGTAAATTCTGGGAAATTAAAGCTAATAGACAGGAGCTAAAAAAACAAAAGAGAAGTAATAGTTTTCTTTGGTATCAGTTATCATTTAATAATACTAATATTTATTATTATTTTAATAATAATAATAATAATAATAATAATAATAATAATAATAATAATGATGATGACAATGACATTTATACACCTCAAATTTATACACCTCAAATGATGGTGCATATGTCCAAAGGTGTAAATGCAGTTACCACCAATAAGCGTGAAATTGGTGACACTTTAGTCTCCTGTTAAACACAAACAAACATTAGAAGGAATACCTACTGTAAGAGGCATCATACTCCCTGGGCCAGTTTAAGGCCCGAGCGACACAAGTGTCTGCTTGGTGTGTCAAGCTGAGAGGGATGCCTCTAGTGCAAAATTTTACACAGAGTGTATCATAATTAGTAATGGAAACAACTCATTTACAATCTCACTTGATTTTTTATTTACTTTTAAATATCTTACCAAGTGCCGAAGGAAGGAAGGATTGGCATCTAGTGTGTGAAGGAGATAGTGAACGATAAGTAGCTTCTGTGGAAAAATTGTGGGAGGGGGGTGGGCGCGAGGGACTATGATACTTGTGTCGAAAAATCTTCTCAAACTGGAACTGCGTACTCCACTTACTCAGACAAACTGGACAACATTTTCCTTTTGGTGTGTGCTTCTCAGGGCATGAAGCAGGTATCTCAGGACATACTTCTTTTTCAGTGCAAACAACAATACCATCTTCACATCTGCAGACAGTACAATCATCCTTTGACCATACTGTGCCATTCTTCTTCCATTCGTTATTCCATGAACACTGATAGTTTGTACCTGTAACAGTAAAGAGAAAAGTGCCACACATAAGAACAACATAGCCAGGAAATAAAATATTACGAATAAAACAAAAATAAACAAACAAATCAACAACCAAGTATTTTGGACTGAGAAAACTGTTCACAATAAATGACGCCCCCAGGTGGACTGACAAAGGGTTGAACACAGCATACTAAAAAGCCTATTTTACACGACACTAGGCCACCGGCAACTATGCTACCGGCCACTGCGCATGCGCGCCGCGCATTTGCCCAACTCGTTGGTGAAACTAAAGTATAACACATCTCGCCGTGTTCCAACTTTGGCGACACTAGTTGCATGAGTTATGATCTTATGTGTATTCGTAGAGTGTAGAAAAACTGAAATATGAAGTGGGGGAACGGAGAATAATATTCGCTTTTCGGATATCTATGCTTTGCATAGGTGTTTGTGGGATTTCAATGATGCAGAACTACGAAAATAAGCAACATATTGTTGCTCCTGAGACCGTCATGTGCGATCAGAACATTGCTGGTTTGACAGTATCTGAGCTGCAGGGAAAAAATTATTGGGTTAGGAGCACATATACGATTCTCTTCGCGAGATATATATACGTAGGAGGGCGCAATATACTGCTTGACTCTTCGGTGAAGGTATGTTCTCGAAACTTTAACAAAGGCCCTTACCGAGCTACTGAGCGGCTCTCCTGCAGAGTCTTCCACTGGAGTTTATCTATCATCTCCGAAATGCTTTCGCGATTACTAAATGATCCTGTAACGACGCGCGCTGCTCTCCGTTGGATCTTCTCTATCTCTTCTATCAACCCTACCTAGTACGAATCCCACACTGCTGAGCAGCATTCAAGCAGTGGGCGAACAAGCGTACTGTAACCTACTTCCTTTGTTTTCGGATTGCATTTCCTTAGGATTCTTTCAATGAATCTCAGTCTGGCATCTGCTTTACCGATGGTCAAATTTATATGATCTTTCCATTTTAAATCACTCCTAATGTGTACTCCCAGATAATTTATGGAATTAACTGCTTCCAGTTGCTGACCTGCTATTTTGTAGCCAAATGATAAGGGATCGTTCTTTCTTTGTATTCGCATCACATTACACTTGTCTACATTGAGATTCAATTGCCATTCCCTGTACCATGCGTCAATTCGCTGCAGATCCTCCTGCGTTGCAGCACAATTTTCCATTGTTACAACCTCTCGATACACCACAGCATCATCTGCAAAAAGCCTCAGTGAACTTCCGATGTCATCCACAAGGTCATTTATGTATGTTGTGAATAGAAACGGTCCTACGACACTCCCCTGCGGCGCACCTGAAATCACTCTCACTTCGGAAGACTTCTCTCCATTGAGAATGACTTGCTGCGTTCTGTTATCTAGGAATTCTTCAATCCAACCACACAATTGTTCTGATAGAAGATATGCTCTTACTTTGTTCATTAAATGACTGTGGGGAACTATATGGAACGTCTTGCGGAAGTCAAGAAACACGGCATCTACCTGTTAACCCGTGTCTATGGCCCTCTGAGTCTCGTGGACGAATAGCGCGAGCTGGGTTTCACACGACCATCATTTTCGAAACCCTTGCTGGTTCCTACAGAGTAGATTTCTAGTCTCCAGAAAAGTCATTATACTCGAACATAATATGTGTTCCAAAACTCTACAACTGATCGACGTTAGAGATATAGGTCTATAGGTCTGCACATCTGTTCGACGTACCTTCATGACAACGGGGATGACCTGTGCCCTTTCCCAATCCTTTGGAACGCTACGCTCTTCTAGAAACCTACGGTACACCGCCGCAAGAAGGGGGGCAAGTTCCTTCGCGTGCTCTGTGTAAAATCGAACTGGTATGCCATCAGGTCCAGCGGCCTTTCCTCTTTTGAGTGATTTTGATTGTTTCTCTATCCCTTGTCGTCTATTTAGATATCTACCATTTTTTCATCTGTGCGAAAATCTAGAGTAGGAACTACAGTGCACTCTTCCTCTGTGAAACAGCTTTGGAAAAAGACATTTAGTATTTCGGCCTTTAGTCTGTCATCCTCTGTTTCAGTATCTTTTTGGTAACAGAGTGTCTGGACATTTTGTTTTCACCCACCTACTGCTTTGACATAAGACCAAAATTTCTTAGGATTTTGTGCCAAGTCAGTACATAGAACTTTCCTTCGAATTCATTGAACGCCTCTCGCATAGCGCTCCTCACACTACATTTCGCTTCGCGTAATTTTTGTTTGTCTGCAAGGCTTTGGCTATGTTTATGTTTGCTGTGAAGTTCCCTTTGCTTCCGCAGCAGTTTTCTGACTCGGTTGTTGTACCACGGTGGCTCTTTTCCATCTCTTACGATCTTGCTTGGCACATACTCATCTAACGCATATTGTACGATGGTTTTGAACTTTGTCCACTGATTCTCAACACTATCTGTACTTGAGACAAAACTTTTGTGTTGAGCCGTCAGGTACTCTGTAATCTGCTTTTTGTCACTTTTTCTAAACAGAAAAATCTTCCTACCTTTTTTAATATCTCTATTTACGGCTGAAATCATCGATGCAGTACCCGCTTTATGATCGCTGATTCCCTATTCTGCGTTAACTGTTTCAAAGAGTTCGGGTCTGTTTGTCACCAGAAGGTCTAATATGTTATCGCCACGAGTCGGTTCTCTGTTTAACTGCTCAAGGTAGTTTTCAGATACAGCACTTAAAAAAAAATTCACTGGGTTCTTTGTCACTGCCACCCGTTATGAACGTTTGAGTCTCCCATTCTATATCCGGCAAATTAAAATCTCCACCCAGAACTATAAAGTGGTGGGGAAATCTACTCGAAATGTTTTCCAAATTATCCTTCAGGTGCTCAGCCACAACAGCTGCTGAGCCAGGTGGCCTATAGAGACATCCAATTGCCATGTCTGAGCTTGTTCAACCTTCATCCAAATTATTTCACATTTCGGATCTCCGTCAATTTCCTTCGATACTATTGCACTTCTTATTGCTATAAACACGCCTCCTCCTTCACTGTCCAGCTTGTCTCTGCGGTATACATTCCAATCTAAGTTTAGGATTTCATTGCTGTTTACGTCTGGTTTCAGCCAACTTTCTGTCCCTAGTACTATATGGGCATTGTGACCGTTTATTAATGAGAGAAGTTCTGGGACCTTTCTATAGACGGTCCTGCCGTTTACTATTAGCACATTAATATTGTTATTCCCTGTTGCATTTTGCCTACTCCTACCTTGCCGCGTCTCAGGAGGCGTCTCGTCGGCCCTATTCAGGGAATTCTGTAACCTAAAAAGCTCACATGTGCACTCCACACGTACTCCGCTAACCTTGTAGCACGTACTCCGTTAACCTTGTAGCCGCTTCCGGCTACCTATTCAGGGGGACCCTACATTTCTCCACCCGATAGCGGCGGTCGAGAAATTTGCACCCCAGATTTCCGCAGAATCGTCTGAGCCTCTTGTTAAGCCTTCTACTCGGCTCCAAACCAGAGGACCGCGATCGGTTCTGGGAACGATACTACAAATAGTTAGCTCCGATTCCACTCCGCGAGCGAGGCTTTCCGCCTTCACCAATTCCGCCAACCGCCTGTACGAACTGAGGATGACCTCTGAACTCAGACGGCAGGAATCATTGGTGCCGACATGAGCAACAATTTGCAGTCGGCTGCACCCAGTGCTCTCTATCGCCGCCGGCAGGGCCTCCTCCACCTCTCGGATGAGACCCCCCGGCAAGCAGACAGAGTGAACACTGGCCTTCTTCCCCGACCTTTCCGCTATTTCCCTAAGGGGCTCCATCACCCGCCTAACGTTGGAGCTCCCAATAACTAATAAACCCCTCCCCCCGTGTGTCTGCTCGGACCTTGCTGAAGGAGCAGCCACATGTCCACTCACAGGCAGAGCGGGCGGCGCCACACGGCCAGCCTCCACATTGACCCTCCGCCTCGTGCGCCGCGAACGCCGCTAAATCCGTCACACCCCTTGGGGAGAGGGTGGCCCAACCGCGCCCGGTACCCGCGAAGATGTCTCGACAGCAGGGACAGTGGGTGAAGCATGTAACAACTGGGATGTACCATGCGACGCACCAGACTCCCCACTGCCACAACACTCCGAGGCAGCAGCCTGAAGACGGCTGACCGCGGCCATCAACACGTTCAGCTGTTCGCGAACAGTGGCCAGCTCCTCCTGCGTCCGCACACAGCAGTTACATATACTATCCATCCTAAGAAATCAATTTACTGTAGAGAGTTAATCAACTTTTAACTAGACTGCTAATTCACCAAAGGCGGCTGATTGTTGACTAAACTGTGGTTTATAGACACTTCTTGTAGAAAACAATGAAAATAGCACCTGTCTCTGGACTGTATTCAAAACAAACACTAGCACTACTGGCACAATTGCTGACTAAAGGAACTCTCTCTGACTGCATTCAAAACAAACACGAAATCCATGGGACACTATTACTAGCACTCGACAACTAAAGCTTCCTAAAAGCAAAAACACACGGAAGAAGAAGTGACAAGTAAGAAAACTACAGTTAATACTTAAATTAACGTAGCTCGCTGCACAGCAGACGTGAAGCAGACGGCAGATGATTATATGATAGCGGAACAAAACTGGTAGCAGTTACTTCTGTAAAATATCTGGGAACGATTTGAAGTGGAATGATCATATAAAATTAATTGTTGGTAAGGCGGGTGCCAGGTTGAGATTCATTGGGAGAGTCCTTAGAAAATGTAGTCCATCAAGAAAGGAAGTGGCTTACAAAACACTCGTTCGACCTATACTTGAGTATTGCTCATCAGTGTGTGATCCGTACCAGGCCAGGTTGACAGAGGAGACAGAGAAGATCCAAAGAAGAGCGGCGCGTTTCGCCACAGGGTTATTTGGTAAGCGTGATAGCGTTACGGAGATGTTTAGCAAACGCAAGTGGCAGACTCTGCAAGAGAGGCGCTCTGCATCGCGGTGTAGCTTGCTGTCCAGGTTTCGAAAGTGTGCGTTTCTGGATGAGGTATGGAATATATTGCTTCCACCTACTTATACCTCGCGAGAAGATCACGAATGTAAAATTAGAGAGATTCGAGCGCGCACGGAGGCTTTCCGGCAATCGCTCTTCCCGCGAACCATACGCGACTGAAACAGGAAAGGGAGGTAATGACAGTGGCAAGTAAAGTGCCCTCCGCCACACACCGCTGGGTGGCTTGCGGAGTATAAATGATGTCTAGATCTGTAGTAGGTACAACGCACCGATGTTCGTAATGCAGTGTGCCCAGAATATCTGTTAAACGTCAGTGGTCAGTTATTATGAAACGGACAATAGACAATACAATTCCCTGCAACACATGACGAAGGCGGCTGTCTCCACGGTCCAGGAAACTGATTATCAGGTGAGATCCGGTCTATCTACTGATAGGGAAACAGTGACAGTAGATTTCATTTACACCCTATCAAGCAACCAAACGCCAGCATCTACACACCTATCAGATTAGATATCTGCACAACTTTCAGATTAGACTTTGGGCTAAATGGTTTAATGGTAACTTTGTGACTTGTTGTGTGAAACACATTTCATTGTGACGAACAATACCAAATGCAGCACTGAACTATGACTCAGCAAATTATTAAGGGTAATTGCACTAGAATGTTTAGCTTAATATCTTCATGAAAAACTCTTAACAAATACTGGGCATTAAAATTGAATTTAAATGAGGATAGAAAATTCTATTTAATTCATATAATAAAGTTTATATTGATCATACAGTGTGCTATGGTAACAGTGTATGGTACTTCTCTTTGGAAACATTGGTGGGTTGCGTTATCGTACAGTTGGTGTCCCTGTGCCAGTAACGTACCCTGCTGTCATGTCAATCTATTTACTGAAGATACCATCTTATTATTTGTTGATGTAAGGATGATTTGTCTGCCTGGCCACCAATTACTCAGAAACTCACAAATACATTTCTTTACTCAAAATTATTATTCTTAAAGACATTGCTACCATTTAGATTGCAGTGTGGAATGGTGTGATGGAATTAAGATATACTTCCACTGAGATAAATGAATTCTTTACAGACGGATGGAAATAGTGGTAGAAGCCGACCTTGGGGAAGATCAGTTTGGATTCCGTAAAAATGTTGGAACACGTGAGGCAATACTGACCCTACGACTTCTCTTAGAAGATAGATTAAGGAAAGGCAAACCTACGTTTCTAGCATTTGTAGGCTTAGGGAAAGTTTTTGACAATGGTAACTGGAATTGTCTCTTTCAAATTCTGAAGATGGCAGGGGACAAATACATGGAGCGAACGGCTATTTACAATTTTTACAGAAACCAGATGGCAGTCGAGGGGCATGAAAGGGAAGCAGCGGTTGGGAAGGGAGTGAGACAGGGCTGTAGCCAATCCCCGATGTCGTTCATCTATACATTGAGCAAGTAGTAAAGCAAACAAAAGAAAAATTTGGACTAGGAATTAAAATCCATGGAGAAGAAATAAAAACTTTGAGGTCTGCTGACAACATTGTAATTCTGTCAGAGACAGCAAAGGACCTGGAAGAACTGTTGAACGGAATGGACAGTGTCTTGAAAGGCGGCTATAAGATGAACATCAACAAAAGCAAAACGAGGATAATGGAATGTAGTCTAAAAAAATCAGGTGATTCCTTGGGAATTATGTTAGGGAATGAGACAATTAAAGTAGTAGATGAGTTTTGCTATTTGGGGAGAAAAATAACTGGCAATGGTCAAAGTAGGGAGGATATAAAATGTAGATTGGCAATGGCAAGAAACACGTTTCTGAAGAAGAGAAATTTGTTAACATTGAGTATAGATTTAAGTGTCAGGAAGCCTTTTCTCAAAGTATTTGTATGGAATGTAGCAATGTATGGATGTGAAAGGTGGACGATAAATAGTTTAGACAAGAAGAGAATAAAAGCTTTCGAAATGTGGTGATACAGAAGAATGTTGAAGATTAGATGGGTAGATCGTGTAACTAATGAAGTACTAAGCAGAACTGTGGAGAAGAGGAATTTGTGGCACAACTTGTCTAGAAGAAGAGATCGGTTGGTAGGACATGTTCTGAAGCATCAAGGGATCACCAAAATAGTACTGGAGGGCAGCGTGGAGGGTAAAAATCGTACAGGGAGACTAAGAGATGAATACATTGAGCAGATTCAGAAGGGTGTAGAGTGCAGAAATTTCTTGGAAGTGAAGAAACTGGCACAGGATAGAGTAGCGTGGAGAGCTGCATCAAACCAGTCTCTGGACTGAAGATCATAACAACAAAAACTTTTATATTTCATACCAAGTATTTGTGCAGGGGAAAAATGACAGACGTAATGAATGTGCCTGATGCATTCGAATGCTTTGTTATATATAACAAAATGAAGTATAGCATCTGCTAATGGCAACACTGCACAGCAGAATTGTGTAGTAGTTGCCATTAGCACATGCTACATTTCATTTTGTTGTACAGAACTACAGCACTACATCTGCCAAGCAAGATCGTAAGAGATGGAAAAGAGCCACCGTGAAACAACAACCGAGTTAGAAAACTGCTGCGGAAGCAAAGGGAACTTCACAGCAAACATAAACATAGCCAAAGCCTTGCAGACAAACAAAAATTACGCGAAGCGAAATGTAGTGTGAGGAGCGCTATGCGAGAGGCGTTCAATGAATTCGAAGGAAAGTTCTATGTACTGACTTGGCACAAAATCCTAAGAAATTTTGGTCTTACGTCAAAGCGGTAGGGGGATCAAAACAAAATGTCCAGACACTCTGTGACCAAAAAGGTACTGAAACAGAGGATGACAGACTAAAGGCCGAAATACTAAATGTCTTTTTCCAAAGCTGTTTCACAGAGGAAGAGTGCACTGTAGTCCCTTCTCTAGATTGTCGCACAGATGAAAAAATGGTAGACATCGAAATAGACGACAGAGGGATAGAGAAACAATCAAATCGCTCAAAAGAGGAAAGGCCGCTGGACCCGATGGCATACCAGTTCGATTTTACACAGAGCACGCGAAGGAACTTGCCCCCCTTCTTGCGGCGGTGTACCGTAGGTTTCTAGAAGAGCGTAGCGTTCCAAAGGATTGGGAAAGGGCACAGGTCATCCCCGTTGTCATGAAGGTACGTCGAACAGATGTGCAGACCTATAGACCTATATCTCTAACGTCGATCAGTTGTAGAGTTTTGGAACACATATTATGTTCGAGTATAATGACTTTTCTGGAGACTAGAAATCTACTCTGTAGGAATCAGCATGGGTTTCGAAAATGACGGTCGTGTGAAACCCAGCTCGCGCTATTCGTCCACGAGACTCAGAGGGCCATAGACACGGGTTCACAGGTAGATGCCGTGTTTCTTGACTTCTGCAAGGCGTTCGATACAGTTCCCCACAGTCGTATAATGAACAAAGTAAGAGCACATGGACTATCAGACCAATTGTGTGATTGGATTGAAGAGTTCCTAGATAACAGAACACAGCATGTCATTCTCAATGGAGAGAAGTCTTCCGAAGTGAGAGTGATTTCAGGTGTGCCGCAGGGGAGTGTCGTAGGACCGTTGCTATTCACAATATACATAAATGACCTTGTGGATGACATCGGAAGTTCACTGAGACTTTTTGCGGATGATGCTGTGGTATATCCAGAGGCTGTAACAATGGAAAATTGTACTGCAACGCAGGAGGATCTGCAGCAAACTGACGCATGGTGCAGGGAATGGAAATTGAATCTCAATGTAGACAAGTGTAATTTGATGCGAATACAAAGAAAGAACGATCCCTTATCATTTGGCTACAATACAGCAGGTCAGCAACTGGAAGCAGTTAATTCCATAAATTATCTGGGAGTACGCATTAAGAGTGATTTAAAATGGAATGATCATATAAAGTTGATCGTCGGTAAAGCAGATGCCAGACTGAAATTCATTGGAGGAATCCTAAGGAAATGCAATCCGAAATCAAAGGAAGGAGGTTACAGAAAACTTGTTCGCCCACTGCTTGAATACTGCTCACCAGTGTGAAATCCGTACCAGATAGGGTTGATAGAAGAGATAGAGAAGATCCAACGGAGAGCAGCGCGCTTCGTTACAGGATCATTTAGTAATCGCGAAAGCGTTTCGGAGACGATAGATAAACTCCAGTGGAAGAGTCTGCAGGAGAGACGCTCGGTAGCTCGGTACGGGCTTTTGTTGAAGTTTCGGGAACATACCTGCACCGAGGAGTCAAGCAGTATATTGCTCGCTCCTACGTATATCTCGCGAAGAGACCATGAGGATAAAATCAGAGAGATTAGAGGCCACACAGAGGCATACCGACAATCCTTTTTTCCACGAACAATACGAGACTGGAATAGAAGGGAGAGCCGATAGAGTTACTCAAGGTATCCTCCGCCACACACCGTCAGGTGGCTTGCGGAGTATGGATGTGGATGTAGATTTGAATATATACGTGGGTTATTTCAGTTATAATTATACGAAACATGTTCACTGTATCTGTGTTTCACTTTTCCCATTGTCAATGATTGGTATAAAGTATAACAATATAGAAACATATATCGCAAAGGAGGTATACCTTACTCCCACTGCACCTTTCCACACTGCTAGGCAATAAGTGTGTAACACATAACTTTCTTCCAGCACTACACAGACTCCACTCCAGGAAAAGTTTTATGGGTAATGCATGCATATGTCTTCCCACTGGTAGCACACACACACACACGCACACACACACACACACACACACACACACACACACACACACACACACACACACACATTATCTTCACTGCTTTATGAAATCCAATTAAAAATATTTTAGATTTTGCTAAGAACACGTACTTTCAGTAGCAGGGCATTCAAACACATCACAGCAGTCTCCAGGAAGTCCAGCAGCCTTGTGGAGAAGCTGTGCTTCTCGTCCATCACATGTTGGCTGTGTGCAGTTTTCTAGATCACACAGGCATGTCACATTCCCTTCATCTGTACTAAGGATAGAGTCTGCAGGGCAATCTATTTCGGAACAGTTTCCATCGCTGCATCCATCAATGGAATCTATAACAAAAAGTTGAAAATATATTATGTAAACACAGTCAACTAACTTCGAGCAACTTCTTTAATAGAATATGTGTGCATTGACATAACAAAAGAGTAAAATAGATTTGTGTGAAAACAATATAATGAAGCATATTTATGCTTAAGGAAAAACAGTTCCATCAGTCTGCCCATGTCTGTCGCTGAATGAAAAAAAAAAATGCATCCTTACTATTCAGCATCATCTGCATTTGAGGAAATATTTTCTTATTTTGAATAATAAATTATTGTGATGCAGACTTAGAAACAAGCATTTTCAATAACATATAGGAGCACGTGTAACAATATATTTGGCACTGTTAAACTAGTGTAGAAGATATGAACCCCGACTTTTTAAGTTGAAGAACAATTTTTATTCTATTAAAAAAAGAAAAAGAACCTTTCTGACTGATATATTTTGCATATTGAAAATGGCTTCTGAAATAAACGACATGTATTATAAGTTCACATTTTCTATTTTTTAATAATAATAATACAGGGATCGAATGTAGGTTATTTCTTTCACATGGATGTAGAAGTTACGAATGAAAACCTCAACTGGGACTGCCTGTGCCAATTGTCAAGTCACCTGGTATATGGTTTCGGTCATCAGTCCTCTAGAACTTAAAACTACTTTAACCTAACTAGCCTTAGGACATCACACACATCCATGCCCGAGGCAGGATTCGAACCTACGACCGTAGCGGTCGCTCGGTTCGGGACTGAAGCGCCTAGAACAGCTCGGACACATCGGCCGGCTCCTGGAACTCGCCTTAACTCGTTTGAGGGAATCACGGCACACGTAAATCTGGGTGGCTGGACGTGGGTTTGAACCGCACGCCTGTGAAACACGAATCCAAACTCTTGCCACTGTGCCGTCTAATTCGGCGTTATTCATCTGAGTGAAACACGGTCAATGCATTAGTGTGGAAAAAGAAAAAGAATTGTGCTCCAAAAGTAATCCGGAGATCGATTTGACACCTGATGTTTACAACCATAAAAAATAAAATTTCACTAATAGCAAAGGCACCTCGGTGCCAGCTTGAGGTCTTCTCGCCTTACCCTCGTAGAATGTAGAGGATGCTGTCATGCAGTTGCTGCGTGTCAGTCTCTCGGGGACTAGTATGTCACATTTTTTTTTTTATCGTAACAGGTTCCGGTGCTCGTTTGATGTAGACATTCAGCAGGGAGCAGCAGTGCGGATGGAGAGGCGGAAACGAGAGACGTAGCTGCTGTCGTCGCCATCTGAAGAAGCCGTGGCACGCGAATAAGAGGATTTGCGAGACGGCGCAGGTTAAAGACGAACGGTACCTTCGGGGCCCGTAATTCGCAAGAGAGGCCCCAAGGTGCAAACTTTTCTTTCTCTCACTGCGGCACCCGCGCTATCCCTTTTAACGCATCGCACTCCACACTGTCCCACAGGCTTCAAGTGCACATACTCTGTATATATATATATATATATATATATATATATATATATATATATATATATATATATACGGTTATCTCTATAAAGAGAATAGTGTGCTACGGCGAGGGAAAGTTCCGTACGCAGCCTACAAAAAACGACGGTCCGCGCAAGCAACGAACTTCGAAAAATTCGCCAAAATATGTGGAGGATTTAAATATGTGGAAAATTTTGCCACAGCGGTTACATTTGAGACCGTACCGTCTGCAACTCGTGCAACAATTAAAATCAGAAGATTATGATCAGCGTCTACAATCTTACGTCACAATGCACGATGCACTTGAGGATGAACATTTCGCCTCCAAGCTGATATTCAGCGACTAAGCAAACTTCCATTCATCTGGAAAAGTTAATCGTCATAATGCCAGAGCGTGGGAGTCTTTAAATCGTTGTCAAATGGTGGCACAAGAAAGAGATTCACCGAAGGTTAATGTTTTCTGCGCAATGTTGCAGACGAGGCTGTAGGGTCTATTTTCCTTTTGTAAGAAGACTGACGGGTACCTCTTACCTTGACATGTTGCGCTTCAGCTAAAGGTTACACGAATTGGTAAGAAGTTTAAAACTATAAAAGAAGGCCATAAATGAAGTTTCTTAAAGAACCCATTTCTGGAGAATATTGATGATTCTTTTTGAAATTAATAGGTTTTCTGTATCCTGAGCCAGTCATTGCGACAATCATTTATTTTTCGATTTCTTCACATTTTTCATACAGTCATTTCGCCTTAGCTTCCCTGCACTTTCTATTTTTTACATTCCTAAATGACATAGGAGACAATCTGAGTACCCGTCTTAGATTGTTTGCAGATGATGCTGTCATTTACTGTCTTGTAAAGTCATCAGATGATCAAAACGACTTGCAAAATGATTTAGATAAGATATCTGTATGGTGCGAAAAGTGGTAATTGACCCTGACCCTGAATAAAGAAAAGTGTGAAGTTATTGACATGAGTACTAAAAGAAATCAGCTAAATTCGATTACGCGAGAAGTCACACAAATCTGAAGGCTGTAATTTCAACTAAATACTTAGGTATTACAATTACAAATAACCTAAATTGATAATAATATCATAATGTATATTATATAGATAATATTGTGGGTAGATCAAACCAAAGACTGCGATTCATTGTCAGAACACTTAGAAGGTGCAACAGGTCTACTAAAAAGTCTGCTAACAGCACGCTTGTCCGCCCTATTCTGGAGTATTGCTGTGCAGTGTGGGGTCCGCATCAGGTGGGACTGATGGATGACATCGAAAAAGTACAAAGAAGGGCAGCTTGTTTTGTATTATCGCGAAATAGGGAGAGATAGTGTCACAAACATGATACGTGAATTGGATTGGCAATCATTAAAACAAAGGCGTTTTTCGTTGCAACGGGATCTTCTCATGAAATTTCAATCACCAGTCTTCTCCTCCAATTGAGAATATATTCTGTTGCCACCCACCTACATTGGGAGAAATGATAATCACGACAAAATCAGAGAAATCAGGGCTCGCACAGAAAAAAATAAGTGCTCGTTTTTCCCGCCTGCGGTTCGAAAGTGGAACAGTAGAGAGACAGTTTGAAGGTGGTTCATTGAAACCTCTGCCAGGTACTTTTTTGTGAATAGCTGAGTAATCACGTAGATGTAGATTAATTATTTCTGTATTCCTGTATTTCCCTGTTATTTTTGTACTCCCTTCTGTCGTCGATCAGCTGAAGCACTTCTTCTGTTACCCGTAGTTTTGTCACGGTTATCTTCCTTGTACCAATATTTCTCCGTAATTGCCCGTGTCCATTCCTCTTCAACTGAACTGCCTCTGAGCTATACGCAGTATCTACTGTATAACCTCAGAGAACTTCAAGCGTATCTTTTCATTCTTTTGTACTTCCGTATCCCACTTCTTTGCGCGTTTATTCTTCTCGACTGGTTTCTTAAACTTCAACCTGCTCTTCATCATTACTAAAATGTGATCTGAGTCTATAACTGCCCCTGGGTACGCCTTACAATTCAATATCCGATTTAGGAGTCTCTGTCTGATCATGATGTTATCTAAGTGAAATCTTCCTATACCTTCCGTCCTTTTCCGAATACATATCCTCTTCTGGGATCCTTGAACAGAGTATTTGGTATTACCAACTGAAATTTATTGCAGAATTCAGTTTGTCTTTATCTTCTCCCATTCCTACTACCAAGTCCATATTCTCCCTTTCCCAACAACCGCATTCCAGTCCCACGCGAGTTTTACATTTGCATCTCCCTTCGCGTACTAAACTACGCGTTCAGTATCTTCATAAACTTTCTTTATTTCTTAATCTTCTGCTTGCGACATCGGTATGTATATCTGAACTGTCGTTTTCGGTGTTTGATTGCTGTCGAATCTGATGAGAACAACTCTATCACTGAACGGTCCACAGTAATTCGCTCTCTGCCCTACCTTCCTATTTATAACGAATCCTATTCCCATTGTACCATTTTCTGCTGCAGTTGATATTACCGTACACTCATCTGACCAAAAATCCATGTCTTCTTTACATTTCACTTCACTGACGCCCACTATTTCTAGTTTGAACCTCAGCATTTCCTTTTTCAGATTTTATAGTTTACGTACCACATTTAAACTCTGGCATTCCACGCCCCGACTAGTACAACGTTATGCTTTCGTTGGGTATGCAATCTATGTCTCGTGGTCACGTCCTCCTTTGCATTTCCGTTGCCTACCGAAGGGATTTATAAGTGAGGGAAATGGATGAACGCTGTAGACCCCCTGTTAGTAGTTTTAGTAGGTTTCTGGCTTTGTGGTGGATGGTAAGGAGGGGTTCATTCCACCTTAGTTTTCCGTCGAGGGTTAGTCCTAAATACTGTACTGAGTTAGTCTGAGGGAAGGGTTGGGTGTACATGGAGAGCTGGAAATCTGCACGATGGAAACGCTGAATGGTGTGACCAAAGTGGTTGCTTGGATTTTCTATGGCTTTACTTAACGTTCCCTCGTATTAAGTCACTCGAAAATTATGTCCAAGTGACTTCGGAAGGAGGAAAGAGAGACTTGAGTGGCTAGGTAGGCGGTGTCATCAGCATATTGCAAGAGGTAGGTATTGGTGGTTTGGAAACGCTTGTTGACGCTGTGTGGGCAGCTGTATCTGCTCCAGAGACCATGAGATCGCACCACATGATCTGACGTGGCGAAGACGATGACTACTACTAATACTAATACTACTACTACCGCGACTACTAATGCTAATAATGACACTCACTTTTATTTACAAACGAAATGGTGGGTCGGGCATTTGAGCGTTGTTACCTGTAAAAATTAACTCGATGACCTTCTTCCAGAATCCTTAGATGACATCGTCATACTATGTGTCTTGGCTTGCAAGTATTCACAGAACTGGCTTTTCAACCGAGGTACAAGCAAGAGCTGATAAGCGATCCTGGGATATACCCTTCCTTCATTTGTTAAGTTTATCATGTAAGCTTTGCATCCTGAGACAGCACTGTTCCAAAACTCTGCAGCATTGGTTTTTTTTCTGGAGAATGTTGGAAAACAGTTTAATCTTCAAAAACTTACTTTGAAGAACAGGCAGAAGAAAAACAAAGTCTAGGAGGCTATTTTTTAACTACAGACTTCTCTGGTAATCGTTGCACTAGGGGCTGGACTGTCTATTATTTTATTTAAAACCTCAAATAGTCCCGGATGGTTTTCGTGATTGGCAGATACTGTTCTGTTCTCGTTTTACTGTTGGAAGGAATATGTTTACCAACAATACTATTGAGATTTGCTGTACGTTTGGAAGACTGGTGCGAAAAAAGCAGGGATACCTTTAAGTGGGGAGAAAAAATTCTTACTGGTATGAAACAAGAACAGCTCTGGTGCAAAACTAAATTCATACAGTATGCAAAACAATGAGTAAATTAAATGGTTCAAATGGCTCTGAGCACTATGGGACTTAACATCTATGGTCATCAGTCCCCTAGAACTTAGAACTACTTAAACCTAACTAACCTAAGGACATCACACAACACCCAGCCATCGCGAGGCAGAGAAAATCGCTGACCCCGCCGGGAATCGAACCCGGGAACCCTGGCGTGGGAAGCGAGAACGCTACCTCATGACCACGTGATGCGGGCAACAATGAGTAAAAAGAGGTTGGAAGGTGGGGGGGAAAGGGGGGGGGGCAGTTCCATGAACCTTAGTTTGCAAACCATTTGATTCTCCATATTCACTGCACACGGGACAACTGACCTAAGAGAAATCTATAGAGGCGGCACCACAACTGCTGGCCTGCCCTGCCACTGTAGTGCATCGTAGCGCGCATTAGGACAGACTGTACGTCCTCAGGTGTTCCTCGTACTGACGTAAAGCTGACAAGCTTTTGCACCCACCCTGGAATGGCACCTAGCCTCCTCGCCATATTCTGTCTGTAGCTCGTGGTCTAGTGGCTAGCGTTGCTACCCTGGGTTCGTTTCCCGGCCAGGTTGGGGATTTTCTCTGCCTGGGGGATTGGGTGTGTCTTCATCATTTCATCATCATCATCATTTGTGACACTGGATAGATTGGATTTTGAAAAAAAAATTGGACTGTGTAAAAGCTGGGACTTCGTACGGGCAATGATGGCCGCGCTGTTGAGCGCCCTACAACCCAAACCAAACAATCGCTATAAGCTTCTCGCTTCCGGCTGCCTCAAGGCTAGGGTTGTTAAGCTTTCGCACTTTGACTTGCTCTGGAGTGCTGTTGGTTTAGAAGTAACATAAAGTAATGGCTTTCGCTTTCGCTGACTAAATTGCATAAAGATCTAGTGTAAAAAAACAATTATTGTTACTATTGCCACTATTACCAACACAGAAATATGAGGAGGCTCGGCCTCCCTTCCATTCTCCGATCAGTTGCCACTGGTATATGATGACAGATTACTGAGTCAAACTTGCTACATTTTAAGTTTTGTAAAGTATATTATCTTCACCTATCCCTATGGCAAAGAGCCACCTGTCAATCTGGGCAGCAGACTGATATTTCTTCTACATCTGACTGAATAACGGTACAGTTTTTACCATCGGGTAACTAGGTAAATGTGTCACTTGGAAGTGTTGCCAGAACTGCCGCACATCGGCTACAGACAAAACATGGTGAAATGCGAAGTTGCGCAGCAGACATCTGCGAGGATAGGGCGGGGGCAGAACGGCGACAAAGAGAGGGGTGACGGGTGCGCCGGGTTGGCGCGACGCAGTTGTGGCTGCCAGCGCAAGACGGCCAAGTCGACGCCGGAGTTGCGGCCCCGGCCTCAGCATCAGATATCTGCGGCGGAGGGGTCGCCCAGAACTTGCTTATGTTTCCTGTGCAGCCTGCGAACGGCCCGCCGCAAGTTAGGGGTCGCTCCCGAGTTACTGCGGCTTCTGTTCGTCGAAACACGATGGGCTCGCTATTTAGGCGAAAACTTCTGCACCGGAACGTCTCCGGGACGCTTGACTGCTTCACTGTATCTACCGCCTTCCTGCCGAGGCATTCCCGGTTGCGGGGTTGAGCTTGACAGCTGGAAAATGACAGCGGATCTAAAATGTCGGCCAGAGTTCTTGCAGTACGCTTGAATAAATACTTTTCTCGGCAACTACATTTTATTTCAGTAGTTTCGTTCAGACGTACGTAACTGGACATCGCGAATTGAGACAGATGGAAAACAATCTTTTGTTTCTAGAAAATAAATATTGATTCTTAAACCCCATTATTCGTGGAAGAAACTCTTTAGAAACCACTTTGGTACGGCAAACATAGAAACTTTATTTGGTTGTGCCCAGTTAATAATTGACAGCACTAACAAACCCATACAAAGAGTCGCTCATGAGCCCAATTAGATAGCTAAAGAACATGTCAGTCAAGACTCAACTAAGGATGGGAAAAACCGACCGGTTAAAGCAAATACCGGTATTTTAGTGTTGAATAATCGGTATTCTTCAGTTTTCTTTCGCCTCGGTTATAACAGGTGTTGTTTATTTTTACTAATAACCCTGTAAAAAACCGAAATATCAGTTAGTCATTGCAGCAGTGCATAAATGTTTCGTTTTTAAATATACTCTTTTCACAAAGGGAGTAATTTTATTCGTAAAATTTGCATTGGTTTGTAATATTACGTTATTATAGAAACGTATCTGATCAGTGCTATTTTAATGAGAATGCCGACAGAAAAGAGCAACAAACATAGCACAAGAATCAGTACAGTATAGCTCAGACAATAACGTCCCTGTTTCACTGTCTCATGGGTGAAAGTACGCTTGCACTCGTAGTGTGCAAGACTTTCGCTCGTGTGGTCTGTATAGTAGTTCCTCACACCGTTGGACATCCATTGTACTGCAGATTGGAACCAACCCTACTCTGGAAATATTTTAGCAAATGACGTAGCAACAAGAGATTAAACATTTCCCTGTTACTTCTATGAAATAATAAAGTGGACAGAAATTATGTTGACAGTAAAAATTAAAAACTTAAAAACAGTTCATTCATAGAACACAACAAATACAGTAAGTATCTCATCTTCTGCCTGTGACTATATTCACTGAAGACCCAAAAAAAACTGGTACACCTGCCTAATATTGTGCAGGATCCGCGCGAGGACGCAGAAGTGCCGCAACACGACGTGGCATGGACTCGACTAATGTTCGAAGTAGTGCTGGAGGGAATTGACACTATGAATCCTAAAGGACTCTCCATAAATCCGTAAGGGTACGTGGTGGTGGAGATCGTTTCTGAACAGCATGTTGCAAGGCATCCTAGATATGCTCAATAACGTTCATGTCTGGAGAATTTGGTGGCCAGCGGAAGTGTTTAAACTCAGAAGAGAGTTCCTGAGCCACTCTGCAGCAATTCTGCATGTGTGGGGTGTCGCATTGTCCTGCTGGAATTGCCCAAGTCCGTCGGAATGCGCAATGGACATGAATGGGCGCAGGTGATCAGACATGATGCTTATGTACGTGTCACCTGTCACCTGTCGTGTCTAGACGTATCAGGGGTCCAATATCACTCCAGCTGTGCACACGCCCCACACCGTTACAGAGCCTCTACCAGCTTGAACAGTCTCCTGCTGACGTCAGGATCCATTGATTCATGAGGTTGTCTCCATACTCCACACCCGTACATGTCCATTCGCCCGATATATAGTTTTATACGAGACTTGTCCGACCAGGCAACATGTTTCCAGTTATCAACAGTCCAAGGTCGGTGTTGACGGTCCCAGGCGAGGCGTAGCGCTTTGTGTCGTGCAGTCAGCAAGGGCACACGAGTGGGCTTTCGGCTCCGAAAGGCCATATCGATGATGTTTCGTTGAATCGTTCACACGCTGAAACATGTTGATGGCTCAGCATTGAAATCTGCAGCAATTTGTGAAAGTGTTGCACTTCTGTCATGTAGAACGATCCTCTTCAATCGTCGTAGCCCCGTTCTTGCAGGATCTTTTCCCAACCGCAGCGATGTCGGAGATTTGATGTTTTATCGTATCCCTGATATTCACGGCCCACCCGTCAAATGGTCGTAGGGGAAAATCCCCACTTCATCACTACCTCGGAGGTGCTGTGTTCCATTTCTCGTGCGCCTACTATGACACCAATCTAACAACTGAGTCAGACACTTTTTGCCGACTGCAGCGCCGTATTCTGCTTGTTTACATATCTCTGTAACTGAAAACGCTTGCCCATACCAGTTTCTTCGGCGCTTCAGTGTAATATGTTTTTATCTGCTGTAGCCCGTGAAAATGAACAAATTAACACGAAACACAGAGCTCTTCAATCTCAAACTGGAAATTTGCGGTAAGGTCTATGGGACCAAACTGCTGAGGTCATCGGTCCCAAGGCTTACGCACTACTTAATCTAACTTAAACTAACTTACGCTAAGGACAACACACACGTCCATGCCTGTGGGAGGACTCGAACCTCCGACGGTTCAATCTCAGTTTCACTGATTATTCATAATGCCCATATAGTGGTATCATCCCAGATAACTAGTTTTTTGAGTGACTTTCAAGAAATTGGAATCAGTTGGAGAAAACTGGTGATTTTTTTGTTGTATTCATCCACTATCACTTTACGAAGAAAGCAGAGTACGGTGGACAGACAAATTTTTCTTTTATTTGCCTATTTCATTTAATATTTTCATTCTGTGTATGTTGAAACTGAGAGAGGCAAAATTCTTCAGTATTTGTTCGATTTCTACGTTTATTACAGGAAACAATAGGAATAAAAAAAATCGAAAATCGGTTATTTCAGATACTGGTTGTTTTGAGCGATTTTAATAGAAATGCTTTAATTAAACAACTACTAAAGTATTTTTGTAGAAACAGTTTTGAAAACTGGTATGTAACTTCTCGGTTGTAAATAAAAACACACGTTCAAATTGATCGAGAGCAGCAATCAGTCGCCCTTTCTTTCCCATCAATTTGAAAGTCGTATCACAGTCGTTGAGTGCATTCCACATCCCTAGTGGCAAGTAATTTGATAAAAACACGCGTGTTTATATGGTTTTGGAAATTCAATCGCCAAGGTAGTGAAATAAGGAATAAAATGTTTTACGAAAATATTTCATTATTAAAGTTAAATCTATTAAAATTTCAATTTGGCTTCACTGTTAGAATTAAAATATAAGCTTTTAACAGGTTTTGGAAATCCAACACCTAAGCGGGTGAAATAAGGGATGAAATGTTTTATAAAAGTGTTCATTGTGAGGGAATTTTTAAAATTTAATTTTTGAAAATTGGTATTTGGCTTCTCGGTCAGAAATGAAACAATTAGTGTTTCACCATTTCTGCAAATTCAACCACTAAGGGCGTAAAGTAGTAGGCGGAAGTTTTTTTGGAAACAAATCATTATTGAAGAACTACTAAAGCATTATTAGAGCTACATTTATGAAAACTGTTTTTTGACTTCTAGATTAAAATTTAAAAAAGTACGCCTCCAGTGTTTTCGGAAATTCAACTCCCTAAAAGAGTGAAATAGGGGATGAAAAGTTTTATAAAATTATTCATTACGAGAGCCTTTTCAAAGCTAAATCCACGAAAATTCATATTTCGCATCTCTGTTAGAAATAAAAGTATATGTTTATCACTGTTTTTGAAAATGCAACTCCAAATGGGTGAAATAGGGAATGAAAATTATTAAGAAAATATTTCGTTGTATTAAAAAACAGCTAAATTAATGAAAATTGGTATTTCATCTTTCGGTTAAATATGTGTTAGGTGACGAATGTTTCTATGGAAGTATTATCACAACAACGCAAAAGACATTTAACGAAAACTTTGGACTCCAGGTGCCGGAATGGCTTTCTGGTCAGAAATACATTCAGAAAAATCGTGCCTTAGAAGCCTTCATTAGGGTGAAATGTTTAGATGTTGCAGTTTATGAAGTGAATCAAAGAAAGCTATTTGACGGTGACCATGACAAATTGACTTTGTCAGAATTGCATAGAAAAAAAGGCTCATTAACACAGATATTTTCCATTAGGCCTAATACATGTTTACAAATTTATTTTTGGTGTAATACTATGCAAACGCGAGCGAATAGCGGGCGCTAAACTAGTAATTACTAAGTCGTTTGTAGAAAAATAGAGGAAAAGGAAACATCCGATAGGAACACTAGCAGTGACGGAAAGTGCGTCAGGAGCACAATGTGGCAAGCACAGTGAAAGCAAGCTTTATAAATTTAAATATGTGTACCTAAAACACTTCTCCTCCCGCCCCCTCCCCTTCCTATAGAGGAATCAGAAAACTTGTTGAAATGAAGAACGCCTTATATCCTGAATAACAGGTCTGATGAGGCAGATCTATCGATAGAATCTATAATTTGCAGCTTCCCGAAAGACCCCACAGGATTTGTGCTTTCAGTCGGTTAAAATTTTTTTGAAGTTCTTACCTCGACTATTAGTAATAAAATATCATATATTTTATGGTATCGTGTCTGATTATGTGGACAGCTCTTTCGCCTTCCTGAAGTAAAAAGAAGTCAAAATTTGTAATTCTTAGTTAGGAAGAAGCAAAAAGTTATGTTACGACTGAATCACGTTGATGTGATTGAGCTGTGACCAAAAACAAATAAAAAGTCCCCACAAGACAGTGTGAAGAGGAGGAATCGCATATTCCGGGGAATGTTAAAAAACAGCACGCAGTGCATAAAGTCTTTATTTATTGGAATATAGTAGGGAGGAGAAAGTGAAATATTTCACGTCTGAAACAAACGTGATATCACAGATTAGGGCGCGACTAGGAATACAAAGATACCACGATGCAGTGTAAAGAGACTGAAAGTGCAATTTCCGAAGAATGTTTCGAAAAAGTAGCATCAGACGCAGAAAAGTCGAAACAACAGCGAACGCGCTTTCTGGAACAAGCAAACGCAACAATAGTAAACTTGAAGACCTCTGTGAGTAAAAATCTGCAAGTCGTGGTGACTCCGTGACGAACAAACATGTAATAGCTCTTTCAAATAAGAAACGATGGAAATTTCTATCGTGTACCTGGCATGCAGGCTAGGCGGACCTATGCCGTCCGTTTGCTATAAAAATGCTTTTCTACTTTGTCCTTATCTAGAATCGAAATTGCGTATCAGTGTCCCACGTAGATATGGGGTGAAGTACTGTTTAAGTGTGTGTTCGAAACCTACTGCCTGAATAAGGCAGCACCAGTCGAACTTCTCCTTTTATATTCTTTGGAATACACAAACTCACAAACGTTATATGAGGTCTGGTTACAAGAGTTATTAATTAGTTATTAATTAGACTGGTAGTTTTTTTCTCGGAACACAATAAACAAAATACAACATAAAGAAGGCGAAGGAATCCAACGCCCGCGTGTGCAAGGCAGCAATTTGTGATTTCCGCCATGGTTGTGGAACTTAGTTATTACCCTAATGTTGTACTGCAGTGGACCATAGTTCTTTTTAAATCCTGTGTTCAGCATAACATTACTTCTGTGACCAGACGTCATTCCTGTAGTCGTTATGTCATAATTACGACATAAGAGAAAGTGTTTGCGCCGTCTGCCTTCGTAGTGGGTATTGTCCTGGTTTGTTGTGTTGTATTTCTGACGCGGAGATGATGCTTCACGGGAAACACGGGGAAAAGAAATCGCGAATGAATGCAAAATGGATCACTAGAAAAAAAAAAAAAACGTACCATTGTACTTGTTGTAATCTATCACAATACGGCGATTCGTAGGTCCTCGCAGCCAGTGATAGAGGTACAACATCAAGTGCTATCCGTGCTATTATTTGCTTACTATGGGTCAAGTGTAGGAGGATTTGGTGTTGGTAGGCTGTACAGAAAGAAAAGTCTGAAGTGTAGAATAATTTGGTGAGTTACAATTCAACGTTTGTCATCGAGATCATTAGAGAACAGTCCTGGCTCAACGCTGTATCATTACACATTGTTACTAGACTTGCAACTTCTATATTTACATGGAAAACGTTGACAAAACCGCTTAACTGATTAACAGCTGAGTGAGAAATTGGCCGTGATCGTACAGGAAGAAACCTTTTGAAGATTGTTTTGTTTACTGACACAGTAGAAAACGTAAAACACGAACATTTGCAACCAACGCTCGCGAGCAAAAGTTCATTGTCTTGAACATTGTGTCACCTCGCTAGGTGCGAGTTAAGGCGTCAGTAGGTCAAGTAAAGTAATTCACTACAGTGGTCGACCGATGCAGATGGCATGAAACGAAACAGTTGACGGAAACTTGCTTTAATCCAAAAGAAATCCACGCATCTATCCAGACTATGTGATAAATCGCTCCTATCTGCTGACGCCCGCAGAGAGCTGTCAGTTCGCATCGATGTATCGATTATGCGCGGCGTAAATGGGCACTCGACGGCCTACCGCAGTCGGAGATTGCTGCGCCTCCGGCCCCCACCCCGTTTATCGACCCCGTTCGGCGCTCTGCAGTTCCTGTGCAAAATCGCTGGCGGGGCGCTTCTTCGCGAAACTGTGCCAGCTATCAAAACATTATTTTGCTCTTAAATATGACAACATATTTGCATTCGACGTGCCGTGTAAGGGATGTTCATAAACGCAACTACATATCTATAGGATACGGCTGTGGTCTAACATGCGGAGACAAATAACCCTTTCGCTGCATCTAATTAAGGAGAAAAGCTTATCAAACATGACAAGAAGTTAGAAGTAGGTCTGAGCTGATATAGAAAGTATCAGCTCATAAATACTCACTTCTCTGTTTTTTATTTATCCAGTCTAAACTTAATTACAGTAATTAAATGAACCGTACCCATGTTCTCTCACTCCGTATATATATATTTTCTGTAAGCATTGTGTATAGGATCAATGTAGTTTTCTCGTTTCTGTATACTGTGGATGTAACATTTGTGTTACGCAGGACTGTCCTTTGTTAAACCTATGTACGAGAGGCGTTTAGTAAGTAATGCAACCCTTTTTTTCTGGAAGCTGGTTGGTTTTATTCAGGATTACAATGCACCATATTATTCCCCACTCTTTTGGATTCAGCAGCCTATTTTTCAACGTAAAATCCATTCAATGGGACGACCTTACACCATCTTACTGTAAGGGCATGTATGCCCGCATGGCACCACTTTTCTGGTCAACATCGGAGCCAACCTCTTGCTGCATCAATAATCTCCCCGTCACTCAAGTTTCCTGCGGAGTGTATGCTTCATTGGGCCAAGCAGATGGAAGACAGAAGGTGCGAGATCAGGGGTGTAAGTTGGATGAGAGTGAACAATCCAATGAAGTGTTGTGAGCTCCACTCTGGTGCGTAGACTTGTGTGAGGCATTGCTTTGCCATGGAGCAGGAGAAGATCGTTTGCATTTTTGTGGCGCTCAGAAGAGCGTCGTCATGACTTTACTGGCTGAGGGTGCGGCTTTGAACTTTTTCTTCGGAGGAGAGGTGGAATGGCGCCACTCCATGGATTGCATTTTGTTTCCGGTTCGAAGTGATGAACCTATATTTCATCCTCTGTGGCGATGTTCGACAAAAAACTGTCTCAATCAGCCTCGTAACGCACAGGCGATTCCGCACAGGTAGTCCTTCGTTGCTCTTTATGGTCTTCTGTTAGGCGCGAGGAATCTAGCGGGCACGCGCCTTGAATACCTCAATTGGTGGACGTCTGTGTCGGCACTACCAACAGAGACGTCCAGCAGAGCAACGAGGTGTTTAATCAGTCGATTATCTCGAATGAGAGTTCTCGCACGTTCCACCATTGGTGGAGTCACAGTTGTGTCCGGCTGGCAGCATGCGGGATATCGGACAGGTTTGTGCGACCTTGTTGCGATGGTGACAGACGCCACGCCCAACGACTTACCGTGCTTTTGTTCACTGCCAGGTCTCCATAGATATTCTGCAAGCGCGTCTGAATATGTGCGATGCTGTGGTTTACCACCAGAAGAAACTCAATGACAGATCTCTTATTGGAACGCACCTTTGTTATAGTTGCCATTTTGAAGGCTAAGTATAGAGCCGTCGTCGTTCGGAACATAGTGAACTATAGGGGCTGAAGTGAGAATATTCCATAAGCCCCACAACAAATTTCACATTCTTTTCGAAGGAAATTGGTCGAGAAAGAAATGTGTTGCATTGATTATTGAACGTCCCTTGTAACTTCGTACTGAAACATACGAGGTGGAATGCAAAATTTTCGGGACTGGTCCTGCCATCTGGAAAGTAGGAGTAGTAGATCTTTGCACCGCTAGGTTGCGAGAGCTGCATATCTAATGAGTGAGTGGCATTCAGCTGGGAGGACGTGTTGCGTGACCACAGTGATTTCCGTAATACTCTGTGTTTGGTGTGTAGCGATTTTACGATGGAAGGCACAACATGTTGAAGTGTGCGCGGACCTTCGTCAGACCGCATCTGATGATCCAACCTTCTTGTCATGGGTTATCACCGGCGACGAGAGCTGGATATACGGTTATGACCAAGAAAAAATATGTTCAAATGTGTGTGAAATCTTATGGGACTTAACTGCTAAGGTAATCAGTCCTTAAGCTTGCACACTACTTAACCTAAATTATCCTAAGTACAAACACACACACCCATGCCCGAGGGAGGACTCGAACCTCCGCCGGGACCAGCCGCACATAGGACCCAGAGTCAAAGCAACAATCATCCCAGTGGAAGAGCATGACAATCGTTTTCTTTGACGCCAAGAGAATTGTGCACAAAGAATTCGTCTCACCAACCAAACAGTTAATTCCGTGTACTACTGTGACATTTTGCGACGGCTCCGTGACAACGTGTGGCGACGACGGCCCGAACTTTGGCGTACAGGGAACTGGCTGCTGCATCACGACAACGCGCCCTGTCACATGTCCTTTCTCACCAGGACCTTTTTGGCAAAAAGCAACATGGCGGTTGTACCCCACCCACCGTACTCGCCAGATTTGGCACCTTGAGACTTTGCGCTATTCCCAAGTTGAAAGGCCGTCGGTTCGACACTCTCTAGAGGATTCAAGAAGGGTCGCTGGCGGTGATAAACACCCTCAAAGAACGGGACTTCCAGAATATGTTTGACCATTGGCAGAAGAGCTGGGACCGGTGTGTACGTGCCGATGGGAACTACTTCGAGGGTGGTGGTGACCATCAGTCCAAAGGTGTCATGTAACTCTTAGGGCTTAAGTCGAGTGTTTGAACAGAAGTTGTTACACCAAGCGCACAGGTGGCTGCTAAGGAGCTTGGAGAGATACAGAGACTGGCTTGCTTACGGTAGAACTAGCAGTACACTCACTGCAGGGTGGATGACCATGCTGGTGATGCCCCTATTACACCTTTAGGACGTCCAGAATCCGACACCAATATAAAGTATATGGTAAATATAACAATGGTTCAAATGGCTCTGAGCACTATGGGACTTAACTTCTGAGGTCATCTGTCCACTAGAACTTGAAACTACTTAAACCTAACTAACCTAAGGACATCACCCACATCCATGCCCAGGCAGGATTCAAACCTGCAACCGTAGCGGTCACGCGGTTCCAGACTGTAGGGCCTAGAGCCGCTAGGCCACCTCGGCCAGCAACAATGGTCGGGGAATCGCCACGTGACTGTACAACAACTTCGAGCTATTTCAATAAACCTTCCAGTGTTACAATTGGAAGCATGGAGCAGTGGAAGACGAACGATTACACAGTGCAGGAGATACAGTCTCGTTTAAGCCTAGACTAAGCAACCTCTCTAGGGAAGCTGGCTATGGTATTCCAGACGGAAATATCCGCTGTCAGGGCACGCATGGAGGAGAATTTTACATCTCGTTTACTGACTAGACTAGAGAGGGCAATCTCTGTAGGGAAGCTGGCTATGGTATTCCAGACGAAAATATCCGCTTTCAGGGCATGCATGGTGGAGAATTTTTGTAGGCACTACGAAGACTGTAGCATCTACATGTGTTCAGAGAGTCAAGCGGCTTTGAAGTCCCACATCCCAAGCAACGAGATCACTGATCGTTGCAAAAGACCACAAAGCTCTTGTGAGATAACTGGAAAGCAACAAGTTTAACCTGGAGTGGGTCTCACAGGAATCAGGGGCAGTGAACAAGCTGATAGGCTGGCCAAGACAGGAGTGAGGACTCCATTTTGACTGAAACCTGCTCTAACCATCACTAAGGGAAGTTCTTTGATCCTGAACTTGAACAGGAAACAAGTTAAACTCATGGTAGGACTAATGACAGCCGTGAGAAAATGGTTCAAATGGCTCTGAGCACTACGGGACTTAACTTCTGAGGTCATCAGTCCCCTAGAATTTTGAACTATTTAAACCTAACCAACCTAAGGACATCACACATATCCATGCCCGAGGCAGGATTGGAACATGCGACCGTAGCGGTCACGCGGTTCCAGACTGTAGCGCCTAGAACCGCTCGGCCACTCCGGCCGGCCAGCCGTGAGAACCTACACAACATGGATATATAGAAAGAAGCGCCTAAGTGAAGCCTGTGTGGTGAGGACTCACAGGGGGTGAAACCGCAAAATATGCCCAGTTTCGTAGAAGGAATTGAACGAACAATAGAACATTCCAACTGACGTTTGCAGAGACTTGGTGGCTATGTTGAAAATTATTGTCGTGTACTGTATTTGTGTCAATGAGCGTAATGCAGCATTCAATAAAAATTACTTGGCCTGCCATGTCTACGTGTAACTCGCTTTTTTTAAGACCCCCTCATACACTCCTGGAAATGGAAAAAAGAACACATTGACACCGGTGTGTCAGACCCACCATACTTGCTCCGGACACTGCGAGAGGGCTGTACAAGCAATGATCACACGCACGGCACAGCGGACACACCAGGAACCGCGGTGTTGGCCGTCGAATGGCGCTAGCTCCGCAGCATTTGTGCACTGCCGCCGTCAGTGTCAGCCAGTTTGCCGTGGCATACGGAGCTCCATCGCAGTCTTTAACACTGGTAGCATGCCGCGACAGCGTGGACGTGAACCGTATGTGCAGTTGACGGACTTTGAGCGAGGGCGTATAGTGGGCATGCGGGAGGCCGTGTGGACGTACCGCCGAATTGCTCAACACGTGGGGCGTGAGGTCTCCACAGTACATCGATGTTGTCGCCAGTGGTCGGGGGAAGGTGAACGTGCCCGTCGACCTGGGACCGGACCCCAGCGACGCACGGATGCACGCCAAGACCGTAGGATCCTACGCAGTGCCGTAGGGGACCGCACCGCCACTTCCCAGCAAATTAGGGACACTGTTGCTCCTGGGGTATCGGCGAGCACCATTCGCAACCGTCTCCATGAAGCTGGGCTACGGTCCCGCACACCGTTAGGCCGTCTTCCGCTCACGCCCCAACATCGTGCAGCCCGCCTCCAGTGGTGTCGCGACAGGCGTGAATGGAGGGACGAATGGAGACGTGTCGTCTTCAGCGATGAGAGTCGCTTCTGCCTTGGTGCCAATGATGGTCGTATGCGTGTTTGGCGCCGTGCAGGTGAGCGCCACAATCAGGACTGCATACGACCGAGGCACACAGGGCCAACACCCGGCATCATGGTGTGGGGAGCGATCTCCTTCACTGGCCGTACACCTCTAGTGATCGTCGAGGGGACACTGAATAGTGCACGGTACATCCAAACCGTCATCGAACCCATCGTTCTACCATTCCTAGACCGGCAAGGGAACTTGCTGTTCCAACAGGACAATGCACGTCCGCATGTATCCCGTGCCACCCAATGTGCTCTAGAAGTTGTAAGTCAACTACCCTGGCCAGCAAGATCTCCGGATCTGTCCCCCATTGAGCATGTTTGGACTGGATGAAGCGTCGTCTCACGCGGTCTGCACGTCCAGCACGAACGCTGGTCCAACTGAGGCGCCAGGTGGAAATGGCATGGCAAGCCGTTCCACAGGACTACATCCAGCATCTCTACGATCGTTTCCATGGGAGAATATCAGCCTGCATTGCTGCGAAAGGTGGATATACACTGTACTAGTGCCGACATTGTGCATGCTCTGTTGCCTGTGTCTATGTGCCTGTGGTTCTGTCAGTGTGATCATGTGATGTATCTGACCCCAGAAATGTGTCAATAAAGTTTCCCCTTCCTGGGACAATGAATTCACGGTGTTCTTATTTCAATTTCCATGAGTGTATATGCCCGATCTCCAGGATCTCACGGGCTGGTTTACATCTACACCAAATTTCGTAGAAGACCTGCTCCTGTAGAGCGCGGCGGATGACTGTGATGAAGTAGAGGGCCCGGCACAGAAAGACAGCAGGAAACCAGACACTCCCACCGTAGCTCACCTCCTGGAGTGTGTGCCGTAAGCGCGGATCCGTGCACAAGGCGCGGTCGTCTCCGGCTTTCATTAATCTCGCTCCCGCACCTGATGCTGACAGCGATTAATAGCCGCATAAGGCGCCCTGTTGCCGCTCGCCAGGCAAGCTGCGATCGAGTTTGCAACTCGACTTCGGTAATTGGCGCGCGCTCAGATGGTGGCTGGCTTGCGTGGGGTAGCTGCCGGCGTGCCGTCGAGTTTCAGCAATTACCGTAATTAACTCGGCCTGCAGGGAGCCCACACACCGCTCTTTGCCCATCTGTGGCTTGTAGTGCGCCCGCGTATCACTCCTCCCTGACGATGCGCACAGACGTCCGGGAAATGTCTGCGCCAGAGGTAGCTGTCAGATTTCCGTCCGATTATTCTCGTACCAAGAAGTGAGGTAGAGGAATCCGGGTAATTTCCCCGGTGGAAGAAATACTGTCAGAACGAACAGTCCCTTTAGTGGCCGTCTTGGTTATCCAATACCAGGGGTTTCTGCCTGAAACCACTGTTTTATTAATTTTGTTTCAAGTACCAGTACTTTTCGCTCGAAACGATTCATGCTATTGCAAGACAGAGACATCTAGTGGTACATTAAGGTACAATACTAATGTAGTGCGCTGTAGTAGTCGCTTGCAGCGTTCAAATTAACAGCGGAGATTGTGCTACGTGGTTGTAGGAGATTGTGACGTATTTTTTTACAGTCATCATATTGAAGAGACCATTGACAGTAAAAAGACTCCACTCCCAGAAAATGAAAAATATTCTGTAAATAATAATCTAGTTAGGAGAGCTATGGATTTTGTTTTGCTTTATCTACCGCTGAGTGCAAATATTTTTACATCTCGTTCATAACTTGACACTAATACAAAAGCCTACAGTTTTTTTTTAAAGTGGTGGAGAAGTGCTGTGCTGCTTCTGAAATAAATGGTAATAACTTAGAAAAAAAAGCAATAATAGTCTATAATGAATTTGGAAACTTTACTTCTTACCACAGAGAAGTTTCAAATTGATAATATCTTTTAGGATCCGTTCTTCCTATATTTCATGGGGTTCTTCGTAAAAAAAAGAAAAAATGTTGTTCGAAATAAAAAGAAAATAGTTTTACGACATTTCTTTTACTATAAAACTACACTGTTAGAAATTTAATGACAAAATACACGTAACAAAAAAAGTTTTGCATCACCCCAGTTCCCAGAACTTCTGAAGATAGACGTTGACTGTGGATATTGCATTACTGACACAGTCCCTTTGACTGTTCAGAGATGTCTCTAAACCCGTCCAAAGATGTAAACAACCATTCATGAGCAGCGCCTGTTAGACGGAGGGGGACCAACAGCCGATCAGTTCCAGTCATGCCATCAGGAAGGAGGTACACGGTCAGTACCGTTGTTCGATCGCGTCCGAGGTGTTACTTTGTGCCAGGAAGGGCTCTCAACAAGGGGAGAGTCCAGGCGTCTCGGAGCGAACCAAAGCGATGTTGTTCGGATATGGAGGAGATACAGAGAGACAGGAACTGTCGATGACACGCCTCGCTCAGGCCGCCCAAGGGCTACTACTGCTGTGGATGACCGCTACCTACGGATTATGGCTCGGAGGAACACTGATAGCAGCGGCACCATGTTGGACAATGCTTTTACTGCAGTCACAGGACGTCGCGTTATGACTCAAACTGTGTACAATAGGCTGCATGATGCGCTACTTCACTCCCGCCGTCCATGGCGAGGTCCATCTTTGCAACCACGACACCCTGCAGTGCGGTACAAATGGGCCCAACAACATGCTGAACGGACCTATCAGGAATGGCTTCACGTTCTCTTCACCGACGAGTGTCGCATATTCCTTCAACCAAGCAATCATCGGAGACATCTTTGGAGGCAAGCCGGTCAGGCTGAACGCCTTAGACACACTTCCAGCAAGTGCAGCAAGGTGGAGTTCCCTGCTGTCTTCAGGTGGCATTATGTCGGACCGACGTTCGCCACTGGTATTCACGGAATCATCCGTAACGGCAGTACGATACGTGAACGCCATCCTTCGACCGATAGTGCAACCATATCGGCAGCATATTGGCGAAGCATTCGTCTTCATGGACGACAATTCGCACCGCCATCGTACACCTCTTGTGAATGACTTCCTTCAGGATAACGACATCGCTCGACTAGAGTGACAGCATGTTCTCCAGACATGAACCCTATCGAACATGCCTGGGATAGATTGTAAATGGCTGTTTATGGACGAAGTGACCCACCAAGCACTCTGAGGGATCCAAGCCGAATCGCAGTTGAGGAGTGGGACAATGTACCGGTGTATACAGCAGTCTGGACTACCACCTCAGAAGGTCTCGCTGCATGGTGGTACAACATGCAATGTGTGGTTTTCATGAGCAATGAAAATGGCGGAAATGATGTTTATGTTGGACGCTACAGTCTGGAACCGTGCGACCGCTACGCTCGCAGGTTCGAATCCTGCCTCGGGCATGGATGTGTGTGATGTCCTTAGGTTAGTTAGGTTTAAATAGTTCTAAGTTCTAGGGGACTGATGACCTCAGAAGTTAAGTCCCATAGTGCTCAGAGCTATTTGAACCATTTGATGTTTATATTGATCTCTATTCCAATTTTCTGTACAGGTTCTGGAACTCTCGGAACCGAGTTGATGCAAAACTTTTTTTGATGTGTGTAAAAAAAATAGCTGTTGTCAAAGGTGTAGCTAGCCTTCATTAGAAAAGTCACGATATTCTGTTGTTATGTATTGCTGCGATTTCCTTATGTCGGTTTCTGCTCATTTACTTCCACATAAGGCTGTGAATAAGCAGGAGGACGTGACAACAATGGACGATTGATTTTAGAAAGCAACATTTTAAAACTGAGAACAACCAGTCCATGAATGAAATTTTTCCATCTGACACGATCTTCTTCATATTAAAACTCCATACATTCACTTACATGGAATGTTACTTATTCATCTTTTTAAAATTCTCCTTCCCATCGACTTTACTGAAAGTACTGATCTGTTGAAGTGTTTTGGCCACCAATTATGAGAAGCAAAAATGTCGCTGTCTGTACCATTTTAACAGGAAATCACTTGTTTTCTGTTCGAAGCTATTATTAATTCTTCATATACACTCAGTGAATAGATTCTGGATGGCGTGCGAGTCTTCCTCTCAACAGAAAGTCACAATTACATGGAATCATGGCATGAAAGAATGCCCACATACACGGAAATAATCGTTTGCATTTTGTAATGAGGCTTTGGAGAAATCTAACAACAGTGTTGTCTTTATTCTGACCGGGACACCCATCAGAAATTATGTGTAGGTACTTGGTAGAATTAGTAATTCACTAGTAATGTCGTCTAAGGTAGAATGTGTAGAATAGGGCTTACCGATAGTTACGCGGGATATGAGATTATGACTACGATTTTTTGGTGTTATGATACGAAAGTGCTTCATGCTCTCGTGAAAAGAACGAAGTATCTAGCTGTGGCTCTGTAAAGAAAAGTGTACATACAGTTTTAACATTTGGTTAAATTTCTTTTAAACTGACGACAGTCTGATTAGACCGTAAATGTACAAACTATTCAATAATCAAGTGTTCAGTCACGAAAGGGAAAGAACTATTCTGGGAATAGTGTGAAAGCACAAAGCAGCAAATACACACGTAAGAATAAAGACAGGAGTCTGGATGCCTCAATGACTGTTACTGAACTGTTGGAGAGGGTACTTTGCAATAGGATAGCACCAACTATCTTGAAACACATTCCTTCAGACCAGACTGCAATTGCAGTGATCAAGTGCTAATATTGTAAACTTGCGAGGGCTTCGAAGATCACAAGAAAACAATGGCCATATTTATGGACTTAACATCAGCGTATTATTCAGTGTGGCGGAAAGGGGTGCTTCAAAATCTCTGAAGAACTATTCTATCTAAAAGAAATGCACGACTACTCAATAACATGCCGTCCAGCAGGGAACCCCAATTTCACTTAAATGGTCGAGTAAGTGTACAGTTTAAATGACGGAATGACGCACTACCACAATGATCCGTATTGGTCCACTACCTTTAAATTTATATTTTACGACTTACTAAAAACGAGAGAAACAATATTTATCTATGCTGATGACATAGCATTTGTGACGCAATCTAATCATTTTACAACTTCAGAAACGACTCTCACTCAGGATTTACGAACTCAAGGTGATGTTTTTTTCATGTACAGTGACTCAAAATAAATGAATCAAAGCTTCATCTTCCACCTTCAATCTCTGAGGATGCAATCTCCTGAAAGGGAACTTTTGATATCGAAATACACTGCTTACAAATATTTAACGAACTTTCCTTTCTATTACAATCTTAAACTTAGAATATCTATTCTGTTTATAAAAATTACTTTTTTCTTTTATTTTGTATTCATCCAAGTGTTTTTTTAATTCATTTTATTCGCATGGATAATATTATCGTTTTAATCTGAATCTTTCCTAATCACGGATGGATGTAATTTATTTTGTCTGTTATTTATGTATATTGTATTAATATTAACACCATTGTGACTCTTCAGGCTTTCCCGGCGAATATGTTGTAAATAGTCTTTACGGGTGTGCCGCCGGATGAAGTTGTGCAAATCCCACAATATTTCCTCGGAGCAACTGTCCGACATCATCAGGTGGTTGAACCTCGCTGGTGGCTAGGTACGACTGAAAAGATCCGCATGTCGACGCCGCTGTATATAAAGCACGCGCGTGAAGACTGCGCAGGCGCGGGAACCACGCATGCGCAAAAATTTGCAGATAGATGGCGCCAGACTCAAACGCCCTTTGCCGGGAAACGCAGAGCGGCCGTTCTGCGCGTGCGCTGACGCTGTATTTACCAACATGCTGCCAAAGTTATGACGGGTCTATTATCGAAAGCTCTTTGCTTTCTCGTCATGATTTATCAGCAGCCAATGCAGGGTTCCAGGCTGTACTCAATTGGAATCCCGCATCCTTTTTGATAAATTTATGAGCTGTACGGATATGTATTGCTTCCTTAACGACGCAATCCCAGAAAGAGGATGCTGCGGATAAAACTTCCGTCTTTTCATAAATCATGTGATGTCCTGTGTTCAGACAGTGTTCTGCAATTGCCGACTTCTCCTGTTGGCGTAGGCGTGTATGACGCTGATGTTCATCGCAACGTTCTTGTACTGTGCGACATGGAATCATGTACACACCACGTTTCCTCAGACCGAGATCATCCTTAACCGAACCTAACAGGTTCCTCAGTTTTGCAGATGGTCGGAAAACACACTTGATGTCATATCTTTCGAGGACTCTTCCGATTCTTGACGACATGGCACCAAAGTACGGCAAGAAGGCCAAGGTGGTGGGTGTCTTCGTATCTCCATTCTACTCCATAGATTGAACTCGCTTGGGCCTGAATGCATTACGTATCTGTCTCTCAGAATAACCGTTCTGACGGAAGACAGTCTTCAAATGTTGCATCTCTCTCGGCAGGCTTTCAGAGTCAGATACCACACGCGCTCTATGAACTAGCGCACGTAATGCACTACCGCATTGTGCTGGACGATGACAGCTAGTGCTCAATGTAAATAATGTATCCTTGATGCCATAAGCAAAAAACTGAAACAGGGAAGGAAGGAAAGAAGAACATACACGGCTAGGTCCCGCCGCCATCCAGGCCAGAGCAGAACCCACAAGAAGCCGCACCCCGCTTATCACAGGCCGTGTTTGGCAGGCGTCGATTTGTGTTTACCTGTAGAGTGAAGGCGGCCGCCGCCGTCCCTCTTGGCGTTCCGAGGCCGACGCGGCACCTGGATGTGTGGGCTCAATGCGATAAGTTATAAGCAAAAAGGCAAACAACACAGGACACGTACTCTTGCGACAGAAAGCCTTTTCATCGGTTTCAAACGACTCGCTGTCCTTTCCATGTTGATACCGGAAACTCTGGTTCACAGAATTCACACGATTTCCAAGAAGGTAACCCTTTCAAGAAGACTTCAAGTTAATAATAAATACGGATACAATAAGTACTTCACTATCAGATGCTCTCTATCCCGGCTTAGTACTCTATGTGCCGATAATATCATCTGTTATTCTAACTTCCCACTTAATTCCCTATCTTCGCGTGCAATGAAAACATGCTGACGCTGTTAGACTGTAATGTTTTATGTCACACTCGATTACCCGTCCATGATACTACTGCACTTGGCCAGCCGTGGTCGTTATCGGAAACACGCGATGACTTTATAACTAACAAGCGCAATGAACAAACGCATCGAATTGGGAGTGGTTCAAATGGCTCTGAGCACTATGGGACTTAACATCTATGGTCATCCATCCCCTAGAACTTAGAACTACTTAAACCTAACTAACCTAAGGACATCACACAACACCCAGTCATCACGAGGCAGAGAAAATTGTGAGTGGTTTCAAGATAGTTGTGCATTTGCTTTCAAGTGAAATAACACGATAAAAACTCACAATAAACGGACACAAGCGTCCTCGCTCCCTGGTGCAATACTATTGTGGTCGACTAATATAAAAATGGCGCATCGGCAACGTGAGACTCACTCGTTGTCTTCGCAAAACAAGGCGTCAGGCAACATAATGCGAACAGCTGAGGAGTGTATTCAAGAAATCTTTTCTCTCGGCTTGCCTTCATTCTTAAAACGTGCAGACCTTCTATAACGTCAACCGGAATCTTAAATCATCCTGATAGAACAGTGTTATTCTTTTGTTTCACAGGAAGACGAAGAAATTTTTCCTTAGTTCAGTTTCCAAAACTAACAATATTGGACGATACAATGAAATAATACGCAACCAGTTGCATAAAAGAAATTTAACTTCTTTATCGGTTTCGGGCACATAGTGCCCTTCCTCAGAAGGTTATACCTTTCGCATTATTTGCGAGTGCCAACAAAGAGATGCATACAGTAAAATGCAACGCTCATGTGGTTCATAGTATTTGTACAAAATTAGTATACTAGTTTGTGTACAGAATTAATATACTACTTTTGTACAGACTCTACGAACCACACGATCGTGGCATTTTGCTGTATGCATCTTATTGTTGGCACTCGCAAATAATGCGACAGGTACAACCTTGTGATGAAGGACACTAAGTGCACGAACCAAGTAAAAACATTAAATTTCCTTTATGCAGCTGGTTGCGTGTTAATATACTAATTTTGTACAGCCACTATGCACCACAATACGATGGAATTTTTCTGTATGCATCGTATTGATAACACTTGAAAATAATGCAATATGTATAACCTTCTGAAGAAGGACACTAAATTAAATTTCTTTTGGTTAATGCGGCGGAAAATACTGAGATATTGTACTATGTTCTGCAAATCTGTAAAACAACACGGTTCCTTATACCGGCACGTAGTCATGAATCATACATGCTAAAATAATGCTACCGAGCGGGGTAGCGCCGTGGTTTCGATTTCGGCAGGACGATGGATCGTTTAAGACAAATGCTGGGATGGTTCCTTCGAAAGGGGACGGTCGATTACCTTCTCTGTCCGTCCCTAATCCGAGCTTGAGCTCCGTCTCCAACGACTTCGTTGTCGATGGGACACTAATCTCCCTCCTCCAGTTAATCGCTGTGTCACAGCGTCTGGTGAAACCTAATGCGCATTTAACCGCTACCGATCATCTGATAGTCATGGATGGTAACTGCAACAGAAAACCATAGACATCCACATTATCACAAATCTTGTTCTGTGTTTTACTTAATAAATGACCTACGGAGACGTGAATGTCTCTTCGACCATTCTCCAGACATGTCCTATTTTAGACATTGAAACATCCTCTTAGAAAAATTAATGAATTACTGTGTTGATAAACCTCTTATGTTATTTGGTTTTCAAACAGCTGAGCAGAACTGAACGTACTCAGACATTTCTCTCTTTACTTATTCTGATCTACACTAAACTGACACATAATATTTTTAGCGCAGCGCAATCTGACTTTCAATAACCCCTACAAAAAAATGGCCCTGACTAAAAGTAACCTATACCTTTCATGAATCACTTACCTCATAAAAATCTTCGTTACTCAAACTACTGCAATACAGAGAGCGCCAATACTGGCAGCTGAATAAAAGATTCTAACTACTGAGGCACTAACTACTGATAGGCATAGTTAGCAAATGAAAGATTTTGATAGAGAACAAGCAATGTGTTTACCTTAATAATGTTCAAAAGTCATCATATATCAGTTCATGACATCCAATCTTACAAATTTCGTTTTTCTGACGGACACACGTCCAGATCGTCCGCTCTCAAAACTCTGCCATCCCTCTTCCCACATCCACCACTGATGGCACCTCCAACTGCCCAACACTACGCGCTGTTCACATCCAACTGCCCAACACTACAATAGCGAATATTCCAACAATGCCAACCAGCCACAGAATGCACACAGCACAGCTAGTGATTTTCATACAGAGCGCTACGTGACTTTACCAACAACATTTAAGACATCATAATTTATCAACACTCTCGAAGATGATGCAGATAAATCGAACTGTTCTTTTCTAAAATAAAATAAAAATATATGGGTAAAAAAATTTAAAGCGTACTGTGAGATGGGAGAAGGGGAAAACCTGCGAGACTATGTTAATAACATGGCGGCTGTTTGGAGGTTCGCAATTTTCAAATGGAAAATGGGTCACGTGACATATCAAACAGGTGGCTGTTCGACAACAACAGTGGTGCCTTTCATTTGAGCACAGTATTATTCCTGTTTCTTCTTAACAAGTGACGTGAAAGCTGATGGCGTTAACAGAGGAATGCGTAGAAATCGTCCTTATATCAGGAGAGAGTAGCACCAGTGTTTCTCGCAGAGAATTTCGAACAACGCCACCGAGAAGCGTCTGGTGAAATCATTGCTGAGTATTTCTCACATCTCTCTCTGTGACATACTGTGGAGAGCGGTGATGAAAATTTTCTCGGAATTCCACGAAATTGGCCCTGTGACAGGCAAACCGAAAGCTGAGCGAAACGACTATGCTCTTCGGGCATTGTTCAGAGGACAGTATTCACTGTGTATTGCAGAAATAGTGGGTCAGCCGTGGAGCAGCGATGAGAATTTTGGCCACACATAAAAGGCACCATTACAAAATGCAAATTTTGTAGCGCCAAAGAAACTGGTATAGGGATAAGTATTCAGAGAGACATAAACGAGCAGAATACGACGCTGTGGTCGAAAACGCCTGTATAAGACAACTAGATCGGTTACTGCTGCTGAAATGCTGCATCAAGATTTAAGTGAGTTAGAATGTGATGTCACAGTCGGCCCACGGTCGATAGGACACAGAATCTCTGAGGTAGCGATGAGGTGGGGTTTTCCCGTACGACCATTTCACGATTGTACAGTGAATATCAGGAAACCGGCAAAACATCAAATCTCCGACATCGCTGCGGGCGGAAAAAGATACTGCAAGAACGGGACCAACGACGACTGAAAAGAACCATTCAGCGTGAAAGAAGAGCAACCGTTCTGCCAGCTGCTGCAGATTTCAATGCTGGGCCATCAACAAGCGTCAGCGTGCGAACCATTGGACGAACATAATCGATACGGGCTTTCGGAGCCGACGGCCCACTCGTGTGCCCTTGATGAGTGCACGACTAAAGCTTTACGCCTCTCCTGGGCCCGTCAATACCGACATTGGACTTTTGATGACTGGAAACATTCTGCCTGGTCGAACGAGTCTCGTTCCAAATTGCATCGAGCGGATGGACGTTTACAGGTATGGAGACAACCTCATTAATCCATGGACCCTGCATGTCAGTAGGGAACTGTTCAAGTTGGTGAGGCTCTGTAATGGTGTGGAGCGTGTGCAGCTGGAGTGATATGGGACCCGTGAAAAGTCTAGATACGACTCTGACAGGGGACACGTACGTAAGCATCCTGTCTCATCACCTGAATCCATTCGCGTCCATTTTGTATTCCGACGGACTTGAGCAATTCCAGCGGAACGATGCGGTACCCCACACTGCTACAGAGTGGCTCCAGGAACGCTCTTCTGAGTTTAAACACTTCCGCTGGCCACCAAAGTCTCTAGACATGAACATTATTGAGCATATCTGGGATGTCTTGCAACGCGCTGTTCAGAAGAGGTCTCCACCCCCTCATACTCTCTTCGACTGTATGGTGAGCCCTGCAGGATTCATGGTGTCAGTGCCCTCCAGCACTAAACAGATATAAGTCGAGTCCATGCCACGTCGTGTTGCGGCACCTCTGCGTGTTCGCGGGGGCCCTGCACGAAATTAGGCAGGTGTACCAGTATATATTGAAGTAAACTGATGAAAGAAGAAAATATAAAAACGCAGTAAATGAAGCGGGCAAAAAGGAATACAAACGTCTCAAAAATGAGATCGACAGGAAGTGCAAAATGGCTAAGCAGGGATGGCTAGAGGACAAATGTAAGGATGTAGAGGCTTATCTCACCAGGGGTAAGATAGATACTGCCTACAGGAAAATTAAAGAGACCTTTGTAGAAAAGAGAGCCACTTGTATGAATATCAAGAGCTCAGATGGAAACCCAGTTCTAAGCAAAGAAGGGAAAACAGAAAGGTGGAAGTAATATATAGAGGGTCTATACAAGGGCGATGTACTTGAGGGCAATATTATGGAAATGGAAGAGGATGTAGATGAAGATGAAATGGGAGATACGATACTGCGTGAAGAGCTTGACAGAGCACTGAAAGACCTGAGTCGAAACAAGGCCCCGGGAGTAGACATCATTCCATTGGAACTACTGACGGCCTTGGGAGAGCCAGTCCTGACAAAACTCTACCATCTGGTGAGCAAGATGTATGAGACAGGCGAAATACCCTCAGACTTAAAGAACAATATAATAATTTCAATCCCAAAGAAAGCAGGTGTTGACAGATGTGAAAATTACCGAAGTATCAGTTTAATAAGTCACAGATGCAAAATACTGACGCGTATTCCTTACAGACGAATGGAAAAACTGGTAGAACCCGACCTCGGCGAAGACCAGTTTGGATTCCGCAGAAATGTTGGAACACGTGAGGCAATACTGACCCTACAACTTATCTTAGAAAATAGATTAAGGAAAGGTAAACCTACATTTCTAGCATTTGTAGACTTAGAGAAAGCTTTTGACAATGTTGACTGGAATACTCTCTTTCAAATTCTAAAGGTGGCAGGGGTAAAATACAGGGAGCGAAAGGCTATTTGCAAATTGTACAGGAACCAGACGGCAGTTATAAGAGTCGAGGGACATGAAAGGGAAGCAGTGGTTGGGAAGGGAATGAGGCAGGGTTGTAGCCTCTCCCCGATGTTATTCAATCTGTATATTGAGCAATCAGTAAAGGAAACAAAAGAAAAATTCGGAGTAGGTATTAAAGTCCATGGAGAAGAAATGAAAACGCTAAGGTTTGCGGATGACATTGTAATTGTGTCAGAGACAGCAAAGGACTTGGAAGAGCAGTTGAACGGAATGGACAGTGTCTTGAAAGGACGATATAAGATGAACATCAACAAAAGCAAAACGAGGATAATGGAATGTAGTCGAATTAAGTCGGGTGATGCTGAGGGAATTAGATTAGGAAATGAGACACTTAAACTAGTAAAGGAGTTTTGCTATTTGGGGAGCAAAATAACTGATGATGGTCGAAGTAGAGAGGATATAAAATGTAGACTGGCAATGGCAAGGAAAGCGTTTCTGAAGAAGAGAAATTTGTTAACATCGAGTATAGATTTAAGTGTCAGGAAGTCATTTCTGAAAGTATTAGTATGGAGTGTACCCATGTATGGAAGTGAAATTTGGACGATAAACAGTTTGGACAAGAGGAGAATAGAAGATTTCGAAATGTGGTGCTACAGAAGAATGCTGAAGATTAGATGGGTAGATCACATAACTAATGAGGAAATATTGAATAGGATTGGGGAGAAGAGAAGTTTGTGAGCCAACTTGACCAGAAGAAGGGATCGGTTGGTAGGACATGTTCTGAGGCATAAAGGGATCACCAATTTAGTATTGGAGGGCAGCGTAGAGGGTAAAAATCGTAGAGGGAGGCCTAGAGATGAATACACTAAACAGATTCAGAAAGATGTAGGTTGCATTAGGTACTGGGAGATGAAGGAGCTTGCACAGGATAGAGTAGCATGGAGAGCTGCATCAAACCAGTCTCAGGACTGAAGACAACAACAACAACAACAACCAGTATCTTTGGCTCTTCAGTGTATATTGACATGTGGCATATTGTGTTCGCTATACACAGTAGACATTCGGGTATGAAGTCACTTCCTGACACTTCTTCAGCTGTCAAGAACTGCACTACACCTCGCTGTTGCTCTTTCTCTGCCCCCATAGTGATGGCGGACCTACACACGACTTTCTTACCTCACGTCAAGTACGTCTAACAGACAAGTGGTACAATTGTGAACGTTTGCGCTCTTCCTTCTAGATTCTCAACAGAGAGAACTTCTACGCAAACACCTACCTCCTTTACCAACGCCCGCACCATGCTGGTTATATGGTCTGTCTTGTTTCCATTTGATTTCCTCTTATATCGATCTCCTCTGGGTACCGTGGGCATACAGAATGCCACACGATTGTTGTTTGTGCAATCCATGGTGATTTCTACAGAGAAAACAATCGGTTTGCTGAAAGATCTTAATATAAGAGTATAAAACGTATTCTAAAATTCTAGAACAGACTATATTCGCAATCTAAGCTTATGATATAGCACTTTACTGTGCGTCTGTTCGTCGCCCCCTCTTGAAAATGTGAAATCACTGGGAACACCTCGCTCCTCTATTAACATACGAGAGACTGCTGCTAGAAGTGGGGGAAGCTTTTTTGTATTTTCTGACTGGAATCGCATGGGCATCCCATTAGATCCAGTCGCCAGGTTCCCTAGGTTACTTTCGGCAAATGTCGCTACGATTTCTTTGATATGCTCACAGGTGAATTTTTGTCTTGTTCTTGTTCTTTCACCGATGGTTCGTTAAACCACAATTTCCTCCCGGTTTCTTTTAAGGACTCTTGTCTAGCGCCACATACGACTTTTGTGCCGTTTTTTTCCTTTCTATTGTGGAAGCAGCAATTTTATTCACTTTTTATGGTTGGTACAGAGTAAGGCCAAAGTAAGAACATTTTCCCCCTTTTCGTTAGAGCATTTTCATTTCCGGCCTTTATAGTTTTATTTTTTGAGTGATGAATTTTACTTTATTTCCTTAGATATTCGTATTCTTCCGCTCCTAGCAGTCTTTCCATTTCCTTTGTTTCCTCAGAAGCTGTTTACTCCCTCCAGTCACCCCCCCCTCCCCCTCTCCCCTTCATCCTACGCTCTCCGCCTGCGATGCTTTTTACGTGCCATTAACGCTGGGTCCGCAAACGCTTTTTTTTCTTGGCTGATGTAACAATGGTAGCCAGAAAAGTGCTTTCATACATTTTTGAAGTTGCCCACCTTGCGCTTTCGCGTTCCACATACCGCAGCGACGCAGGTGGCAGGTGGCAGCACGTGCGCCACTGTCCAGGGAGGCCCCATAACTCGCGGACGCGCGCCGCCGCGGCCGCGCCACCCAGAACAAACATCCATATCTGCGCCCCGCCCCACGCGGACCGCAGGGTAAACAATGCCGGCCTGCCGTATTAAATCTGTCCCAGCGCGCGCTTAAAATTCCCACTGCATTTTTCACAGGAGCAACGTACGCGGCCGAGAAGTATGCCGGCATTCCTGTGTCTGCTTCATTTCTCCGGCCACACGACTGCGGGCTCTACGTACCAACTATGTCCTCCTCCTTGCCTTCTCTCCATCCTCTGCTTTCTTCTGAATTCCTTGTTTCTCTGTTTTCTTTTTTCCCACAGACGGACATGCTCTGACGATAACCTGTACGTTTCAGCGCAAGAGTGTGCATCAAGAATTCAAAGTACTTCCAACACTCGAAAGTAAATTATGTCGGGCTATGGTCTATAGGATACCAGGCGACTACCGCCCCTCTGCTCCATGTTCGGTTACAGTTGTATTGCAGTGGCGCAGCACGACGAGAACACATAAGCAAAACTGCAGCATGTGCGTGATTGCAGTGGCGTGGGAATCAGAGGGACGAAGATGAGACGGGCTCACAGTTGTACTGAAGTGGTAAGAACTGCTGCACTTAATATACACTGAAGCGCCAAAGAAACTGGTATAGGTATGCGTATTCAAATACGGGCAGAATACGGCGCTGCGGTCGTATAAGACAACAAGTGTCTGGCGCAGTTGTTAGATCGGTTACTGCTGCTACAATGGCAGGTTATCAAGACAAAATTAAGTTTTAACGTTATGTTATACTCGGCGCACGAGCGATGAGGTAGCGACGAATTGGAGATTTTGCCGTACGATCATATCACTAGTGTGCCATGAATATCAGTAATTCGGTAAAACATCGAATCTCCGACAACACTGCTGCCGGAAGAAAGATCCTGCAAGAACGGGACCAACGACGGCTGATTTGAATTGTTCAACGTGACAGAAGTGGAACCCTTCCGCAAATTGCTGCAGCGTGCGAACCATTCAACGAAACATCATCGACATGGGCTTTCGGAGCCGAAGGTCCATTTGTGTACGTTTGATGACAGTATGACACAAAGATGGGCCCATCAACATCGACATTGGACTGTTGATGACTGGAAACATGTTGCCTGGTCATTTCAAATTGTATCGAACGGATGGACGTGTGCTGGTATGGAGACAGCCTCATGATTCCATGGACCCTGCGTGTCAGCAGAGGACTGTCCAAGCTTGCGGAGGCTCTGTAGTGGTGTGGGGCGTGTGCATTTGGAATGATATGTGACCCCTGATACATCTAGATACAACTCTGATAGGTGACACGTACGTAAGAGCCCTGTCTGATCAGCTGCATCCATTCATTTCGGTTGTGCATTATAACAGACTTGGGCAATTCCAGCAGAACAATGCGACACCCCACGCGTCCAGAATTGCTACAGGGTGGTTCCAGGAAGACTCTTCTGAGTTTAAACATTTTCGTTGGCAACCAACTACCCATACATGAACATTATTGAGCACACCTGGGACGCCTTGCAAACGTGCTGTTCAGAAGAGGTCTCGCATTTGTGGAGAGCCTTGCAGGAGTCATGGTATCAGTTCCCTCCAGCACTACTTCAGACATTAGTCGAGTCCATGCAACGTCGTGTTGGAGCACTTCTGCGTGCTCGCAGGGGCCCTTAGCGATTTTAAGCAGGTGTACCAGTTTCTTTGGCTCTTCAGTGTATTTCGAGCCATTACACCGCCGCCCAGTGGTTACCAACGTGAGGGTAATTACCGTCTGAGGGGTAAAACGATATTTTCTGAAGGATAAAAAGAAAAGAGTTGATTACGTTTCGCCATGAAACTAAATTATTTTTGATATATCATTATTATAATCAAATGGTTCAAATGGCTTCGAGCACTATGAGACTTAACTTCTGAGGTCATCAGTCCCCTAGAACTTTGAACTACTTAAACCTAACTAACCTAAGGACATCACACACATCCATGCCCGAGGCAGAATTCGAACCTGCGACCGTAGCGGACGCGCGGCTCTAGACTGCACCGCCTAGAACCGATCGACCACCCCGGTCGGCTTTTGTAACAACTGCTTATGTTCGATGTGGCTCGTTAGCTTTAGCACTTAAGCTATGCACTGTAGAACCCGTGTTTTCTTCGAATGATCGTCCTTGTTATATCCCTGAACATTGACCATTGCTCCTAGCACACCCTGTATATAGTTTAACGCTAATGAGGACTATTTGGAAAGAAATGAATGAGTAAGACGCTGTTTATCGCGTAATTGACAAACAGTAGGAGTTAGTAACACTGCTGCATCTGACTGTGAGCTTCTCCAAGTTCTCGATAAGCCACCATAAAGAGGAGCCAGCGGCAGCCAAGTTTGAAGCAGTGTAACCGTTACGGGGAGGCGCAATCAGCCATAAACACGCACCTTGCGAGGCGGCGGGCACGTTCCGGCCACTAATAACATCTCCGGCAGAGGCGCTCTGAATGGACGGACGTGCCGCCGATAGGGCGGCCCGTGGGCTGCAGGCCCCCGGCTGTACACAGAGTAGTTTGACGAGCGCGGCCCGGCCTGGAGAACGGCTTCCGGCTGGAAACTCGTTAACTCGTCTCCCGGAGAGGCTTAACTCGATCAGCTCCGCTCCTGACCGGGTCGTCCACTGATAGATCCACACCGACCACGCGGGGGATGCTTTCCACATGAGCTAAAAGAGGATCACAACCGCAAGATATCATCCGAGGCAGCAGGAAAGCTTCCCGAAAGTAATGCTGCCTATCGCATCGCTCTCAATTACGAAGACACCAAGAGCGAAATACACTAACCTGACAAAGAAAGTGAAGCACGCAGAAGAAATAGGCGGACGTCAGTGTAACTTCGTACATGAACACACCATCGGGGGGTACGTAAATTAATAAGTTGCAGTCCTTTATGAGAAGAACAGCCAACTGTGTGTGTTAGCGTTGTTTGTGTTTAGTGTTGTTACCAGGTCTGATAGGGCATGTAAGGAGCGTGAACAGTGTCACTTGTTGAGTCATCGCTGTGAAGGACACACAGCTTTATCAGCACCTATTAGAAACTCCTGGCAGAATAAAACTGTGTGCAGGACCGAGATCTCTGGACATTTGCCTTTCGTGAGCAAGTTTAGAGTTTGACAAGCGGCGCTTCTTGGGTCTCTATTTGGCTTGTGGTCGAATGGTGTAATTTGTTTTCCCTCGGCACGACAGCGTGTACCAGGACAACGGAGTATTTCACACAGCTGGTAGAGTACGTGCGTGGTTCGAAGATAACCGGGATGAGTTTGCCGTACTTCTTTAGCCGCCACACTCTCTGGATTTAAGCCTAATCGAGAATCTGAGAGACCACAAAAAAAAGGGTTCAAATGGCTCTGAGCACTATGGGACTTAGCATCTGTGGTCATCAGTCCCCTAGAACTTAGAACTACTTAAACCTAACTAACCTAAGGATATCACACACATCCATACCCGAGGCAGGATTCGAATCTGCGACCGTAGCGGTCACGCGGTTCCAGACTGAAGCGCCTAGAACCGCACGTCCACAACGGCCGGCGTTGTGAGACCACTACTATCGGGATGTTCGCGCGATGGAATCTCATCCGAGACGGCAGTTGGAGTCGGCATGGCGCCACATCCTTCCAGAACCTCAACGACTCTTCCGCATGGAACACGCCTATCTCAACAATGACTACTAGTGTTAGACGCACACGGTTGCTGTCAATAAATATGGGTCTGAAGATGATGTAACAACATCGAAACTAGTTGCCAGTAAAACCAAAACCTTAATACAGCTGGAAGAATTTCGTCATTTTTAACATATACTAGCTGACGTCCCAAGTCATCCGTTTCCATTATGGATGTACGAAGATCAATGACACTCTTCCTGCACGTCTCGCAGGGCTCCGCGCTGCAAAAGCTGATTATTTAGGCTCTTGGCAGTTGGTCACATTAATATGACTGCACAGTGTTTTATTTTCTGAAAGGTACGCACATTCGAGATCTGGTCAGAGTGTAGTATCCACGGAGCCTGAGAATACTCTCTGGTTTGCTAACACATGCGCCTGGCGGTCTGAATGCTGTCGTTATATGCTTCATCCCACTACCCTCATGAGGCCATATGTAGCTTTTTTTTTTTGGTTATCAGTCTACTGACTGGTTCGATGCGGCCCGCCACGAATTCCTTTCCTGTGCTAACCTCTTCATCTCAGAGTAGCACTTGCAACCTACGTCCTCAATTATTTGCTTGACGTATTCCAATCTCTGTTTTCCTCTACAGTTTTTGCCCTCTACAGCTCCCTCTAGTACCATGGAAGTCATTCCCTCATGTCTTAGCAGATGTCCTATCATCCTGCCCCTTCTCCTTATCAGTGTTTTCCACATATTCCTTTCCTCTCCGATTCTACGTAGAACCTCCTCATTCCTTACCTTATCAGTCCACCTAATTTTCAACATTCGTCTATAGCACCACATCTCAAATGCTTCGATTCTCTTCTGTTCCGGTTTTCCCACAGTCCATGTTTCACTACCATACAATGCTGTACTCCAGACGTACATCCTCAGAAATTTCTTCCTCAAATTAAGGCCGGTAGTTGATATTATTAGACTTTTCTTGGCCAGAAATGCCTTTTTTGCCATAGCGAGTCTGCTTTTGATGTCCTCCTTGCTCCGTCCGTCATTGGTTATTTTACTGCCTAGGTAGCAGAATTCCTTAACTTTATTGACTTCGTGACCATCAATCTTAATGTTTAGTTTCTCGCTGTTCTCATTTCTACTACTCCTCATTACCTTCGTCTTTCTCCGATTTACTCTCACACCATACTGTGTACTCATTAGACTGTTCATTCCGTTCAGCAGATCATTTAATTCTTCTTCACTTTCACTCAGGATAGCAATGTCATCAGCGAATCGTATCATTGATATCCTTTCACCTTGTATTTTAATTCCACTCCTGAACATTTCTTTTATTTCCATCATTGCTTCCTCGATGTACAGATTGAAGAGTAGGGGCGATAGGCTACAGCCTTGTCTTACAGCCTTCTTAATACGAGCACTTCGTTCTTGATCGTCCACTCTTTATTATTCCCTCTTGGTTGTTGTACATATTGTATATGACCCGTCTCTCCCTATAGCTTACCCCTACTTTTTTCAGTATCCCGAATAGCTTGCACCATTTTATATTGTCGAACGCTTTTTCCAGGTCGACAAATTCTATGAACGTGTCTTGATTTTTCTTTAGCCTTGCTAAGCTACGGGCGTCATTACGCTTGGCCATCGGAGCGTATCAAGTTCTGAAAGCAGGCGGCGGGCTAGGTTCCGGCTCGAAGCTGTACAGCAGACGAGAATACCTTCACACTGGCGATACGTCTCCTCTGGAAACATTCCAGTGATCTGAGAATATTAGAAAGAGAGACTTAGCTTTCCGAGACGTAATTATGCTTTTGTGCTACAAGCACGCTCATTGGTACCGTGACGGCGGTCGACGTATTCAGTTGACTCCATCCTCATTTGTCCCTAAATTAATTTTCAGTCGTTTACAATGCTGGTTTATTACATGTTCCAAGTTTGAGAGATATCATTTAATGATGCACACTACTCAGGTTGTAAACATCATTCATTTTAAGCGGTAGAAGAACACGAGCTAGTTTAATACCAGCGGACAGGCTTGTACGAAGGGTAATTGAGCAACTATATTGAATGCATGCAGGCAATGTGGCTGTTTCTATGGATTTACTTTAGAGTATCAGTACATGTCAAACATCGTCAACTGTGAAGTTTGGAAAGTAGGACATAGGTACTGGCATAAGTGAAATGTGTGTGTGTGTGTGTGTGTGTGTGTGTGTGTGTGTGTGTGTGTGTGTGTGCGTTTGCCTTTGCGTGCGCGCGTCTGGAGGGGGGAAGGGGGGTGGATAATAGATAACAGCATTGCCACAGTAAGGCAAAGATACCAGGTTCGAGTCCCGGTTTTGATCGCAGTTTTAATGTGACAGAAAGTATCATTATGTTCCATTCTCTTTCTATGTCTCGTGAATGAGTCCAGGGAACGATTTATTGACTCTTCCTTTTTTTGTCATCAGTTTTCTGGCTGGTTTATGCCACCCGCCCCTCCTTGCGAATCTATTTTATGTGGCGTTGTTCATTAAGTACATTTTGGGCAAACCGTTTATATGCGACGGATAATGCTTACCAAGCTTTAGAGTCTTATTAATATTAATTACTTTCGTTAATTATAAATAAATTTTAGCGAGGAAAATTGTAATTTTTCGACATAATAATTAAAGTGCTTCAGCGCCACACCGGTTGTCAATAAAAAAAAAAAAAATTCGGAGCATCAGCAGCAGGAATATAATAAAAGTATCCGAGCTTGAGTAGTTCAGTCAGTAGAGCATTTTCCCGCGAAAGACAATAGTCCCGAGTTCGAGTCTCGGTCCGGTACACAGTCTTCATCTCCCAGGATTTTTATTTCCATACAAATAATACCTTTTCGATCGCAGCTAAAGAGGTGTCATTTAATCATTACAAATTTCTCAGCCGGCCGAAGTGGACGAGCTGTTTTAGGCGCTACAGTCTGGAACCGCGCGACCGCTTCGGTCGCAGGTTCGAATCCTGCCTCGGGCATGGATGTGTGTGATGTCCTTAAGTTAGTTAGGTTTAAGTAGTTCTAAGTTCTAGGGACTGATGACCTCAGAAGTTAAGTCCCATAGTGCTCACAGCCATTTGAACCATTTTTTGAACAAATTTCTTACTGCGTCAGTGAAATGTTTAAATCGAAACTCGTCACATCCATCCATACGAAAACAAACGTTATTAGTGATAATCTTAGGATGGCTTTTCTGGCTGCTTTGTAGCAAACGAAACATTGCCAGGCAGACTATAACTTGCATATGTTACTTTGCTTTACCACTGGGCAGTGCATGGCTGGTGCCTAGGTGTAAAGCGACTTGGTGTTTTCACACGGAGTTCATGAGTCGGCAGGCAGCGGTTGACGTGGGCGTGGATACAGCCTGGCCAGACTGGAATAGGAATGAATAGCTACTCATCATTTCTTACACTCACAAAGTCGTGAGTCACTTTCCAGTAGGGGTCTGATGGTTTCATATCAGGTGTAGTAGCAAAATGTCTGACAACAAGGGCGGGGCATTACCTTGCCACTGACTGGCTAGCTCTAATACTTCATCCAGCCAATCGAATTATTTGTTAGAAACTTTTACTGGTCTTTAGAAATTCTTCCCATTATTACTTTTCAAAAACACACGCCGCGCGGGGTAGCTGCACGGTCTTGGGCGTCTTGCCACGGTCCGGGCGGCTGCCCCGTCGGAGGTTCGAGTCCTCCCTTGGGCATGGGTGTGTGTGTTGTCCTTAGCGTAAGTTAGTTTAACTTAGGTTAAGTTGTGTGTAGGCGTAGGGACCGATTACCTCAGCAGTTAGCTCCCTTAAGAATTCACACAGATTTGAACATTTTTTGAACAAAAACTCACTGCCAAACATTGCTGCTCCTAAAAGCTTCATGAGTAATACTTAGTTACCCAATATCTCCCTCAAAATCTCCTAACTCAGTGGTACGTTGTGTCGTAATTTTTAGGAGCCTTCAGACAGAGCACTGGAACATCCACCATGCGCTGTCGTTGCTGACCCTACAGGCGAAACTGGCGGAGGTTTCCTTCTATACCATGTGGAGTCGCGTGGGCAGGATCGCATGGGGCATCACCGTCTAAGGAGATTCTTTATTTCCTGACTACAGACCTCCATTTGTATAGACAAACTGTACTGTCCAGTCTCTTTAATATGACCACCTGTCAAAAGCCTGGACAACGAGAAGTTCAAGAATAGGGGCAGTGAGGTTCTGAGAGGTACTGACAGGGCTGCAGAACCACGTCGACTCCAGTATCGCGGCCACTGGACCATATAGCGGACAGCCCGGTCGAGATGGTCCCACAGGTTCACGATTGTGTTTAAATCTGGGCAGTTTAGCGACCAGAGCTGTTTGACACATTGCATTGTCCAGCAGGTAGATGCCATCTTGCCGAAGATGAAGGGGCGGGCATGTAAATTTATTGATCCATTGCGCCTTTCGTAATGACGAGATCACCTAGGGAATACCACGAAATCATTTCATAGACCGTGACGCGCCCTCCTCCGTCTTGGACCCTACTGACGATTGTTGCAGGATGTTCGCTTCCAGACGTTTCACACCGTACATACCAACGGCCACCCGTCATCTGAATTGGCCACCTGTGGTCACTCTGTGGACGTCTACTTACAATACTGGCGTGCAAATTCCAGTCTACGTCACCGACGAACAGATGTCAGCACGGATGCATGAACAAGACGTCTGCTGCCGAAGCGCATACGCTGCACCCTTGGCAGACGAGACACTGCGATAACCCCTTGTTTGATCTGGGCGGTCAGTTGCTCAACAGTTGCACGTCTATTCACCCGTACAAATCTCCGCAGCCATCACGCACCCCTGTCATCTATACTCCTGGAAATTGAAATAAGAACACCGTGAATTCATTGTCCCGGGAAGGGGAAACTTTACTGACACATTCCTGGGGTGAGATACATCACATGATCACACTGACAGAACCACAGGCACATAGACACAGGCAACAGAACATGCACAATGTCGGCACTAGTACAGTGTATATCCACCTTTCGCAGCAATGCAGGCTGCTATTCTCCCATGGAGACGATCGTAGAGATGCTGGATGTAGTCCAGTGGAACGGCTTGCCATGCCATTTCCACCTGGCGCCTCAGTTGGACCAGCGTTCGTGCTGGACGTGCAGACCGCGTGAGACGACGCTTCATCCAGTCCCAAACATGCTCAATGGGGGACAGATCCGGAGATCTTGCTGGCCAGGGTAGTTGACTTACACCTTCTAGAGCACGTTGGGTGGCACGGGATACATGCGTACGTGCATTGTCCTGTTGGAACAGCAAGTTCCCTTGCTGGTCTAGGAATGGGTTCGATGACGGTTTGGATGTACCGTGCACTATTCAGTGTCCCCTCGACGATCACCAGAGGTGTACGGCCAGTGTAGGAGATCGCTCCCCACACCATGATGCCGGGCGTTGGCCCTGTGTGCCTCTGTCGTATGCAGTCCTGATTGTGGCGCTCACCTGCACGGCGCCAAACACGCATACGACCATCATTGGCACCAAGGCAGAAGCGACTCTCATCGCTGAAGACGACACGTCTCCATTCGTCCCTCCATTCACGCCTGTCGCGACACCACTGGAGGCGGGCTGCACGATGTTGGGGCGTGAGCGGAAGACGGCCTAACGGTGTGCGGGACCGTAGCCCAGCTTCATGGAGACGGTTGCGAATGGTGCTCGCCGATACCCCAGGAGCAACAGTGTCCCTAATTTGCTGGGAAGTGGCGGTGCGGTCCCCTACGGCACTGCGTAGGATCCTACGGTCTTGGCGTGCATCCGTGCGTCGCTGCGGTCCGGTCCCAGGTCGACGGGCACGTGCACCTTCCGCCGACCACTGGCGACAACATCGATGTACTGTGGAGACCTCACGCCCCACGTGTTGAGCAATTCTGCGGTACGTCCACCCGGCCTCCCACCATACGCCCTCGCTCAAAGTCCGTCAACTGCACATACGGTTCACGTCCACGCTGTCGCGGCATGCTACCAGTGTTAAAGACTGCGATGGAGCTCCGTATGCCACGGCAAACTGGCTGACGCTGACGGCGGCGGTGCACAAATGCTGCGCAGCTAGCGCCATTCGACGGCCAACACCGCGGTTCCTGGTGTGTCCGCTGTGCCGTGTGATCATTGCTTGTACAGCCCTCTCGCAGTGTCCGGAGCAAGTATGGTGGGTCTGACACACCGGTGTCAATGTGTTCTTTTTTCCATTTCCAGGAGTGTATGATCCTTCGTGCACCACAGTTGGCTCGGAGCTAGTTTCGAATAGCGCCTTTTTGCCATGCGCGTATATCTTAACCACGGCTCCACGTGAACTGTTAGAAGCTCAGCCGTTTCGAAAATTCTTCCTTCATTGGCCCGAAAGCACACGATCACGCCCTTCTGGATGCCAGATAAATCTCTCCATTTCCGCATTACGACAGCGACTGCACTGTTTTCCGTGTTCCCCTCCGACACGCTTTATACCGGGTGTTATAATTAGACTTTCCCTTTTTAACACGTTATAACAAGGAAACTAATACCGTACGACTGCCAAACTTGGTAGCATTAAGGTACAGAATATTGAGTGCGTGATCTTCATGCGTCACGGCGCCACCGTCCAGATCCAACAGTGGCCGCCAGGTGCGGCGATCAGTCGTCGTGATTCATAGTTTCACACACCTGACCAGTCGCAGTGCACTTGTTGACGTGTCAACGTGAGATTGGACAAAAGGAGCAGGGCATTTTTGGTGAAGCACTGTTATCAAAACAGCAGTAATGCTGCAGCTGATTTTCGAGAATATCGCTGGCTGAAACGATTACGGAAGAGTCCTCTTTCTCCACCTGCTGTGCGGAGCATAATGAAGAAGCTCGAATCAACTGGAGAACTGGGCGTCGCTTCGGGAACAGGCCGACGACCGATTGCATCATAGGTGGTTGATAAAATCGCTGTCGCTATGGCAGAAAACTTTGCTTCGGGAACAGGCCGACGACCGATTGCATCATAGGTGGTTGATGAAACCGCTGTCGCTATGGCAGAAAAGGCTGCGCGCAATTCCCGATCGTCAGGCAGTGCGCGCGCTGTTTCACGACAGTTGAACATCCCGCGGTCCATTAAACTGAAGATGCTTCGAACCATTCTCAAATGGTGCCTATACAAGATGCATATCGAACAGCAACCTGCACCACGAGACGCACAGCGACAGAACGCACAACGACGTGGACCATCCAAAGGACAGACGAAGCTCATTTTTCTCTGACGGGTGAGGGGAGACGGCCGGGGTGGCTGAGCGCTTCTAGGCGCGACCGCTACGGTTGTAGGTTCGAATCCTGCCTTGGGCATGGATGTGTGTGAGGTCCTTAGGTTACTTAGGTTTAAGTAGTTCTAAGTTCTAGGCGACTGATGACCTTAGAAGTTAAGTCTCATAGTGCTCAGCGCCATTTGAACCATTTTTTTTAACACACATTACTGCCGAGTGTGGGTATCTTCACCTCCAGTCATTGTGCATGAAATTCCTCTGTACGGTGAACGTGTGACCGTATGGTGTGGCTTCACGGCCACGTTCGTCATTGGCCTATTCTTTTTTGAGCAGGTTGGCGCTCAAGGACCAAAGACGTGCAGTGTGACTGGCCAGCGTTACTGCGATATGCTTCCCCTGCATGGTATACCCACCCTACAGGAGAGAGACTCACTGAACTCTACGGTTTTCATACAAGATGGGGCCCACCGCACATCGCTCGTGAAATTCACCTGCTTCTCCGAAACACATTTGGAAACGATCCAATTATGAGCCGATCGTTTCCAAATGCTTGCCCGGCACGATTACCAGATCTCACTCCCTGTGATTCCTCGTTGTGGGGCTACTTGAAGGACAGGGTTTACCAGGGGAACATTCACACACGTGCTGTACTGCAGGGCAGCATATGAATAGAGGTAGCCAGCATACCAATAGACATGCTTCGTTCTGCTGTGCAGAACGCAGTCCTGCGCTTTCGGACTCTTCTGGACACTGGTGGACGCCAAATTGAGCCCTTTTTGTAGCAGTAGTGGTACCGATGTTAATGAAGTGATGTACGGTAGCAGCACATTAAAAGTGTCAAACGTTTTTTATTCCAGTCTTTGATCACAATATGAGTTCTTTAGGCGATGAGCACTTGCATGCACATAGCAAAACTGCATTGGGGATACATTTAGCAGAAACCGGCCACACCCTAGGCAATATCGAGAGTTGTATGCGTATTCTGCACAGGGCAGAGAAGGGTCGCGCTCTTGACTTTTTGGAGATTTACAAAGCGAAAAAGTATGAGCCTACTAGGGTGCTCAATGGACAAAGCGATTTTGTGCCCAACGCCTACTTTGCTTTGTTTGACAACGTACTACGATAACCAAATAATGTCCCGCGTATTTATACCTATCCTTACTTGATGATTTATGTCGAGAACAGTAGGCATTTGCCTTACTTCCATACACTTATCGCACTAATCCTGTAACTGATTATTTCCTACCTACTCATTGAATATATAACCAGACTAGATAATTTTATTTATTGACTGTTCACATGTTGTTTAAATGTTTCCTGTGGGAGATATATCACGCTGTATGCACAGCCCTCTAGTGGTTAAGTTCTTAAGATCGGTGCACGCCTAAATAACATCTGGCAGCCGACCCAACAGAAGGCGCTGATCATTGATCTGTCCTTGTTTCAGCTGTCATATAGACAATTTAACTTTCATAGGCAATTTATAGGTTGCTACAGGCAATGTAATAAGCATATTAATTGTTGACCGTAAATTCACCATAAGAAGGATCGGTCCTAGTCTATTAATATATTTCCTTTTAATAATTTTATATGGGTAACTGTATTCGTCTTTTAATGTATCACAATTTAGTTTCTATGATAGTTATCAATTTTAAAAGTCTGCTACATGTATTTTACATAACGTGTTTTTATCAGATTATGTTTTTTGCATAAATGATGACTATATCTAAGCCGACAGTAGCGACATCTAGGGATCATGTAGGCAAACAGATTTCTGGTAACTACTGTACTCCAGTAGTCAGTTGCAATAATGACTGTGTGGACGATGCGGCCTACTCTACACCTTATTTTAGATCTATATGACGATGCTATGCTGATTATATGTTTTGACGATGCCATTATGGCCTTGTCACTTTAGGACATGGTGTAAAAAAGGTACGTTTTACCGTATTTTCTGTACATCTCCCTGGTTGTGTGATAGTATATTGTGATACGTATTGCTGTATTATGCTGAAAGACACACTGCTCACTATGTATATATATTTGTATATCATACAGGGTGTTACAAAAAGGTACGGCCAAACTTTCAGGATACATTCCTCACACACAAATAAAGAAAAGATGTTATGTGGTCATGTGTCGCGAAACGCTTAATTTCCATGTTAGAGCTCATTTTAGTTTCGTCAGTATATACTTTACTTCCTCGATTCACCGTCAGTGGGCCCAGTTGAAGGAAGGTAATGTTGACTTCGGTGCTCGTGTTGACATGCGACTCATTGCTCTACAGTACTAGCATCGAGCACATCAGTACGTAGCATCAACAGGTTAGTGTCCATCACGAACGTGGTTTTGCAGTCAGTGCAATGTTTACAAATGCGGAGTTGGCAGATGCCCATTTGATGTATGGATTATCACGGGGCAGTAGACGTGGCGCGGTACGTTTGTATCCAGACAGATTTCCAGAACGAAGGTGTCCCGACAGGAAGACGTTCGAAGCAATTGATCGGCGTCTTAGGGAGCACGGAACATTCCAGCCTATGACTCGCGACTGGGGAAGACCTAGAACGACGAGGACACTTGCAATGGACGAGGCAATTCTTCGTGCAGTTGACGATAACCCTGATGTCAGCGTCAGAGAAGTTGCTGCTGTACAAGGTAACGTTGACCAAGTCACTGTATGGAGAGTCCGACGGGAGAACCAGTTGTTTCCGTACCACTTACAGCGTGTGCAGGCACTATCAGCAGCTGATTGGCCTCCACGGGTACACTTCTGCGAATGGTTCATTTCAGTGCAGATGTTCTCTTTACGGATGAGGCTTCATTCCAACGTGATCAAATTGTAAATTTTCACAATCAAGATGTGTGGGCTGACGAGAATCCGACCGCAATTGTGCAATCACGTCATCAACACAGATTTTCTGTGAACGTTTGGGCAGGCATTGTTGGTGATGTCTTGATTGGGCCCCAAGTTCTTCCACCTACGCTCAATGGAGCACGTTATCATGATTTCATACGGGATACTCTACCTGTGCTGCTAGAACATGTGCCTTTACAAGTACGACACAACATGTAGTTCATGCACGATGGAGCTCCTGCACATTTCAGTCGAAGTGTTCGTACGCTTCTCAACAACAGATTCGGTGACCGATGGATTGGTAGAGGTGGACCACTTCCATGGCCTCCACGCTCTTCTGACCTGAACCCTCTTGACTTTCATTTATGGGGGCATTTGAAAGCTCTTGTCTACGCAACCCCGGTACCAAATGTAGAGACTCTTCGTGCTCTTATTGTGGACGGCTGTGATACAATAAGCCATTCTCCAGGACTGCATCAGCGCATCAGGGATTCCATGCGACGGAGGGTGGATGCATGTATCCTCGCCAACGGAGGACATTTTGAACATTTCGTGTAAAAAAGTGTTTGAAGTCACGCTGGTACGTTCTGTTGCTGTGTTTCTATTCCATTATTAATGTGATTTGAAGAGAAGTAATAAAATGAGCTCTAACATGGAAAGTAAGCGTTTCCGGACACATGTCCACATAACATATTTTCTTTCTTTGTATGCGAGGAATGTTCCTGAAAGTTTGGCCGTACCTTTTTGTAACACCCTGTAGACCTGAGGATGGTCATTACGGACCGAAAACGGTCATCGTCTAAAGAATTCATATTGTGATCAAAGACTGGAATAAAAAACATTTGACAGTATTGGATCACTGTTTGTATACTCGACCATGTCGCAGTTGGTGAAACATTAAAAGTGTTTCAGTTGAACTGATTCTGCATTATTTCTCTTCCCCATATCCTTGACATTAATGCCTCCAAGTTTGGTCCTCGTACGGTAATTAGTTTCCGTGTTATAACGTGTTAAATGGGGAAAGTTTAATTATAACCACTCGGTGTACCCTCTACTGCTAGTGTTGGCACCTGCCGTCTGTGCCCGTTGACACCGAACCTAGGAGGTGGTTACATTAATGAGAATAGACCGTGTGTATGTTACGGACCAATCCAGGCATCTCGTACACTTCATGCGAGTTTAACACTTCGCTTCCTTCATTGGCTAGCAATTCGTATTGTAAGCTAAGTGTTGCCCACCTCGGGAACGAGGATATAGTAGGTGCGTTTCCGCTATGGGCAGACGCTAGCTCGTTGTTGTATCGGTGGCAGAACAGAGCGGAGGTGATATCCGACGGTGTAGCAGAGAGACTGGTCCGCAGGCAGTGGTCCGGGTGGATGCCAATCACGAGGTGTTCTGCGGTCGCGTGCATATTCATGGCGCGGCCTCGCCTTGAAGGGTGGCCGGCGCTCAGGGCCCGAGGCGTCCGACTGTGCACCAGAGCCTCCGGAGGAAGGAGGCGCGCGGCCGACCGCAGCCGGCCGCCTCTTCTTGCCAGTTCCCTTCCTCGCCGCATCCGCCTCTTCCGGCCGGAGCAGCCGTCGCAAGAAAGGGGAGCCAGACAGCCGCCTGGCCTCCCTAAGCCCTACTTTTACGCCTAAGCCAGACGGTAAAAGAGGGCCGGGATACGGCCCTATATGGGGACGTAAAATATAGCGCTTCCGCCAGCAGGGATTTTCCGGACATTCTGAATATGAGGCTCGCAAAGTAAATTTATCGGCCATTCGTAAGGAGAGGAAAATGTTGAGCCGCTGCAGCTGCTTATACTTCGGCTTAAATCAGTTCCGGTGGGTTTTTTCCCTAGTAAACTTCAAGTGCGAGGGGATTTTCTTACCTGATAATCGAAGTCTCGAATAAATTCGTGACAGATCGTCAACACCTACCACCTGCTCCTCGAAAATTCTAGAGCTCGTATTTATTACCCCTAAAAATCTCTCCTCCTCTGCTTCGTGCTAGCCAATTTACTTGAGCCGTAGCATATACGACGAAAGAGATGAATACGTCAATCGAACAAAAGATGCGTCTGCAATTGAATAATATTTAAATGGCTAAATGGTGGCTATTTACAGATTTCTAACTGATTATTTATTTCTCCTCAATATTTCTTCGATGAAACAGAACAGCTTGTTAACGAGAAACTTATTTATCTACAAGTGAAAACACTTCGTTGTCTGCTGTCAGGTGGTTTATTTCTATGGACAAACTACCAAAGGTGTCCGTAACTGTATATTTCAAAACTTTCGGTACACGGAAGTACAGATCATTTATTTTCCTAGTATGATACTTGTGAATTTCTCTATTACTTTCAAACTGCAATCAGTTGTTAGCAACAGATTTCTTGGCTGATTAAATTACTGAGCGGCTGTGATTAATATGCTCAGTTGTTTCAATAGATGTCTATAATAGTATAATTCTAATTACTTTTTCTCCTGAAATATATACCGTTTGCCTAAGTGGGGAATTTCGCCAGAATAATATCACACAAGACATCAGTGAATGAAAAAATTAAAAATATTTTAATTTACTGATTTCTGCATCAAAAACGTCGGCAATTATTCTTTCAGCATTCATAGTTGATCATAAGAGTTTTGCGGTCTTCTGAGCAGTTTTTACAGCTAAAGTTTACATCAATATACAGAGCGGTCCAAAAATATGTATCCACTGTTTAAAAGTCCATAACTGGCAAACTAATTGACAGAGTTGTCTCATATTTCGTAGTGTAATAGTTTGTAGTTCCGGCTATCGCCACACAAGCGTTGTATTGCGTTGTTTTGTTTTGTCAGATGACAGTCGCCAGATGGTCAGTGTTTTGTTCTTAGTTGCACCTAGTTACTCGAGTAAACATGGCTGGCGCAAGGCTTACATTCAATGGAAGCAAGTCAGTTTTGAAGTGGTATTTTAAGTATGAAAATATTGATGAGGTTCAACAGCAATGGCGAAATGAGTATCAGAGCCACCGACACGTTTAACGATTCGTCGCATTCGAGACAAAATTGAAGCCGAAGGCTGTGTTAAAGATGTACACAAACAACGATCTGGACGACCTGTAACAGTAACAAGTCAGCTAACTCCCGTCGCGAGTTACAACAATTTACTCGCTCGCAACAGAAGTCGGTGAGACAGTGTGCCCATGAAACTGGAGTGAGTCGCTCAAGTGTTCGGCGAATTTTGAAGACAGCAAAGTGGAAGTGCTACATCCCTACATTCAATGAACGTGGACGACCCGAATCGCAGAATGGAGCACTGCGAATGGTTTACTAACATGGTGAGCAACTATGAAGAGTTTGCCGAGATGATTGTGTGGTCTGATGAGGCACAGGTCAAACTCAGTGGTACAATAAATCGCCACAATTGCATCTACTGGGCCGCCAAAAATCCGAACGTCAATATAGACAAAGCCGTGAATTTGCCAGGAGTAAATGCGTTGTGTGGGTTGTCTTACCGGGGATTGATTGGGCCATTCTTCATTGACGGCACAGTTACCGGTGAGGTGTACCTTCAGAAGCTTCAGACATCCATTTTGCCTGCCGTCCGGGATTTGTATGGAGACGGAATAGATTATTTCCAACAAGACGGTGCCCCAGCCCACTACCAAAATCGTGTTACGGCGTATCTCGACGAAAATCTACCAGGAAGATGGATAGGCCGTAGAGGTGCTGTGGAGTATCCACCACGTTCCCCAGACCTAACTCCTCTGGACTTTTACCTGTGGGGAACACTAAAGGACGTCGTTTATCGACAAAAGCCACGCACATTGGATGAACTTCGACAATCCATCGTACATTCGTGTGCAAATATCCAACTGAAAACGTTGCAGTCAGTAGTTCGTGCTGGATTTCGGAGGCATCGTTTGTGTGTGGATGTTAATGGCGACCATTTCGAACACGTACAGTGATATCTTTAAGTTGGACTTTAAGCTGCACTTTCACCAAAAATGAGACAACTCCGTCCATTAGTTTGCAAGTTATGGACTTTTAAACAGTGGATACATTTTTTTGGATCCCTCTGTATACATGCAAGAACTTTCTACTTTTATCCTGGTCACCTTGTCGCGTCCATCTCTGTAGTAACTGATCACTCTGGAGTAACTTTCTGAGTCCTGTTTCTTAACCACCAATTAAACTATTTATGTGCAATACCATGTGTCTCATAAAAATTTAATTTTCGAAATAGAATACTACCAGTGATACAAACAAATGATTTCGGTAACCCTCAGGAGACCGCACATGGTGATATGTTATCATGTACTCTGAATGTCTAAATAGCTTCCCCGGTAGAGCCATACAACTTTTATTTTTGAGAACTGTGACACTTTTCCTTATTTCGGATGGGTACGTATGAGAAATTTTCATTTCACTAGGTTTACTTTGTATTGCTTGTATGAAATCAGAAACAGATTTACAATTTTTCTGACTTCTGCATCATTTAGTATCCCTATCGTTCTAGGGTTATTTCATCATCAGTTCCGACAGTCACATGGTGGTAGCGGAATATAGAAATATTTTGGCAAAAAAAAAAAAAAAAAAAATAGGTGCCAAGCTAAGTTAAACTATTTTTTCTTGTTATTATTTTTTTAAATACTAACATTCATGGAGTCATTCTACCCTAGCGAATGGAAAGAAAGGTAACGCTCAAACCCAGCTGCTTTAAGAAATTTTTTCCACTCAAATAAAAAAAAGATTTTGTTCTCTCATTGACTGCCTATGCTTGTTTAGTGCAAATTCATTTTAAAAATATTGTTTGTTCATATTATGCTTTCATATTTCAGAGTTGTGTGAGTGAAATGTATGATTTGTAACCAGTGGGTTAGTGTAGGGTATAACGCTCCTGCAGTCAATGTTCTCGACTGTTAAATATATTGAGACTTCTACTGTAATTGCAATGTAGTCTAAATATAACGAGTTTTTTGAATTTGTTTTTCACATTTATTCAAGAAAAGAAAGTGCAGCATAATTTTATATATCTTTTGAGTCGATGCTCTCGATTATTGTTGATTGTAGTAATTCATTTAGATGCCTGAATTTTTACTGTATGTATGCTACGTCTGGAACTGGTGGTTTTATGAAATAATTTTAACTTTCATGCTTTATCGATGCTCTATCGTTTACAATTTATTACTATCGTTTCCAAAACATCGAAGACAGACAAGCACCTTTCTTCACACTACCTATGCTTTCACTCACCGCTCTTGTCACAGTACAATTCCCGCCAAAAATTCTCGACACAAACCACATTCACAGATATAACTAACATACAATAATAATGAAATATAAAGGTCTGCATTGGCTGATTTGAATAATACTTTTTGTTTTTAATATTTTTGTGCACTTGTTACAATAATTTTAAGTTATAGAATTTAATTTTATAAAAATGAAATATTTACTTGAAATATTTTAATTTCATTCTGTAATTAGGAAAATAAATTTAAAATATTAATAGCTGGTTTTGGTTGCAACAGCAGCACAAGCACAACCAACATTTACACATACTTTAGTTCAAAATTAAATCTATAATGATTTGTACGAACATTTACGTTCGAAAACAGTAAACTGAACTCAGCAAAAATTTGCCGCTACATAAACTGAAGAGAACCGTACCTGATGAAAGAGAAATACTACAGAGGTAAAGTCTTAAAGTAAGTCCACTGGCGTGAGGTGTTGCAGGTAAGATATGGTAGCTCCTGGTGCTAAAGTTCGGATGGACAACAGAGGAGCCGCACTCTTTGAGTGGAAGTCATGCGCTCAGTTGTATGAAGTGAGATCAGGGTTTAACATTTGTGGCAGTGAGCTGGTGTTCATTTCTCATGTTAAGTGTTGCCGCTTACTTATAATTATAAAATCTAGTTTAATTTACCTCGTCGTTTATTCATGATATTTGTCAGTACAGCACAGTTAGATTCCATAAGAATGAGTACAACTGACTATGTAAAAAAGGGAACACTTTTTCGCTTATATAGTTTCACGTGAATTTTGTTCACAAGCGGTCTGTTTTTCGTGCTTCATGAAACGCACGTAATTTCTCATAGCAGACAACGTTTTACTGTAAATTATATAGGTAAGGAGGAGTATTAGTTGAAATGGATTTTATGTCGTAATTTTTTGATATGGCGATGTATTAATTAATTATTCTTAAGAATGTTCTGGCTTCTAGGATGGAGAAAGGGAATGAGCTGTCTCCTTCTGGAATGATAATGAAAATGATATGCGAGATTATGGACGCGGAAAAAAGGTTTTGTTGTGAGATTTTAAGACGGAAAGAGCATTGAGCATTGAAAAACTTAGAGATAATGTAAATAAGGAATCCTTGCTAATTAACTAGAATGTTAAAATGTAATTGTAAGTAAAGATTTCTTGTAAACATTGAATTATAGCATTGTAGTTTTAAAAATTCAGTACGAGAGAGTTTTGCTGGTGATGTATGTAAGCTATTGTGAATCACATTTCCCTCTTGTCGAACCGTCAGTCTTTATTTTCAGAAAGAAGCGTTGTACGACTTCTTTTCACCGAGTAGATCAACTGGAAAACCATTACACAAGAGTAATTCACATTGCAACAGATGGGATGATTACAACAGCGAGGGAGATGTTAGCTATATAATTTTGGGTGGACATATTCACTCACTCTTTCGTATAAAGGCAATTTTCCCAAGGGAAGTGCAGCAACATATTTATTTTCAAAGAACTGGGATATATGTTTTTATCTGCTATCTACGGATTGCAGTCTATCACGCTTCTAAGCTGCCACTGCAATTGTGAAAACTAAATCCCATCCATCCAGTGAAATCCAAGTTGACGGATTCAGGCTGTATGTTCTAAGGTTGTCCCTTTGGAGACAACGCGTCTGCTTTTGCTTTTCTCCCTTGTCGAGCTGTATATGTGCTGTCTGATGGACTGCTCTTCATTGATTACATTTCTTTAAAATATCGCGGAATGACTATAATATCTAGTATTCCTGCTTTAAACCTGCTACTCCATTCACCAGAGATGTTACATAACGTCACAAGCGCTGGTTTACTCAGTGGACTGTCTGTTAAGAGTTTCCTGGTATTTACTCACGCGGTAACTTTAACGTACTGGAAACTGTATGGGTATGTCGAGGGTAGCACTCCTGTGCTGTCCCGCTAGGCTAGGAGGTAGCCGCTTCGAATCGTGGAGCTGCAGAAAAGTTTATTTCTAGTGTTTGGCTGGCAAAAGGAGGAGAGGTGGTGGTGTACATTTCTTGAATAGCATAATTTTCGCAAATGTGCCGAGTAAAATTCCAAACTTCTGCGAGGTTCAAAAATTCAAATGACTCTGAGCACTATGGGACTTAACATCTATGGTCATCAGTCCCCTAGAACTTAGAACTACTTAAACCTAACTAACCTAAGGACATCACACAACACCCAGTCATCACGAGGCAGAGAAAATCCCCGACCCCGCCGGGAATCGAACCCGGGCGTGGGAAGCGAGAACGCTACCGCACTACCACGAGCTGCGGACTTCTGCGGAGTACCTCACGAAGCGATGGCATGTGTTATTGTTGATGGTGACCCTGTCGTAACGGGACGTTAAGTTCGGCGATCCCCTTGATGCTATTCACAAGGAGTAGACTATTTGCCGGCACCGGGTTCCACACTCTCCCTTAGCTCCAACAAACAAACACTACACAGTAGTACAAGTAGCCATCATAGTCATCGACGCAGATACCATCGTAACACTTCGTAACAAGTCGGGTGAAGCCAACGGTTAACCACCTCCACCACGACCTTTCCCAGAAGGGAAACACGGGATTCCCGCTTCTACCCCCAACAATCAGTTCATTAGTGTGCAATTGGCTCACAAGGAGACTTAAGGGCAATCGGGTTTTTGTATTTTTTAAAAATATATTTATGGTACGTGAAGTTCAGATCCTAAATATCACTTTCCCATAGCAGTTAGATGCAACTCTAAAAAATTGTCGAGAAAATCAACTTTAAAGTTTCTAGAGCAAAGTTAATACTATAAAGTAAGGTAGCGGTGTTGCTCTGTACCAGAGTGATCGCCTGTCATATGGGTGGCCTAGGTATGTTTCCTGACCGATACAAATTTTTAAATAAGGGTGCTTGTTTAACGAGCATTTCCGTGAAGCGTGAAATATAAAAAGAAGGAAAAATGTCGACAACGTTCGTGACTGGTAGTTGCTGCTTCGAATGTCGATCCGCTTATTAATTTTCCGTTGTTTTTACTTCGTTTCTTTCGAATATCTACGTAATTCACCAAACATATGCTAATAGACACATATCTAATTGTCATTTTTAAGACAAACGCACGTCTTCTTATTTCTAACTATACGTCACATACAAAAAAACCTTTTCACTGCAAATATTAATTTCTAATTACGATCTTTAATAAGAATTCTTGATAAATATTATTAATAAAACATTACAATTTCTTTTCGTCTTATGAGTTTTTACTCCTCATGGAAATGTTCGCAGATCGTGAATGTTTGTTTAAAAATTTTTCGCTGCAGGGAGTCGAACTCAGGCCACTCAGACGGCCAGCGAGCATTTTACAACAGAGCCACAGTCCCCTGTAAAAAAAAAAGAAAAAAGAAATGCTTTCCGGTGTCACAGACATCCGTAAAACTTCAAAGTCGATTTTCTCGCGAATTTTTCCACATTGAAGTGTACGCCGTTATCTGTATGAAAGAAATACATGTTTACATGAAAACACATGTTATTACTAACTGCAAAATTACCTAATAGTTAATCCAATCGCCACCATCAACAAATATAGATTGACACCTTAGCCCTCTCTCCTGTAAATCATCCACGTTTCGAACCTCTAAACATCGTTTGACCCACATTGCAACGAATCTCTCTGACTTTCTAAGAATTGTAGTAGCCGCTACGTATGAAAGCTTTGGTGCCTTTGGACGATTTACAAGTAACACTGCCTCGTGACGCTTCAGATGTTTTACACTCATTTTAAACCGCAACCGACAAAACACAACATTCATATCTCTCACTATTTATCGGGACACTGTGCAAAAGCGCATTGATTACAGAAACGAGACCACAACCAGAGATGTCGCTGCGGACGTTACATTTGAAATTATGGAGTACACTTTCTTTTGGAACTGACTGTGGAGTGTAGATAATTTATCCATCCCGAGAATCGAAAATTTCGAAGATTTTTGCTTATAGATATTGGCAAGAAATCGAAATATGTGACATAAATTGCCGTATATTTTGACTGTATTGATGTAGAAGCTTAAATTTTTTACCTTGCCAGGGGATCGCATATCATAGTATGTGACATAAAATTCAAGTTAATACGTCTACCCGTTTCTGAGAGAAGGGGTTCTCAATAGCTGGTCAGACAGAAAGATAGAAAAAAAATCCGGTTGCCGTGTGGTCTCTATGTTAGCTTAAGTTCAAAAAATTATTGTTTGACAATCACTTAACTCTTTAATTGTGGATGCGATACAGTTTCCTGAATTCTGCGCAATTTTGGCTCAGTGACGTGTAATATAGGTCCAAAGTGGATATAATTTGGCAATGCGAGTCACCACGCCCCCATCCCTCGCTACATTCTCTCTTGTTAGGCTCATCGCGATCTGGAGACGTATTTAAAATTCATTCGTCGCTGCAACATAGTTCATTATTGGGGCGAAACGAATTTTCAGCTGATTTGTTACAGCTATTGTCAGCCATTAGCTTCACTTCGTATTTCAATGTCAGAGCTGGAATATATCGTCTCGGTATTGCGGTTAGAACAATACCTCTTCCAACGCTGAGCTTTCTGCTAGACATTCTCTGGAGATATTTTCGCACGAGTTGTCAGCTATAAGTTATAAAGCAAGCGAATGGCCGTTCCGCGTCGTGCAGCGCAGCGTGAAATAATTACATCAGCGAAGCCGCGTACCGCCGACACGGTCCGCCGCGAGCGGAAAAAAAGGGGAAAGGAGGAGGCAGAGCACAGCAGAGCAGAGTAACGGGAATTTAAACAATTTACATTACGCGCGCGCCAATAAATTGCATCGGAAAATTGTTGCCCGCAGGGATTGAGATGGCGCTCGTTACACGCGCAGACTGGTTGGGGCTGCGGTTCGCCAAAGCGGCTACCGGTCTCCCGGAGGCTGCCTTGTGTTGTGGCCAGTGCTACGAATTCCTTGTCCCATGCATCACTACATCTGGCGTTTCATTCGTTGTCCTTCATAGTAACCGCCTTTATCGGCATGCTATTTTATGCATGTAATATCTCAACGAACACTGATCAGTCAGAATATTATGACCACCTACCTAACAGTTGGTATGTCCACCTTTGGCACGGTTAACAGCGGCGAAGCGTCGTGGCATTCAAGCATTGAAGCCTTGGTAGGGCACTGCAGGAAGTTGGAAGCACATCTGCACACAGAAGTCACCAAATTCCCGTAAATTGCGACGAGGCGGGGGGAATAGGCTCTGAGGCTCTGACGTCACGTTCAGTCAAATCCCAGATGTGTTTTATCACGTTCAGATCTGGCGAGCTGGGGGCGGGGGCAGTACATCAACTGCAGTACTTCAACTGGAACTCGTCACTGTATTCCTCAAACCACTCCATCACACTCCTGATCTTGAGACATGGCGCATTATCTTACTGAAAAATGCCACTGCTGTCGAGAAGCATTATCGTCAAGAAGGGGTGTACTTGATATACAACCAGTTTACGAAACTCTTTCGTCGACATGGTGCCTTGTACGAGCTCCACTGGACCCGAGTACGCCCACGTGAATGTTCACCAGAGCATAATATAACCGCTGCCACCATCCTGTCTCCGTCCCTCAGTACAGGTGTCAAAGAGCTCTATCCGTGGAAGACGACGAATTCGCGCTCTCCCACCGCCGTGATGAAGAAGGTATCGGGTTTTATCAGACCATAAAACGTTATGCCACTGCGCCAACGTCCAGTGTCGATGGTCACATGTCCTTTTCAGTCGTAGTTGCCAATGTTTTGGTGTTGGGTTGTCGGCTGCGGGGGCCTATCATTAGAAGTCTTCGGTGCACTGTGTGTTCAGACAGACTTGTACCTTGCCCAGCATTAGTCTGATGTCGCTTCCGCTGCACTTAGCCGCCTGTCCTATTTTATCAATCTGACCGACCTATAACGTCCGACACCTGTAATGAGGAATGGCAGCCCAACCCTAATGACGTATGGACGTGGTTTCACCTTGGTTTCGTCACGTGCTGAAGACACTCTTCGAACCCTCGACAAGTTCGAAATGCTCGTGTCGTACCTCTGGGCAATCACAGTCTGCTTTCGGTCAAACTCGGATAGATCGCGCGCCTTCCCCATTCTACACACGGACAGTACTGAGACTACATGCACCGTGCGAGTGTGTTACTAGCAGTGACTGCTCACCAGGTGACTCTGCTATCGTCTGGACGAGATTAAATAGACAGTAGGTCGGTGGTCATAATGTTCTGGCTGATCAGTATATATAGTTCAGAAAACACTGTAAAATGCATATTCAGAGCCTCCGAGAAATGAAGGAAGTTTGGAAGGTCGGAGACGAGGTACTGGCAGAAGTAAAGCTGTGAGGACGGAGGGTGAGTCGTGCTTGGGTAGCTCAGTTGGTAGAGCACTTGCCCGCGGAAGGGAAAGGTTCCGAGTTCGAGTCTCGGCCCGGCACAAAGTTTTAATCTGTCAGAAAGTCTCCCAGAAATGTTGCGACTATCTTAGAGCGGTTACATATGGAGCCTTAAGGAATAAATCGGGGATTAAAAAAATGTCGTGTGACTAGTGCCTCCCGCCAGGTAGACCGTTCGCCGGGTGCAAGTCTTTCGATCTGACGCCATTTAGGCGACTTGCACGTCGGTGGGGATGAAATGATGATGATTAGAACAACACAACACCCAGTCCCTGGGCGGAGAAAATCTCCGACCCAGCCGGGAATCGAACTCGGGCTCTTAGGACATTCTGTCGCGCTGACTAGTCAGCTACCGGGGGCGGACAATCGGGGATAGGAACCCATGTCCGGAAAAGTCATCCAACGAGCGTCGAAGTTATAGACGCCGGCGCATACCACTAAGCCACGCTTCGGCAGCAAACCTGACTTTGTATGCTGAGGGACCATATGTTTCGCTGTGTTCTTTATTATTGGCCACGATCGCCAATGGGGACGATGGAGCTAGCTGCTGTGTAACAGGCCTTGCGTACTACGAATGCGATCTTCTGTTGCCTTGGTGGATAACGGTTTCAGACATCTGCAGTTTATTTTTCACCTGTATACCGAAAAACATTGGAGATTTTAGAGAGTTCCTGGGGAAAAATAAACTGCAGATGGAAACCCATGTCACCGTCAACCTCCGAGGCAATACATCGTGGCATTCTTAGGACATAAGGCCTTTCTGTGCAGCAGCTAGCTTCGTCTTCTCCACTAGCGACCGTGGCAATCAGTCGCGATCACTAAATGACAAGCAACATTGCGAGACGTTCCGCCTGCAGTAAGAAGTCATGTTTGCTGCCGAAGCAGTCACTAGCGCCCGTAACTTCGATCCTCTGTAGCATCGTTAGCTGACGTATCAGGACACGGGTTTCTATCCTCGATTTGTTCCTCGACACATCCTCTACAGCCTCTTGAAGTTTGTCTTAATATATCTGGGTCGAGCTGTACAAGGGGCAGTCAAAAAGTTTCCGTTCTAATGTCGTACAGTCCAGAATTGGTATACCAATTAGGAAAAATCTCTCTGAGAATTGAGACAAACATCCCAGCGACGAATCATGTCGAATATACCTGTCTAATAAACCACCTGCTGCATGAAGAAGTTCGAAAGTGCCTGCTGAACCTCCTCGTCCGGCCCGGAATCGTTGACCCTTCAAGACCTTTTCTAAGAGGCAATAGGCGTGGTAATCAAATGGGGAAAGACCAGGACCATAGGACGGGTGCTCGAGTGCCTCCCACTTGAGTTTACGTAACTTCCGCTTTTCGACATTTGCGCTATGGGGACGGGCATTATCATGAAGCACTACTCCACTTGTCACATGCAACTTGGCGCACCCTTCCACAGCGGTGGTGTTCGACAGATATTCTTCCCCATACACGTTGTTCATTCTCTGATGGATGTTTACCGGTGTTTGTCCTTCGGCAGCTATGGAAAGACTAACATCACTTTGGTCCTGTTTGGACACGTTTGGTATTAACGACGCCATGGTTCGTGTTTCTGCATTTACCACACTCACGTCGGAAAGATACCACTGCCGGCCTAATTCCTTGCCTACATGTCGGTGCTTATATACTCACATAGGAGTTTCGCTACGTCACATACATGCAGCAGCAGCGCCTTCAGACGGAAATTTTTGGAAGAGCTAAAACCATTTGACCATTGCCCATGGCGGGGCAATGTCGTATGTTGGCGATGCTGATAAGTGACATGGTAAAAAAAAAAAAAAAGCATATCGAAGGAGCAGGCAAGAATGATGATTCATTCTAGCGACTTAACGAACCGAAAATGGGAAAAAGCACTGACAAAGAGACTTCGTCAAAGACTGTTGTGGAGCGGTCCCTGGCAGTAAGCATCTAGCAAACAGCGAAACTGGTGTGCTACAGTCCCAAGCACCTACAGAAAGTCGTTGAAGTACGGTGAAACCACGAGTGGTGACAAGGTGCTGGTCTTACACGCCACAGTGCAGAATGTAGGAGGCAGGGCTACTCTATAAACCTGGATAGAAAGCGGTCTATCACAGATATGACGACAGAGAACAATGGTGGTTCAGGTACATCTCGGAGCACTCAACTCAGCACACTTCGTTGAACACGGGGCTCCGCAGAGAAGACTCTTGTTACCACGTTCACCAAACAGAACTGTCAGTTATGATTGAGGTGGGCACGAGCTCATCGACATTGGCCAATGAACCGATGGAAATGTGCCGCCTGCTCGGATGTGTCACATTGCTCGTTACAGCAAGTCAATGTTTGTGTCCAGGTACACCGTCATCAAGGCGAACGGCTGCTTGATAGATTCACCGCGGCGCATCGCTGGCTACTCGGGACAATATCATGCTTGAGTTTATCTGGTCAGACACAAGTCTCAATCAGTATGTTTTATTTTTACCGATTTCACTGTATAATTTTACAAGAGAATCATCAAAAACTGTTTAAAATACAGTAGTTGGATGATTAGACTGCCGGAAATGTCAATGTGGACTACCTGCATCCCTTCATGCTTCAAGTCTTTCCAGACGCCGGTGTGATCTTCCAGCACGATGACTGTCCGTGCCACAAGGCCAGAATCGTGCTATAGTGTTTTGGAGAGCACGGCAGTAAATCACCATAATGCATTTAACACCAGATTCACCTGATATCCACCCGATGTAAAACATAGGGCGCTGGCTCCGCGCACACAAAACCAGCAGCCAGTAACTTACGGGAACTGCGTCACCTGTGGGTGGACATCCCGTGCTAGATACCTCCGGAACCCTACCGAGGACTTGTCGAATACATAAAAAGCAGTATCATTACCGTATTTCTATCCAAAAGAAGACGACCCTTTATTAAGCAGTCGGTCATAATGTTCTGGTTTATCAGTGTGTACCACGAACCATTATAGCTTCCCTGTCCTATTCCGGGACGTGTGGAGCGAACGAATAATTGTTATGCTCCAGTAAGCGCTGTTATCACTGTTATTTCGTCCTCGTGGAACTTTAGCGGCCAGGTCCAGATGACTTCGCAGATTGGTCGCCGTGTCACTGTCCGCTAAATGGTGCTATTTGGATATAGCGTTGGAGGTCACTATGTAGGCACACCGCTATCCCAGCCGTTGTCAGCTATCCAGACCTTGGAGCCACTACTTCTCGTTCAGTTTATCTTACGAGGTTGACTGCATCTTGCTCCATTCCTCGCCGCGCAGGATTAGCCGAGCGGTCTAGGGCGCTGCAGTCATGGCCGGTGCGGCCTGTCCCGGCGGAGGTTCGAGTCCTCCCTCGGGCATGGATGTGTGTGTCTGTTCTTAGGATAATTTAGGCTAAGTAGTATGTAAGCTTAGGGACTGATGATTTTAGCAGTTAAGTCCCATAAGATTTCACACACATTTGAACTTCTTTTTTTTTTTTTTTTTTTTTTTTTTTTGCTCCATTCCTCGCGACTGGTAAAAATCGCTGGTTGTACCAGGAACTGACTGTTAGTTCTCCGCCTGGCGCTCAGAAGGGCTGACTGCTAAGCCACGGAGGCGGACTCACTTAAGACAGGTATCCTGTAGCCTGACAAACGTTTCGGCGTACAAAGTTCATGGAGAGCTGAGTGACACTATGTGAGTTCCATCGTTTTTAAGTAACTTGAATTTGTTAGGTTCAACGTAGTAAATGAAACTACGTAATTGTGTTTATTTTTCCTGTTGCATGTCACCAAGCAGGAGCAGTGGAGACCAGTGTCGCAGAATTCCTTTGTAAAGCGTCTTATTGGTACCGGTTGGAGAAAACCTACCAACCGACGCCCTCCCACCCCCCTTCCAGCCCCCCCCCCCCCCACCCCCAAGGAGAAGATGTCACTCCGTTGCTGATATCTGGTGCTCATTGTTAAAGTAAAAGAAAATTTATTATTCTAAAGGGTTCAAATATTGTGAGGTTGTACAAGGTTATTATAAATGACTGAAGCGATTACACAAATCTGCTGTATCTATGTTATGTGGCATATTGTTACAGGGCTTTGCGCAAACATAGAAGAACTAAAAACGTCTTTTGGATATATTACAAGTCCTCCTTATGTGCCTTCTTCTGATTCTGCAGATATCAAGTCGATAACCAAGTTCTTCCCACATTCGGCGCAGCATGTCCCTATTGGTCTGTTCAAAAGCACTGTTGATCCGAGCTCGCAGTTCTGGTAGGTTTGTTGGTAGAGGAGGTGTAAACACTGGATCTTTCATATAGCCCCACACAAAAAAAAATCTCACGGGGTTAGGTCCGGAGACCATGACACGAATTGCTGATCATCAAAAATGGTTCAAATGGCTCTGAGCACTATGGGACTTAACATCTTAGGTCATCAGTCCCCTAGAACTTAGAACTAGTTCCACCTAACTAACCTAAGGACATCACACACATCCATGCCCGAGGCAGGATTCGAACCTGCGACCGTAGCAGTCGCGCGGTTCCGGACTGAGCGCCTAGAACCGCGAGACCACCGCGGCCGGCTGCTGATCGTCAACCCCAACACTACCAGTCCATCGCTTTCTCAATTTCTGTTTAAGAAACCACGAACACAACTGATGGAAGTGGGGTGGAGCACCATCCTGTTGTTAGATGAGTCTACACTATCGGTTCCAGTTGTGGCATGAGCCAGTTTTCCAGTACTTCCAGATACACGTGTCCTGTAACGATCTTTTCCCAGAAGAAAAATTTTAAACCGTGAAACTACACAGAAACACGAACTATTCGTGAATCTCGAATGTGCTGCCCTTTAGCGTGGTGGATCCTTGTTGAACTTCGTTCTGAAGTGTCGCTGCATTGGTACTGCCGACTAATGTGAATGCATTTCAAACCTAACATATGTTTTCTCTGCATCTGTCGCCGCCTTGACTAACTGCTGACCGCTGCGCTCTCGTGGCAAAGATCTCAAGTGCGGCTGCAACAATACAACAGTTTTTGAGTGTTTGTTTGTTAATGCTGAGTTTTGTCACAATATGTCTATTAATGTAGCTATAGCGAATTTATGAGGTTATCTTCGATCATTTACAAAAACTTTGTAAAGAAGCCTAGTCTGTCTGCCAAACTGTAAGGTTTTATTTGCAAAGCTATTCACAGCATTGGACCTTTTACATTTGTATTATAAGTATTACATTATTGTCCCATTCTGCTGAATACTGTGTTTGATCATTTGAAAAGAATGTAACGTAGTTGAATCACATGATGTTTTTACTACAGCATGTACAGAAAATGAAAGATATGTTGAAAAATTTAATAATTCATTACCAAAAATGTCGTAAGAATATTAACGAACGTCTCTGGAGAATTGAATTTACGTGAAATGACGTGACCAGTGAATTAATTTTGCAGCAATTAAAGAAATTTTAACTAAAGGAAGTAGGCAGTCCAAGTCAAATATTCATTCATATCTATTCATTTTCTAAAGGTGGAAGCAACACTGATCATCAGTAATAAGATTTATATAATCCTAAATTCTTTAGTAAAACGTTGGCTGCAATATATGACTTATGGAATATCTTTGGAGCAGCAAAGTCAGAATTGCATTACGTTTCTGCACCTACAGAAGACTCAACACGATGAAAGGAATATTTTCAACACTAAAATCTTTTCTCCGCCCTTCTAGATTATTTTAACAAGAGCCTAAGAAGCACTTGTAATAATGGTTGAAAAAATAGGTAATAAGTGTAGCCATGATGAAAATTTCCAGAATAACATCTCTAAATAGTGATCACTGTGAATCCACGCAGTGAACAGTGGCGACAGTTTGCGTCCACTACCACAGCATTTAACCGCTGTGCCGAGATTTCGCGGCACAGTTAAAAGCCCAGCCTCTCTCGGGAGGTGCTACTATTTGCATTGTTTGTGTTATGGGCTATGCAATGTCCTTCAGAGATGCAAGAACAGACACTGTGGCGACTGACAGCTGTATGAAATAAAAGAAATGTAGTCACAATTGCGAATACGTCTAGCCTTCAGCTGCGCAATTGATTAGTGATAATGAAAATTAGTTTTGTTTTGTTGTAGGGCGAAAAAACAACTAAGGTCATACGCGCCCCTCAGAACAGCACAACATAAAGACAAAGAAAGGAGTTAAAAACGACTACATGTTAATCCCAATCGCCGGAAGAGAAGACAACTGAAAACAGGGACGAGAAGAAAGGTCTATAAAATACAACATGGAGAAACTGAGGTTCTGAATTAAAAATTAAATGGCCTTCGCCGTATTAAAAGTAAAATGAGGCCGACAGCCCGCGCGTTATTCGCTAAAACGGCCGGTAACTCAGACAGCAAACACAGATGATAATTATAGATTTAAGTGTCAGGAAATCGTTTCTGAAAGTATTTGTATGGAGTGTAGCCATGTATGGAAGTTAAACATGGACGATAAATAGTTTAGACAAGAAGAGAATAGAAGCTTTTGAAATGTGGTGCTACAGAAGAATGCTGAAGATTAGATGGGTATATCACATAACTAATGAGGTGATATTGAATAGGATTGGGGAGAAGAGGAGTTTGTGGCACAACTTGACTAGAAGAAGGGATCGGTTGGTAGGACATGTTCTGTGGCATCACGGGAGGGCAGCGTGGAGGGTAAAAATCGTAGAGGGAGACCAAGAGATGAATACACTAAGGAGATTCAGAACGATGTAGGCTGCAGTAGGTACTGGGAGATGAAGAGGCTTGCACAGGATAGAGTAGCATGGAGAGCTGCATCAAACCAGTCTCAGGACTGAAGACCACAACAACAACAACAACAACGGCGAGATGGTCGAGAGGAGATCGTCCAAGCCGCTGGGAGAGGCTTAATATCTAGGAGCTTGTTTCCATGGAGGGAGGAGCAGTGGTGATGCGAAAGTGACACCGCCCGCTGACAGACGGCAACACGAAGATCATCAGAGGGAATGTAAGAACTAGCGGAATGATGTACGAGGACTGCAGCCTTGGCAGCAGCGTCAGCGGCCTCGTTTCCTGTCAGATCGAAGTGAATAGGAACCAACATAAACATCACAGGTTGACGTCTGGAAGTATGGGTCGATTCTGGAGATTTAAGTATTCGTTTTTCTCGCGCGCTTTTCGAGAGTGGAAAGGTAGACTAATAGCTTGAAGGTGCTTCTATGAAATCTCTGTCAGGCACTTAATTGTGGATTGTACAGTAATCGTGTAGATGTAGGTGAAGGCGTGCTCGGATAGGCGAAGTGGTTGAGACGACCGTTCGTGATAAGTGTGAAATCGACTTTTGAGTACCTGACCGGCAAAAATTTTCACTGTCGTTGTACAGCTGAGAGCTAAGCACTTTCGCAACTCCGAATAAATTTCTTTCTTTCAAGGCTGGATGTGTCGGCTGGCTGTTGCAGAGGGCAATCGATAGCCCATTGTAAACAGCGGACGGACAAGAGTGCGGTCACGTAACGGTTCTTAATACAGAGCAGGGAGCGGGCGCACGTGGGCGGAGACATGGCAGAAGCAGAGGCAGCATCCGGCGGTCAATGCGAGCAGGGCGGAGCGGGGCGCTGGTCCGTGACAGCCACAAATCACGTCCACAGCCGGCGGGCAGCGGCAGCAGCAGCAGTAGCAGCAGCAGGCAGATGAAGCCGTCGCCAGCGGCAGCGCCAGTGGCAGCCACTTGACCCGCGGCCGCCTACAGATTTGAGCCCGGCCCTGGAGCCCGTCCGCCCAGGAATGCGGCCGTCCCACACGGCACGCACAGCCCGACACCCGATCGCTTGTTTTATAGGCCCCAGCCTCCGTAGCCCTTTAATGCTCCAACACAAACACTGTCGATCGCTCGAACAAAGTGGCTACTGGTTGGAAGAAAGCGCAGTCCAGACCCCTCTACAAGATACACTGTCCAGTCACCTATCAAAAGCTTGAATAACTGCCTTTTGCAGGGCGGCCAACTGTGAGATGTACAGATGGAATGTCAGTGAGGTACCGACAGGGATGTGGAGCTATGGCAACTGCAGTGCCATGGCCAGCTCCGCTAGATTTCTCGACTGAGCATCAATACCGCGAACAGCTCCACCGAGGTGGTCCCACAGATTCTTGGTTGAGTTTGAAGCTGGGGGGGGGGGGGGGGGGGGAGGGGGCAGCGGCCAGGGGAGTACGGTAAACTCAATCTGGTGCACGCGTGTACACTGCGACATGTTGCAATGTCCTGCTGATAGATGCAATCGTGCCAAGGAAAAATGCTCAAATGGTTGAAATCGCTCTGAGAACTATGGGACTTAACATCTGAGGTCATCAGTCCCCTAGAACTACACTACTGGCCATTAAAATTGCTACACCACGAAGATGACGTACTACAGACCCGAAATTTAATTGACAGGAATCCAATGACTGTTAGCAGAATATGGAATCGGTGGGTTCAGGAGGATAATACGGAATGCCGTGCTGGATCCCAGCGGCCTCGCATCACTAGCACTCGAGATGACGGGCATCTTATCCGCATGGCTGTAACGGATCGTGCAACCACGTCTCGATCCCTGAGTCAACAGATGGGGACGTTAGCAAGAAGCCGGCCGCGGTGATCTCGCGGTTCTAGGCGCGCAGTCCGGAACCGTGCGACTGTTACGGTCGCAGGTTCGAATCCTGCCTCGGGCATGGATGTGTGTGATGTCCTTAGGATAGTTAGGTTTAAGTAGTTCTAAGTTCTAGGGGACTGATGACCACAGCAGTTGAATCCCATAGTGCTCAGTGCCGTTAGCAAGACAAAAACCATCTGCACGAACTTACGGCGTTTGCAGCAGCATGGGCTATGAGCTCGGAGACCATGGCTCCGGTTACCCTTGACGCTGCATCACAGACAGGAGCGCCTGCGATGGTGTACTCAACGACGAAACTGTGTGCACGAATGGCAAAACATCAATTTCTCGGATGAATCCAGGTTCTGTTTACAACATCGTGGTGGTCGCATCCGTGTTAGGCGACATCGCGGTGAACGCACATTGGAAGCGTGTATCGTCATCGCCATACTGGCGTAGCACCCGACGTGATGGTATGGGGTGCCATTGGTTACACGTCTCGGTCACCTCTTGTTCGCATTGACGGCACTTTGAACAGTGGACGTTACATTTCAGATGTGTTACGACCCGTGGCTCTACCCTTCATTCCATTGCTGCGAAACCGTACATTTCAGCAGGATAATGCACGACTGCATGTCAGGTCCCGTACGGACCTTCCTGGATACTGAAAATGTTCGACTGCTGCCCTGGCCACTACATTCTCCAGATCTCTCACCAACTGAAAACGTCTGGTCAATGGTGGCCGAGCAACTGACTCGTCACAATACGCCAGTCACTACTCTTGATGAACTGTGGTATCGTGTTGAATCTGCATAGGCAGTTGTACCTGCACATGTCATCCAAGCTCTGTTTGACTCAATGCCCAGGCGTATCAAGACCGTTATTACGGCCAGAGGTAGTTGTTCTGGGAACTGATTTCTCAGGATCTACGCACCAAAACTGTCTGAAAATGTAGTCACATGTCAGTTCTAGTATAATATATTTGTCCAATGAATACCCGTTTATCATCTGCATTTCTTCTTGCTGTAGCAATGTTAATGGCCAGTAGTGTACTTAAACCTAACTAACCTAATGACATCACACACATCCATGCCCGAGGCAGGATTCGAACCTGCGACCGTAGCGCGATTCCAGACTGAAGCGCCTAGAACCTCTCGGACATTGCGACCGGCCAGGGAAAATGCCACGGAAAACAAACTGCATTGTGCCTTCCAGACTGACAAGATCATCCAGGGAATGCCACAAAACATTTCACAGACCATAACGCTCCCTCCTCCAGGCTAGACCCTTCCGACAACTGTTGCAGGGCCTTTGGACTCAGACGCTTCACGTCGTAGACGTCAACGACCATCTGTCCGATGGAGCAAAAAGTGTGATTAATCTGAAAAGCCACCTGTCGCAACGCAATGGACGTCCAGTTGCGGTACTGGCATGCAAATTTTCAGCCTTGCTCTCCGATGATCTGCAATCGGCGTGAATGATGAACCTGCTGCAGAGACCCATGTGCAGCAACGACCGCTGAACGGTTGTTGAGGAGGCACTATTGGTATCCCAGTGGCTAATTTGGGCGGTCAGTTGCTTGACAGTTGCACCTCTATTCGCCCGGAGAGAAAAAAAAAGGCTCTAACTCTAAGCACTGTGGGACTTAACATCTGAGGTCATCAGTCCCCTAAACTACTTAAACGTAACTAACCTAAGGACATCACACACATTCATGCCCGACGCAGGATTCGAACCTACCGCCGTAGCAGCAGCGCGGTTCCAGACTGAAACGCCTAGAACCACTCGGCCACAGCGGCTGACCCGTCGTTAACCCCTGTCAGCTACAGTTGCCTCAGCGCCGTTTTTGGATAGCGCCAATTTGCCATGTACGGTATACTTTAATCACGGCGGCACGCGAACAGTTTACAGACTTAGTCGTTTAGCAAACGCTTCCACTCTTGGTCCGAAGGCCAATGATGACACCCTTTTCGAAATCAGGTAAATCGCTCTGTTTCCGCATTGCGACAACGACTGCACTGTTCTTCCGCGCCTCCGCGACACGCTTTAGATACCATCCACTGCTAGTGTTGCCACCTGCCGTCTATGAGTTGGTATTGCAGGTTGACGTCGAGCATAGACGGCGATCACATTAATGTGACTGGACCATGTAGTAGCAGAAGTGACTCACAAAACTACATCACTGACATCCAGCTGTTGCAGGATCTGAGAACATATTCTGAGCTCAAACTCAATGAAGTACCTCGAACAGAATGACTTGCTCCGTGTCAACCAGCATGTTTTCCGTGAACATCGATCATGCGAAACTCAACTAGCAGATTTTTCATCCGATGTCTTGGAAGCTATGGGGGCATGGCAGGTAGAGGCAGTATTTCTTTGCTTCAGAAAAGCATTTGACTCGGTACCGAATAGCGCTTATCAACGATGGTACAGTCATATGGAGTATCAGACAAAATGTGCGACTGGATTTAAGGATTTCTTGGTAGAGACGGCGCAGCATGTTACCTTGGACAGAGACTCATCGTTATGCAAAAGTAACTTCGGGCGTATTGCATGTTAACGACCTGGGTCACAACTTTAATAGTAATCTCAGACTTCTGCAGCCGTCCCCTATAAATCCTACGAATAACTTCCCAGTTCAGAGCTACATAACTCCCTTCCCCCACCCCTACCCCGCTAGTACTCAGCATGGCATTGGAGAAAGTAAATATAAATGGAAGTACGGAGAGGGATGAAATACATTTAAAAAATTAATGCCGGAAATCCATCATGTCGCTCGATATTCTGTAAAAAGCAACACTAGGACTGCCACACCTTAGTGCATCTTAGCATATTAAACGTCTGGACCGATGGATCACGTATCATGAAACAAAAAGCTTCTCTAGAAGCAGTACATTTGTTTATTATCAGCGACATGGTGAAGGACTGAAAAACACGTCACATAACATGCCTCTGCATATAGGAAAAATGTACTACGCGAAATCACGGTAATTTCGCCGTTGCTTCGCAGTCGGCACCGCGGGACCGCTACGGTCGCAGGTTCGAATCCTGCCTCGGGCATGGATGTGTGTGATGTCCTTAGGTTAGTTAGGTTTAAGTAGTTCTCAGTTCTAGGGGACTTATGACTACAGATGTTAAGTCCCATAGTGCTCAGAGCCATTTGAACCATTTTCGCCGTTGCTTACATTGGTAAGTGTGAAAAAAACCTGTCACACCTATTTTCAATAACACATGGAAAAACACTGGCAGTATTCTTCAAACTTTATTTCAGCGAGGTGTTTGCCCCACCCTGCCCTCCCGGCTCCCTACCCTAAAAAAAACCTCCTTCTCCTCGGTGACGTTCATATAATTGATCTTGTTAGAAGCCAATAGCCCTACTTTTTGTGTGTGCTTCAAACGAGATCCAACGGGGTCAAACACTTAACCTTTTCCTCACATGCGGGCATCGACGTTCTATAGTACGGATTGTTTTTCTTAGACTGATGGAGGAAGGGACAGGCATCGTTTTTTATTAGAATTTAACAAACAGTTGACAGCGAAGCCATTAACCATCGAGGAATTAGACTGAAACGGAATTAAGCAAATTAACCTCAGCTATTGACACCGACATGAGGGCACACGATAGGCCTAATTTACGATGACCTCCGTGACCATAGAGAAACAATGGGCGTTGTTTACCTTGCTCGTCTGTACGCTATGGGCTGCTGAAACCAAGCAGTAAGCTGGCGAAGCTGTACAGAAATACATTGATATTTGAGATCTTTGAAACCCATTTCAGCGTCCCGGACTTACATATGTCTCTCAGACTAAGGTGTGTGAAGATATTTCTTCCTTAGGAATACCGAATCTGCTGAATTCTACTTAATGTGAATAGAAATATTGTGAAACAGCAGCTCTGTTTCATTTGATCAGTTACTTGCATATCGTACTGTTATGCTGCTGGTCCATGAGTGTGGCGAATCACGCGAGAAAAATATCATATTTCATCAGTGCTGTCCGCCTGCTACAACGTTTTGTATGAATCGTAACAGGTACACCTGAAGACACTGGGTAGCGTTTCTGGTATGCATAAAGACTGCCTAGTCTCCAGAGAGAATAATGGATTTGTTAACAAGTGCAGTCACCTGGTATTGAGTAATTATGTGTAACTCTAGAAAATATTCCGAAGGATGCTAGTGAAATTACAAGAAACGAACAGCACAAAGGCGTATGGTGGTATTTCTGTCTTTGTGAGCAGTACAATTCCTACTTGTGTCTCAGTAATATCGTCAGATGCAACTTAAAGACTCTTTCCACATTAGAATGTTTATACTACAGTGCTATGAATTTCTGTTGGTAGCACTGCTATGTTTTCCAAAAGCAAATTTTCAGATTTGAATATCAGAACGTATTTGCTATAGTTATGTCCCTACATATTCATGTAAGACTATTTTTTAAATGTTTCATGTGCAATTAATGATAATCAGGACAACCTGGTCTCGCCATTTCACTTCAGGCACACCCTCACAGAGACGGCAAACCATCTTTTAGCCGACGTGATCACGAGAAGATGGTACTAACACTGCCAGTTAATTTTTTGTTCTTTACTGTGAAAATAAAAAAAAAATTGTTAACCAACTAATTACTGCGTTCTCCTGCGGCATGTTCTGGTGAACTTCATTACGTACAGTCATCGAAATTTCGGAAAGCGATATCACTCCCCTATATATGAGAAGAGATGAAGAATACTAAGCCAGTGGAAACTTGAGAACAAGGATGAAATTAATTACTTAACGCAACTACGAGGAGCGTAGAGAAATACTCCGTCATCATACAAAAATTAGAGTTGAGGATTAGCGCATCGAATAAGCTACAACAGAGAAACTTCCTTTAAGTATGAACCAGTTATATTTAGATTAGTTTTCTGAAATATTTCGTTACCAGACTATTAGAGCAGCTGGTAGGAGACCAGGTGTGTTGTTTGCATGCGCCAGCTGTCTGGATTCCGTGATCTCTGTTCAGCGTCGAATCGAAAGATCTCGTAAACATCAACGAAGCAGTGCGAAAATTTGTTAAATATTATGGCTGTTGGTAATCGTAAGAACTGAAATAGGTTGATCAAACACCGATAGTTGCTTGTTGGAAGCTGCCTCAAGTGATAAGGGGCCCCTTTCCATAGAGATGGTAAAATCGAATATTTTTGCAGTGATAAAAGCTTTTCTGTGCGATATTGAGGTTCGCGGAGTTCATAGGGACCGACAGCAGCACCCTGTTTAGTAACAATTAAATTAATACATTCATCATTCGATAATTGCATACTTGTACGCCTCGAACATCAGATTTCGGTTTCTACTAAAGAAATCATGAACGACGACCGCGCTAATATTCGTAACTGCGAGAGGTTATGAATCTCATAGAAATGGGTATTTCAGTTTTCCGAATGAAATTATAAGGCAGGTTTCTTGACTCCATAACAAAGTTCTCAGGGAAAGGCATTAAAAAAAACAGCATTATTATGTGAATAGACGAAACATGGCTCCACCATTACATTCCACAGACAAAACTTTAGCTATGTCCGAGGATCGCACTGTGGTTTTGAAACTCACAGGATATCATCGGAATTTACTATTTAAGAACGATTAAGCAGTGAATAACTCTTATTGCTCAACACTGCCTCGTTTGCTTTTAAACACCCGAGTATCGGCATTGCGATGATAGGTGGACGAAAGGAGTTTCTTAGTAGCTCCCAGCTCTTCGTATATTGCGTCTTTGTCTCGTGCTGTCATTTGTGTTTCCTAAGCTCAAAAACAGATTGGAGAAAGACATTTTCGTCGAATGAAGAGATTATTTGTTAATCGTTAATTTTAATTTTAATAACCATCAGCCTCAGTTCCACCGTTTACCCAGAATTTACCTAGGTTTCAGTCAGAATAACCCAACCTTCTTCAGAACAACAGTAACTACCGTTTGTCCATAGTGGACATCGTCAAGCTAAAACTACAAATCCATAAATTATGGTCAGAGTGTAAAAACTTATCTGAACCGCCTCGGTCCCACTTGGCGACCGCGATTGTGCAGCCACGAGTGCCGTACTGGAACTGCAGTTTTAGCTTGACGATGCCCACTTTGGACAAACGGTAGTTACTGTTATTCTGAGGAAGTTTGGGTTATTCCGACTGAAACCTAGGTAAATTCTGGGTAAACGGTGCAACTTAGGCTGTTGGTTATTAAAATTAAAATTAATATTTATACAGTTGCTGACAGGACCGCAAAATGTTGAAGAGATTATTTGTGTTGTAATTATTGAACAGAATCCAAAACAATTTTTTTCTAAGGGAATTCTACAATAGGAATCTCGCTGGATGAAATGAATTTAGCTCAATGAATATTATGTTGTGAAATGACTACTGTTTTCAATTTTTTATTACAATCTTTTACCAAAATAAGTAAAGTCTCTTATAATACTGAGAAAGTGGATTATATTAGAGAGGACTGGGCCTCAGGTCCAAGTCAGGTCAAGCAGATTTAAGATATATGTATCTTTTTCATAAACGATTTTGCCGGCCGGAGTGGCCGAGCGGTTATAGGCGCTACAGTCTGGACCCGCGCGACCGCTACGGTCGCAGGTTCGAATCCTGCCTCGGGCATGGATGTGTGTGATGTCCTTAGGTTAGTTAGGTTTAAGTAGTTCTAAGTTCTAGGGGACTGATGACCTCAGAAGTTAAGTCCCATAGTGCTCAGAGCCATTTTAACCATAAACGATTTCAGAAGAATAGCGGAATGGAGCCTTCAGGAAGGCCACTACCTCCTTCCTCTCATTCTTTCTTCCTCGTGATGTTACAGCACGAGTGTGTTAAAATGGCTTGTACTGTTACTTCAAAGAGCCATTTTCTGTAATGATACTGCGCTAGCTCTCCAGACAAAAATAGAAACGCCTTTGGTATTTTGAGAAACACTCCTGGCAAATTCTGTAGCCAGTTACTGAATCTCTGTGCGTTACGAGTGTTAGGAATGTGCGATACGACTGCTTAAAGGAGGCCGGCGGGGAAGACACTGCAGTAACAGAGTGGCGCGGGAGAATGTGTAGGCCCGGGCTATTAGGCGCGTACCTAGCGGGCCCGGCTTCTCCAAACAGCGCTGGGGGCTTTAATGGACCAATAAAAGCGCAGCCGGGCAGGTCCACTCGCTGGCTGTGGGATAATAAACAGACGCTCATTATGTAGATGAGCGGCCCCGCCAGAGTGGGGCGCTTGCGCTGTCCCTGCTGCCTACTCGGGGCTGCGGTAGAAGGCGGCACGGGAAGGACGGGGGGGGGGGGGGGGGGGGGGCACGTTGCTGCCTCTGGCTGTTCCAGACATGACGAACTGCCGGAGACGACTTGGCATGGACACGGTAGCAGTCAATTGTAAGAACTGCCAGACCCGAATTACGCTACGAAAACAAAGAACGACAGTAGCGCTCCGAATGGCCTGGCAGCGACCTTCAAATACTGTCTTTTCGCGGATAATACAAGTTTTTTCGGCCTACAGACATATCAAAGGCATAATTGGAAAGCCCACGGCCTTGAATTAATGAAGTACCTTAAATCAGCTGCGTTTGTAGCACACTGATTAATGCTGAAATGATTTAAGAATGAAAACAAACTAGTGTATTTGGAGAAACAAAATTTACAGGCAAAGCATTTTCAGAAAACTGAAGTGTGTAGATAGGATTATATCCAGTGTTACGTTTATAACATCCCACAGAGACATCTTGGAGAAACTTGATTTTCTGACAACTCCTTCTCAATATACCGGGTGATCAAAAAGTCAGTATAAATGTGAAAACTGAATAAATCACGGAATAATGTAGATGTACAAATTGACACACATGCTTGGAATGACATGCGGTTTTAAAAGAAACAAAAAAAATACAAAAGTTAAAAAAAAGTCCGACAGATGGCGCTTCATCTGATCAGAATAGCAATAATTATCATAACAAAGTAAGACAAAGCAAAGATGATGTTCTTTACAGGAAATGCTCAATATGTCCACCATCATTCCTCAACAATAGCTGTAATCGAGGAATAATCTTGTGAACAGCACTGTAAAGCATGTCCGGAGTTTTGGTGAGGCATTGGCGTCGGATGTTATCTTTCAGCATCCCTAGAGATGTCGGTCGATCACGATACACTTGCGACTTCAGGTAACCCCAAAGCCTATAATCGCACGGACTGAGGTCTGGGGACCTGGGAGACCAAGCGTGACGAAAGTGGCGGCTGAACACACGATCATCACAAAACGACGAGCATCTGTCGGACATTTTGTGAACTTTGTTTTTTTTTTTTTTTTGGTTCTAATAACACACCGTGTCATTCAAAGCATGTGTGTCCATTTTTACCTCTCTATCTACATTATTCCGTGGATTATTAAGTTTTCAAATTTATACTGACTTTTTGATCACCCTATATATAGTTAGGGCCCAGGTTTTAATAACCTAAACCGGTGATATATGCATTTATGACCTAAAATTTATTTAAGCGTAAAAATAGAATGTGACTTTGTATAAGTTTATTTAGAAATATTCTTGTTGACTTTTTTTATACACTATGTAATACAAAATTCACTTCTGCCCATATTGTGAGAATGGTACTTGCTTTTTGCAGTGTGTGAAACTAATTAGGATTTATTTTTGAAATGTCTGTGTGTGTGAGTGCAAAAAACGCAAAGTACAGTGAAAACAATAACGCCCATCCGAAGAAGAAAAACACGTTTTTACTTGCGTACATCATTTGTTTAAATATTCCAAATTATGGGTGCCTGACATTGCCAGCAGGAGAGAACCACTGTGCCACTCCATGTAGTGCAGAATCATTTAGTCTTGGACTCATTTGGAAGCAACGAGTTGTTTGTGCTCCGGCTCTTCCGAGTCTTGTCATTGGTCACGCCACTGTTGCGTAGTCGACTGGTGTGCTCCACTTAGCGTCGTCCGAGGAGGTTTCAACAAAATCTTATTCCTCAATTGGTTACAATTTTGCTGTGCATCAAATCGATCACAGACCCGACGCCGCAGTGACATAATTCTAACGAAATGCACGAAGTTGACTGTCGCCCAAAAACCACTCGTGACGCTTAGCACTTGCGACTTGGCTGTGACGTGTGGGCCCAGCAGCGTGACGCCTGCTCTGGGGCCAGCGGCCAAGCCTTTGTTTGGAGTGCGCCAGCTTCACACCTCGCCGCGGCTCAGCCGCCGCTCCTCTTTTTACTGGCCCACCAGCCTGCGCCTGGGTCGTGACGCTCACGCTCGCCCACGTGCCTTAACGGAGCGACCGCAGCGTCCACTGGCACTCCTGTGTTCCCATCGGCGCGCAGGTACGACGGCGGTTCAGTACATGCCAATGCCAGGAATGAAAACGGCATTAAAAAAAATGGCTCTGAGCACTATGGGACTTAACTTCTGAGGTCATCAGTCCCCTAGAACTTAGAACTACTTAAACCTAAATAACCTAAGGATATCACACACATCCATGCCCAAGGCAGGAATCGAACCGGCGACCGCAGCAGCAGTGCGGTCCCAGACTGTAGCGCCTAGAATCGGTCGGCCACCCCGGCCGGCAAACTCCGTTTAAATTTAAAAAGAAATATTGCTTTAGCGGTGTCGCTATTCCCCAGTGCTCCGTTCACTGTTTAAAGGAACACGGTTGCAGGTCGGGCGAATAAAGGAGGAGTTGGGCTTAAAATGGGCCACCCTCCTCTAAAATTACCATTTTTATAAAAATAACCGATACCATGTATACTACCGAGTCTAGTGTAGGTGCCCATTATATCAGCTGTCTAACTGAACGAACTTCATATGATTTTGTATACGATGCTTTATGTTGCGGGCCGAAATGTATAAAAACATTAATTTGTTACACTCGGTATGTACGGTTAAAATTACTTTCTTCTTTTGCTACTGCCTGTATCCCGCACTGGGGCAGGTTCGGCAGGGTTAAGTACGGATTTGGAATGGTTCATTTGAAGGGGTGGCCGGATGCCCTTCCTGCCGCCTCCCCACACCCCCCGGGACGGAATTAGTGTACCCCAACTGTCTGCGTCTAATTGAAATCGTGTGAATGTGTTTCAAACGTCTGCGAGTCGTGTAACTGAGGCGGGACGTCGGGACCAGCCCAGTATTCACCTAGTAGGATGTGGAAAACCGCCTAAAAACTACATCCAGGCTGGCCGGCACATCGGCCGTCGTCGTTAATCCGCCGGGCAGATTCGATCCGGGACTGGCGCGCCTACCCGAGTCCAGGAAGCAGCGCGTTAGCGCTCTCGGCTGTCCTGGCGGGTATACGGTTAAAATAACTCTTCTTTTAAAAATAATTGAAATCACTAAATTTCTGACATACTTAAAATTCATATTATTAATTGCACGATCTAACGCCAATTATTAAATTTATTTCTCGATTAATTTATAAGGTAAAGATTCCTTCTTGGTCGAGTAAGTTTGTAAACTCTTTTGCTTTGTAAACTCTTTGAAATACTGTGATTACCAAAGAATGTTAAGTAGTAGTGGTCATGCCTGTGATGAGTGTGTCTCTAATAATGTAATTTGTGGTGTGGAAATGGAGATAGTTAAGTCAGTGTGGTATAGAAGAATGGGACAAAATAAAAAGATATTCATAGCAACAGGCAAATCTGCATCAGTTATTTCGTCTTCAGGTACCCGTTAAATCAAAATTACAGCCTCCAGAATCCAGCCCTAGACAGAACAAGAGTTAGAGCCAACAACAACGAGATGATGAATATAAGTAAAATATTTTTCATTTGTATATCTTACGCGTCTCGAAGCTTTCTAAACTATTTTTTTCAGAGACAAAGAACTTTAATGGTGATGTTTGGAAGGGTAAGAGTACGGACTGCAGTTGCAATTCGTGACGCAGTTCTTGCACTATTGCGGCTGTAACTCCGCCGAACGGCCTGAGGCGCTGCAGTCACGTACTGTATGGCTGATTTCGGCGGAGGTTCGAGTCCTCCCTCGGGCATGGGTGTGTGTGTTTGTCCTTAGGATAATTTAGGTTAAGTAGTGCGTAGGCTTAGGGACTGATGACTTTAGCAGTTAAGTCCCATAAGATTTCACACACATTTTTTTTGGTTGTAACTCCAGACGAAGGAAGCTGCTATATTCGCGGCTTACATTGATATCAAATTATCATCCACTGACTTTTTACATCAAGGAAACTGGAAGTCATGTCACAATGGAAAGAGGAATGGGAAACATCAAGTGTGAATAAAGGAAAGTATTATGGATGTGTTTGACAAGTTCACGGCGGTGTTACGAATTCTGTTTCTCGCTGTGGGACAGCGCCCGCATTCATTTTTTTCTTTATTTATTGTTACTTCGTCCCCCTCACCCTATATAGGTGTGGGGTGGGTTTCCAGCGGTGCAATATCCTGCTTTTCAGCTTAGAGCATTTACAAAAATTAATGAGAAAATACAAAACATATTTATGGATGCAAATTTTAAAAGTATTTTAAAATACGCTGTAGAGGTGATTACAAATACACAGAGTTGTTTCCTTCATTTGAAGTTACAATAAATAAATAAACAGTATGATAGGTAAAGATAAAAAGAAAAAAAGGACATTTAAAATTTTAAAATAAATTTGAAACGGCAACGTTCGTTAAAATAAAGCACTGCACTTCCACTAAAGAACTGATGGACCTGCGAGACAGAGAGAGAGAGAGAGAGAGAGAGAGAGAGAGAGAGAGAGAGAGAGAGAGAGAGAGAGAGAGATGTAAACTAGAAATAGTTGGGAAATATTATAGCTAGTAGGATGGATAAATAATAGAGTGCATGTCGCTGTCTGGGAGAATGTAATATACTAACCTTTTAATTATTCTTAAATCTGCGAGGGGAGACATAAAATGATTTTACACTAAATTAATCTTAAATTATATGATATCACATTTGTTCAGGAAGCTCACTCGTTGAAGCATCGCACAAAATTGTATTCAGAGCTATTCGTTGCGTCTGGCTGATAGGTAATGCATCATACGTTAGTGTATTGCTGGTAGCATGATTAGTAGGGTCGAGCGTGATTCACTTGTGGTACATGCCGCCTGATAGGAGGTCTAGCATGCGCTATCGTTGACACGCGTAATTCACTTATCTTGTTCTCATAAAATGTCTGTAAACCGCAGAGCTATCTTTATAATCACTCTGGTAAGATTCACTCTGGTAGTTTCGTGTATCGCTTAAAACTAGGGAAGTCAGACATTAGTGAGTGCATCAATTCATAGGTTGGAGATATCAATCATTTAATCTTCGCTTGTTCCACGTTCCAGCAACGTAAACAATTACGGCTACAAGAATTTAGAAAGCTTCGACTACCATTCTAGACAAACGTTACTGGTCTTATAATAAAGAATGATAAGGCAATTATACGCATGGTAAGATTTATTTCAGTTAGGAATTTTAAAATTTGGCCATAGGATTACAGGAAAAGTGCAGTCACCATTTTATTGGCTAATTATAACATAAATTTTACTTCAGACAGCAGTGACTTTACAAACCTGCTTGTAAACATCTTTCACAGAAGAAATGTAATTATTACGTTTCTGTTTAGAAAATAAAAAGTTTTTTAGTTTTTGTTAAAAAGTGGAGTAATCTTATGTAACACCGTAGTTACTTCAGTGTCATTCTCTCATTTCTGTGTTTAAACATACTCCCATTTTCGTAATTGTTGGTGCCCAAAAAGAGTCATTGTTGAAGACCAAAAATTGTAATTGTCGGTGGTTAAAAGTGTACTCATGCTGAAGGCCAGATAATAAGAATAATAAATCTCCAGATGAATGTGCTGGTACGTTTACATGGTCAACATCACTTACTTCGCCGGCCGGAGTGACGGAGCTGTTCTAGGCGCTACAGTCTGGAACCGCGCGACCGCTACGGTCGCAGGTTCGAATCCTGTCTTGGGCATGGATGTGTGTGACGTCCTTAGGTTAGTTAGGTTTAAGTAGTTCTAAGTTATAGGGGGCTGATGACCAAAGAAGTTAAGTCCCGTAGTGCTCACAGCCATTTGTACCATTTGAACCAGCACTTCCTTCTTTCTCAAATGACGCCGCGATCCCTTTAGTTTCTTGCTGAAATTGTCCAATATCGCACTTTAGTATTGTCGTCTTGGTAAATTGAACTTAAATAAAGCCGCAAATAGTTGTTAACTGATGACTTATTCAAGACCGGTTTTGCTGTCTTAAGCAATATCGTCAGGCACTTAGTAATGTCACATACATTAGCACATGGTGACGCCCCCAGCGTTCGTAGTCCAGAATCCATCCCCGTGAAGAGGGGAAGAAGTCAACAAATAATATCCGGCAGAGCACTTGGACTCATGGTGCAGGGGATGAGGCACCGAGGATGAACGTCAGATAATTGATAAAGGAAAACCCTCGCGACAAGCAAGTACAGGATTTGCCATATAGAAGGAGTCCCTTATTATCTGATGTTCGTCCTCGTTTTTGTGCCTCATTCCCTGCACTATTCGCCCCAATGCTCTGCCGGTTATTATTTGTTGACTACTTCCCCTCTTCATAGGGTTGGATTCTATGATAGTACCTGACAGTACTTAAAGATGCTGCTTTACTATAGCGAAACCGGTCGAGAATAAGCCATCAATTAAAAGCCGTTTGCCGTTTCATTCGAGTTCAATTTACGATGAATGTCAACGGCTGTGGCTGCCCACATTATAAAGTTGTATATGTCTAGTCATCGTTTTCCACTTTTTATAAATACCTGTATGACGCCCTTGGTGCCTCAAAAAGTGGTTTATATCTTCGCCTTCTATGAGCAGATTCATGGGAAACAACAAATTGTTTTAATTTTTGCTTTGTTTCCCGGGCATAATGATGGAATTGGGAATTAACAGTGGTGACAACTTCATGTGAATTCTTCTTAGCTTTGTTAAGTTGCTCCAAAAACAGATTCGATATTGAAAGCCGTTCCCATCTGTTGTCCGCCGCCAGCAATCGCGGCACCTGCTTGAACACGCGGTGTGCTACAGGCTTGTAAACGAAACCTCACATCATGAAATCTCTAATTTTTACATACAAGCTGAGCTTTCCTCCGAAATTCGACATTACAAAAGTACAGTCAGGCTTAACAACCGTAGCCAGGAGATGGAAGTGGACGAGCATGTACTGACTTTCGTTAATTTACACTTTCAGAGACACCATTAGCTTTTGTTCATTCTTCTGTAATCGAATAATTTTTTCATTGCCAATATCTTGCTCACTTGCACTCCTATTGAAACACACTGACGAGGCAAAAGAATTACGGACACCTGTTTAACAGCGTCTTGGTTCACCTTTGAAAGGCAATGCAGCAGCAATTCTGCGCCACATGGAATCAACAAGTCTTTGACAGGTTTCCGGAGATATGTGGCACTAGAAGACTTCGCACAGATCGCGCAATTTCAGTAAATTACAGGGTGGTGAGTTGTGATTTGTCGTGGCGCTGTACCAACTTCCCCGTACCCTCATCAAAGAAGGCACCAGCCTATGATTTTCGCCAATTCCCTGAGCTGATCTGCAGGTCGTTCTCTATGCCAAAATGCCCTCTTCATAGCCAGCGGTTCATGTGAACGAAGAGATGAAAATCAGAGGAGGCCAAGTCCGGGCTGTAAGGTTGGTAATCAAACACTGTCCTTGGGAAACGGTGCAGCCGCAGTGTGAGGCCGAGAGTTCCTATGAAGAGGGAAAAGCATGACAGTTACGTCCTGTGGGCTGCGTGAAATCAGGCGAAATCCCTCAGCAGGATTTCACACTTGGCGGGAGATACTACTTCCTTGGCTCAGAACTGAAAAGTGCATCGTGACTCGATAGACAGATATACTAGAGACACGGCGTATCACATCTGCCTAAAGCTTCATCAGATTTTCGTTGCGGTTTTAATTTCGCGACCGATCAGAAAATCGCCCTATAATATACAGCAAAGAGAAAACAGGTATAGGATAGGAAGCTGGCGGAAAATAGACTAAATAAGGGTCCACATACTAAATAAACTGAACGATCAGTGTCTGGAAACTTCTATGCTGCCACACCTCTATTTTAAAGCGTCATTGAGAAGCAGACCATTTGTGAAACTATTAATTGCGAAGCGGCTACTTCTAATTTCAGTAGCTTTTAATCCATGCAACTTCACGACGTTAGTGAAGTATCGTCACAGTCCTGATACGGGAATTCGACGATCATCGATATTTGTAGAATATCGAAATTGGGGTGCTCAGAAAACTGTATTTCAGTATTATTATTGTAGTGTTTGAAACATTGCAGCATCTATTTTAAAGACACAGTATCGACCTTTAATGTAGAGGGCAGGGGTATAGGCTACGTGTTACCACTGGGAATAATTTTTTCCTCATCTTAATGCGAATGTTTCTTTCATAACGATACTTTTGCAACTTGGTAAATGTAATTGCTGGTGGAGGAACAATATTTTTGATCGAGCTACGGCAAGAACATTAGCTATTGTTTATTAAATTCATGCTTTCGTTGAGTCCATCAGAGTGCGCTCTTATTATTTGGAATGGTTTTTAATTAGTAAAATGTTTCTAATTATGTAAGTACATTTTCCGTTTATGATGCGTAAGATTACATTTGATACACGTAAACAAAGTACTTACAGGAAGGAAATCAACATATCCACAGTTGATGTTTTTCTGATGTTTGTGTTCTGTCAGTCTTCGAACGATTTTACTCTTTTCGTTTGTGATTTTGAAAAATAACGAATGACGTACGCTTTCAACTCCCTTTCTTTTTGACGGGGCCTTTGAGATGTTATGAAATGTTGCGACAGTGTAGGAACGTCGTATTCTCTGACGAGCGATGTCAGCGGGTTGTTGATACATTATTTTATTTTGTTTTCCAACATTTTACGATGTTACGATACGCACTACACAAATAGGGAGAATTATGTGATAGTTAAATGTGGGGTTAGAGTGAGCGCTATTTATCTCAGACTGCTTTTTATCTCTTTCCTCCGTTTTACCCACATTCGTTTTCACTTATATCGTCTGGGCGCCGATAACCTCATCGATGAGCGACCTTAACCCACCCAACCGCCCACCTACCCTCCCTCAAACACACACACACACACACACACACACACACACACACACACACACACACACACACATACACATTGCACAGTAAAAATTAATTTATTCCTGGATCATTACTGGAGTTACTGAAAAGTAACAGAAAATCACTGCAGTCTGTGAGACATGTAATGTTAAATATGGCTGTATTTATTGATAATAAATATGATATTAGATGTATCTTAATGTTGCATTTACTCCATTCTACATCTTCATAATTTAAAATCGATATTTTGCGCTCGGTTGTTATAAGACAATGATGTAGTCTTCCGCCTCTACGATTCACTCTATAAATCGAAGATGCATAATTGGAAATATAAGAAAGGTTCAAGAATAGGATTAAAATTCAAGGTGAAAGAATATCAGTGATAATATTCGCTGATGACATTACTACTGTCAGTGAAAGGGAAGAAGATTTGTTGAATGGAATGAAGAGCATAACGAGTACTGAATATGGATAACAAGTAAATCGAATGAAGACGAAAGAAATGAGACGTAGCAGAAATGAGAATATCGAGGAATTTAACATCAGAATTGGTAATGACGACGTAGATGAAGTTAAGGAATTCTACTTCTTAGGCACCAAGTTAACCCATGGTGGATGGAGCAAGAAGGAAATAAAAAGCAGGCTAGCATTGAAAAAAAGGGCATTCCTGGCAAAGAGAAGATTACTAATATCAAAAATAGAACTTAATTTGAGGAAGAAATTTCTGACAACAAACGTTTGGAGCACAGCATTGTATCGTGTTGAAACATGGACATTGGGAAAACGGGAAAAGAAGAGGATCGATGTAGTTGAGATGTGGTGCTACAGAAGAATGTCAAAATTGGGTGGGCTGATGTGAGGAATGAGGAGGTTCTCCAGAGAACCGGTGAGGAACAAATATATGGAATACACTGACGAGAAGAAGGGACAGGATGGAAGGACATCTGCTGAGGCGTCACGGAATCAATTCCATGATAATAGATGGAGCTGCAGAGGGCAGAAACTGTAGAAGAAGACAGAGATTGGCATACATCAAGCAAACAATTGAGGACGTAGGTTGCAACTGCTGCTCTGAAAAGGGGAAAAGACACGGCCAACCGATTCAGCTCAGATTTGGCAGGTCGCTTGTGTACAACCTAAAACGAGGGAATCTAGGATATTTTGGGTCAACACCCCCGCAATTTTGAGAAAATCACCTTTAAATGTTACGACGAGCAATCGACTCAAAATTGGCGGGATCGATAGCTAATTGTAAATAGAGCATTTTTCATCATCAGATATAGGGTCCGAAAAATGCATACTTTTTCAGAAATCGAGGTAAGAAACTTTTACAACTGCCGCTTCTGTACCCAAATGGTAAACGCTTTTCGCTGACAGCACAGAAAGCGCAACGGCCACGGTAATTGGCTGGGACTCGGAGAACCCAGGTTCGAATCTCGAAGAAACCTCGCGGATGTTGTTCTTTCCTTTTGTATTTTTCGATATCTCAGTTGATAGGGACAGGAGGGTTAATAAGGTCAGTATCACTATCATTCCGTATTGATATACTTACCTTATTAGCCCTTCTATCACTATCAATTGAGATATGGAAAAATACAAACGGAAAGAATAACATCCGCTATTTTTCTTCGAGATTAGAACCCGGGTTTTCAGATTCCCAGCCAATTACCTTGGCCTGGCGCTGTCGGCGAAAGGCGTTTACCATGTGGGTAGAGAAGCGGCAGTTGTAAAAGTTTCTTTCCTTGATTTCTGGAAAATTTTGCTTTTGCGGACCCCATACCTGATGATGAAAAATTCTCTATTTACAATTATCTATCGATCCCTCCAATTTTGAGTCGATTGCTCGTCATAACCTTTAGGGGCGATTTTCTGAAAATTGCGGGGGTTTTGACCCAAAATATCTTAGAGTCTTTTGTTTTAGGTTGTACACAAGCGACCTGCCGAACTTGAGGCGAATCGGTTGGCCGTGTCTGAGTCCTTCCCCTTGTGAGATGAAGACGTTAGTACAGGAGAGGAATTCGTGGCTGGCCGCATCGAAACCGTCAGAAGACCATTGAATCAAAATAAATAAATAAATATCGGTCATTTACGTTTAGACGTCGATGAATAAATCGAAATCAGCATCAGTGATTCGCAAACATTGCACATTCTTAAGTCCCGCTACCAAGTGAAAGTTTTTCGCAGAATCAAAAATCGAACCGGGAACTTTCGCTCTCAGCTGCGAGGGAGACCCACTTGGAAAGAAACTGCGATAGCGAGAGCTTTAGAGGAATACTGTACAGAGCGGACCGCTGTGTGTCTGGGGCCCGCGCGAAGTGCGGTGCTGAAGTGGAGGCGGCTTTCGCTAGGCGGCGCCTCGGCGTTTGCGTGGCGCGGCGCCGCCAGCTGATCTCTCGGGGAGGTGGTAACCAGAGCGGCGGGCGCGCTGTTTGCCGGAGCTGTTACGGGATGCGTGCAGCGCAAACAGGTGGAGGTTTACCCGGCGCGGTGAACGGCCGTGTCGAAGGCCGGCGGTCCGCCCGCGCGCGACTGGCCGGCTGGCCACTGTCCTGCCCTGCTGGCGTACACCGCCGACGGCGGGCGCGCTGCACACTGCACGCCGGCCATTAAACGCCATCGCAGCCATATGGCGCAACTACCTTGCGGGTGGCTGTTGTCTAGAATGCCTGGTAACCGCTCTCAGTACACTACTGACACCAAGAATGAAACACCACCTCCAAGTACTTAACCAAAAGTTTATTCATTCACCTCACACAAGTTTCAATTTTTCAAACTCATTTTCAGGATGTCTAAACAAAATGAGATACACCATATTTTAATGCTTTCATCTTAATTTGCTTCGAGAATGAGATACATCATATTTTAACGCTTTCATGTTAATCTGCTTCGAGTGAGGACGGCGTTTGAAGGCAAATTAAACATAAATAACTTCGAGAAATGGAATGTCTCATTTCTCATGTTGTTGTTGTCTTCAGTCCTGAGACTGGTTTGATGCAGCTCTCCATGCTACCCTATCCTGTGCAAGCTTCTTTATCTCCCAGTACTTACTGCAGCCTACATCCTGAATCTGCTTAGTGTATTCAAAAAATGGTTCAAATGGCTCTGAGCACTATGGGACTTAACATCTGTGGTCATCAGTCCCCTAGAACTTAGAACTACTTAAACCTAACTAACCTAAGGACATCACACACATCCATGCCCGAGGCAGGATTCGAGCCTGCGACCGCAGCGGTGGCGCGGTTCCAAATTGAAGCGCCTAGAACCGAACGGCCACACCAGCCGGCTTAGTGTATTCACCTCTTGGTCTCCCTCTACGATTTTTACCCTCCACGCTGCCCTCCAATACTAAATTGGTGATCCCTCGATGCCTCAGAACATGTCCTACCAACCGGTCCCCTCTTCTTGTCAAGTTGTGCCACAAACTCCTCTTCTCCCCAATTCTATTCAATACCTCCTCATTAGTTACGTGATCTAGCCATCTAATCTTCAGCATTCTTCTGTACCACCACATTTCGAAAGCTCCTATTCTGTTCTTGTCAAAACTATTTATCGTCCATGTTTCACTTCCATACATGGCTACACTCCATACAAATACTTTCAGAAACGACTTCCTGACACTTAAATCTATACTCGATGTTAACAAATTTTTCTTCTTCAGAAATGCTTTCCTTGCCATTGCCAGTCTACATTTTATATCCTCTCTACTTCATCAGTTATTTTTCTACCCAAATAGCAAAACTCATTTACTACTTTAAGCGCCTCATTTCCTAATCTAATTCCCGGAGCAACACCGGATTTAATTTGACTACATTCCTTTATCCTCTTTTTGCTTTTGTTGATGTTCATCCTCGTTTCAAGACACTGTCCATTTCGTTCAACTGCTCTTCCAGGTCCTTTGCTGTCTCTTGACAGAATTACAATGTCATCGGCGAACATCAAAGTTTTTATTTCTTCTCCATGGATTTTGATACAAACTCCAAATTTTTATTTTGTTTCCTTCACTGCTTGCTCAATATACAGATTGAATAAAACCGGGAGAGGCGACAACCCTGTCTCACTCCCTTCCCAACCACTGCTTCTCTTTCATGCCCCTCGACTCTTATAACTGCCATCTGGTTTCTGTACAAATTGTAAATAGCCTTTCGCTCCCTGTATTTTACCCCTGCCACCTTTAGAATTTGAAAGAGAGCATTCCAGTCAACATTGTCAAAAGCTTTCTCTAAGTCTATCAATGCTAAAAACGTGGGTTTACCTTTCCTTAATCTTTCCTCTAAGATAACTCGTAAGGTCAGTATTGCCTCACGTGTTCCATGCACTTTTTTTTTTTTTAAAAAAATAGCCCTCTCGCAAGCTATTATTTTACTAGACATTTACTGACGGAGCTGTTGAATTTCCTCATGAGATATATCGTTGCCAAGTTCTGTCCAATTGGAGCGTTAGGTTATCAGAGTGCCGGGCTGCTTGCAGGGACCTGTCCATAAGAGTCCAAACGTTCTCAATTGGTGAGAGATCCGTTGACTTTGCTGGTCAAGGTAGGGATTGAGAAGCTCGAAAACAAGCAGTGTGCGGGCGGGCATTATCTTGCTGACATGTAAGCCCAGCATGGCTTGCTTTCAAGGCAACAAAACGAGGCGTAGAATATCGTCGATGTACCACTGTGCTGAAAGGGTGCTGCTGATGACAACCAACGGGGTCCTGCTGTGAAATGAAGTGGTGTACCAGAGCATCACTCTTGGCTGTTGGCGACAGTCAGGTTGCTATCGCACTGCTGTCTGAGGCATCTCCACGCACGTCGTCGACCTGGAATCTCATTGACTGGAGCAGAATCGATGTAAGTGATGAATCCTGCTTCGAACTGAGCCCCAATGACCAGATAAAACCCAGACAGCTGTGGAACACCAGCCAGACTGTCGCTCGCTATTCGGCCCGACAGCAAGGAGTGATGCTCTGGTGTGTCATTTCTCTCCATAGCAGGACCCGTTTGGCTGTCATCCGGTGCACCCTTACAGCACAACGGTATGTCGACGATGTTCTACGCCCCGTTTTGTCGCCCTTCACGGCAAGTCATGCTGGCCTTAGATTTCAGCAAGATAATGCCGGACGCGCACGGCAAGTGTTCTCACTGCTTGTCTTCGTGCTCGCCAACCCCTGACTTGGCCACCAATGTCACTGGATCTCTCCCCAATGAGAGTATTATGGGCAGGACCCTCCAACTAGATCGAGATTTTGACGATCTAACACGCCAGTTGGACAGATTTGAGTATGATATCGCTCAGTAGGACATTCAGTACCAAGTCGAATAAATGCTTGCATAAGGGGCAGAGGTGGAGCAACGCGTTATTGTCTTGTTTAACTAGTGAAGCTTTTCTTCGTGAATAAATCATCCAATTTTTCTGGAATTGTAATCATTTATTTGTCTGCTCATGTTCGCCACATCTACCGATTTCCTTCCCAGTTGGATAAATGCTTCGTGGTGAGCGTATTTATCTGTCTTAGGGTTTAAAACCTGATGACGAGTTCTTTTTTTCAACTGGAACACTGGACTCACATGCAGTAGGACTGAGGCTTACATCCCCGCCCAGTCATCGACATTTAGGTTTTAGGCGAATGCTGGGATCTTGCCCTTGAAAAGGACACCGCCGATTTTCTTCCCAATCATTTTGCGTTCCGAGCTTGTGATCCCTCTCCCAAGCCCTCGTTAACAGGACAGTATACCATAACCTTTCTTCCTATTTTGTAACGAACCAGTGTGAATGTATAAATCTGTAATGTAGTAACGAGAAGTTCAATTTGACTACGCTTATCAGATCCATAAGGTAATAGGTAACAAAATATGTTTGTTTTTTACTCTTTTGTCATATAATTCAGCTTTTGGACTGCCGTCAATTTCGATATCAATCCAGGAGCCAGCTTACGAAACTCTTGTTCGACCAACATTCAAAGAAGGCTCGTCAGTCTGGAGTCTGTACCATACAAGACTGAGTGAGGAAATGGAGAAGATCCGAAGAAGAGCAGCGCGTTTCGTAACAGATTAATTTAGTAAGTACGAAAGTGAATCGAAATGCTAATCCAACTAAAGTGGCTGACGCTACAAGAGAGGAATTATGCATCACTACGTTGTTTACTATTAAAATTCCGTGAGGGTACACTCCTAGAACTGAGTCTATGTATTGCTTCTTATTTCGTGTACCTCATGAAAACATCATGAAGGTAAAATCTGGTAGATACGAGCTCAACTCGGAGGCTTACGGGCATTTGTTCTTCCCCTGGACAATTCGCCACTGGAATAGGAGAAGAGAGAAATGACAGTGATACACAAATTTCGCTTCAATACACACTATAAGAGAGCTTGCGGAGCGGAAATGTGTTGTAGATGTTAAGATATGATATATAATGTACATTATTTTGTATGATTTTTTTATGATTTATGATATTTATATGATTTACATTTATTTGATTTTATTTATATTATTATGATATATATTCAAGATTATTTTAGGGTTATTATTGGATGGTATGTGTGCAGCTACATACATTAGCGTTTTCTATAATTTGATTCTTCATCTATGTGAAACACATTTAAAACGCACAGCTATTCTTTGGGAGGCACACGAACGCTCTATCCCGTTATCTTAAGACGTTGTCTACTTACACTTATTTCTTATAAAACTGCTGGAGAAAGTGTAGCGCTTTACATAGAAAAAAGTCTAGGACGCGCCTCAAGTGAAATTCTCATGGACATAACAGGCCTCGGATTTCTGAAACGAAAACGCTATTTACTGTCTTACATGCTAAAGAATGAATGCCAGCAGATTGTTGGAGACTAATACTTGATCAGTAGTTCAGTAGCAATTTTGGCGATTCGTTGCCAACTACCCTAGTCAAGAACGGCTAACAGTACAAACGCTTCCTCTGGTTTCAGCAAGAACATGCCATTGTTCAGCTGAAGACACAGTTCTGGCTAACACTAATTTTGGGCATCGAAGGGTGAATTTTGTTGTATCTTTCTTACGTTTAACCAATAGTTAGAAATTTCTGTTACTGTCTAGAACAACAGATATATCTGGCACGCTCATTCTAAGTTTCATAAGGGGCACTTAAAGAAAAACAAGACAGGTTGGGAAAAAGTAAATAAACGTTTATTATTTCAAAAGTAATCACCATAGCTGTTAATACATTTATCCCACATGAGACAAGACGGTCAGTGCCTTCACGAAAAAGTGCTTGTGGCTGCCTACGGAACCATGATTGTACCCAGGCTACGTAGGAAGCAAAACGACGCCAATGAGTGCCTTTCTGCAGTGCTTCGTCTCTCATGACCTCGTTGTCATCGGGAAGTTAAACACTTATCTCTCCTCCTCTTGAGTGGTCCAAAAATACGGAAACCGCATGGAGAGAGATCGGGACTATATGAAAGATGTGTGAGGGCTTCCCAGCGAAACTTCTGCAACAGGCTGACATGTTGCCAGTGTCGTTTCGACTACCCTGCAGAAGTTCACTAGTAAGCCTTTACACAAAACATCCATACAGTCCTGATTTCTCCCCATGCGATTTCCATATTTTTGGAGCCGTAAAGAACGACATTCGCGGCTGCTAGTTTGCTTCGAACGAAGAGGTGCATGCGTGGGTAGAAACGTAGTTACGTAGGCAACTGCAGACTTTTTCCATGAAGGCATTGACCGTCTTGTCTCATACTCGGATAAATTTAGTAACAGCTATGGCGATTACTTTTCAAATAATAAAGAGTTCACTCACTTTTTCCAAATCTGTCTCGTTTTCATTTGGCTGCCCCTAATACCAAACGCCAACATGCCAATAGTCTCCAACGCCGGTAGTCCCTTAAGCCTCGAGACCATTCGCCAAAGTCTCATATTCCCATAGCTACAGCAGCAGCGCTGCACTGATTCTGTAGACACAGGTATAATACAAGCGGCTTACAGTGTCGCAGATCTGCAATGCGATTGTCTTATGTGGCCCTGCTGTGGAAAAGTATACTCGATAATCGTAACAATAACTTCCTTTTTCGCAGTCTTGCTTTTTTTGAAGTCGTGTCTCGCGGTGGGGAAGACGAACTGGAGGTGCTGACATGTGTCAAAAAAAAAAAAAAAAAAAAAAAGGTTCAAAATGGCTCTGAGCGCTATGGGACGTAACATCTATGGTCATCAGTCCCCTAGAACTTATAATTACTTAAACCTAATTAACCTAAGGACTGCACACAACACCCAGCCATCACGAGGCAGAGAAAATCCCTGACCCCGCCGGGAATCGAACCCGGGAACCCGGGCGTGGGAAGCGAGAACGTGGTATGTGTCCAGAAACAGTAAAGTGTAAAAACGCAAGAAGAAAAAAAAAAGTAGTGAAGTTAACGGAATGGCTGCTGTTCTCGCTGACATATTACAATTGCATATGGGGCATACCTACTTCTTTAAATGATAAAGAGCCTTTCTAAGTCTGCAGCATTATCCAGATGCGACGATTTTCTGCAGCTGACGAGGATTTTCTTCGTTCAGCAAAGTATTCATACGGCAGTTATTTCATGGATGATAGCAGGTTTCGGATTTCTCAAACGTCTCAGCTCAGTGTTTAGAAATATCTCTTGGCCACAAGAGCTGGCCTCTGTGGCCGAGCGGTTCTAGGTGCTTCAGTGCAGAACAGCGCTGCTGCTACGGTAACAGGTCCGAATCCTGCCTCGGGCATGAACGTGTGTGTGATCTCCTTAGGTTAGTTAGGTTTAAGTAGTTCTAAGTCTAGGGGACTGATGACCTCAGAGGTTAAGTATCATAGTGCTTGGAGCCATTTGAACAATTTTTTGGCCACGAGAACCTGTGACTATATAGACAGACACTGGAGCACCAAAAAAAACTGGTATAGGCAGCCGTATTCAAATACAGAGATACAGCATGTAAACGGGCAGAATGTGACGCTGCGGTCGGAAACGCCTGTATTAGACTAGTGTCTGGTTTTGTTGGTGAATCGGTTACTGAGGTTACAATGGCAGTTTATCAAGATATGAGTTAGTTTGAACGTAGTTTTATAGTTGGCGCACGAGCGATTGGACACAGCATCTCCGAGGTAGCGATGAAGTGCGGGTTTTCCCGTACGGCCATTTCACGAGTGTACCGTGAATACCAGGAATGCGGTAAAACATCAAATTTCCGACGCTGCGGCCGTAAAAAGATCCTGCAAGAACGGGACCAACGACGACTGAAGAGACTCGTTCGACGTGACAGGAGTGCAGCCCTTCCGCAAATTTCTTCAGATTTCAATGCTAGCCCTTCAACAAATATCAGCGGGCGAAGCATTCAACGAAACATTATCGATATGGATTTTCGGAGCCGAAGGCTCACTCGTTTACCCTTGATGACCGCACGACACAAAGCTTTACGCCTCGTTTGGGCCCGTCAACACTGACGTTGGACTGTTGATGACTGGAAACATGTTGCCTGGTCGGACGAGTCTTGTTTCAAATAGTATCGAGCGGATGGACGTGTACGAGTATGGAGACAACCTCGAGAATCCACGCTCCCTGCATATTAGCAGGGGACTGTTCAAGTTGGTGGAGGCTCTGTAATGGTGTGGAGTGTGTGCAATTGGAGTGATACGTCTAGGTACGACTCTGACACGTGACACGTACGTAAGCTTCCTGTTTGATCACCTGCATCCGCTCATGTCCATTGTGCATTCCGATAGACTTGTGCAATTCCAGAATAAGCATCCTGTCTGATCACCTGCACCCATTCACGGCCATTGTGCATTCCGAAGGACTTGGGCAATTCCTGCGGGACAATGCGACACCGTACACATCCAGAATTGCTTCAGAGTGGATTCAGGAACGCTCTTCTGAGTTTAAACCCTTCCTTTGGCTACCAAACTCTCCAGACATGAACATTATTTAGTATATCTGGGATGCCTTGCAACGTGCTGTTCAGAGGAAATCTCCACTCCGTCGTACTCTTATGGAGAACCCTGTAGGATGCATGCTGTCAATTCCCTGCAGTACTACGTCAGACATTAGTCGAGTCCATGCCACATCGTGTTGCGGCACTTCTGCGTGCTCTCGGGGACCCTACACGATATTAAGCAACTGTACCAGTTTATTTGGCTCTTCAGTGTATGAGATCAAAATAACCTGATGGGACGTGTTGTAAGTAGGCTGTTTAGGTTTTTTATATTGGTAACGCCACGTAGCGTTCAGAAAATCACTGGCTGTGCTGTGTGCAGTCTGTGGCTAGTTTGCATTGTTGTCCGCCATTGTAGTGTTGGGCAGTTGGATGTTAACAGCGCCTTGCGTTGCGCAGTTGGAGGTGAGCCGCCAGCAGTGGTGGACGTGGGGAGAGAGATGGTGGAGTTTTGAAATTTGTAAGACTGGATGTCATGAACTGCTATATACACTATGACTTTTGATGATATTAAGGTCAATGCATTGTTTGTTGTCTATCAAAATCTTTCATTTGCTAACTATCCCTATCAGTAGTTAGTGCCTTCCGTAGTTTGAATCTTTTATTTAGCTGGCAGTAGTGGACCTCGCTGTATTGCAGTAGTTCGAGTAACGAAGATTTTTGGTGAGGTAAGTGATTTGTGCAAGGTATAGGTTAATGTTAGTCAGGGCCATTCTATTGTAGGGATTTTTGAAAGTCAGATTGCGTTGCGCTAAAAAAATATTGTGTGTCAGTTTAAGCACAGTCCTGTATAAATTTTTCGAAGGGGACGTTTCAGTGTTACCTAGCAAGGAAATAGTGCTTCAGAGAAACCATGTACAAGAAAATTATGTTTAGTCTTTGTACGGCGAAGATAACGCTGTACTTCATAACTATTATTGTATAGAGAGATCACACGACTTCTGTATTGTTTAAACACGTAAGAACAGAAAAGGAATTTTTTAAGTTCTACCAGCACTATGCGTAGAGATTTAATAAAAATGGGATACAATGGGCGAGCAGCTTCTCATGAGCCACACATTTCAATAGCAGTGTTAATCGACCATGCAGCTCGATTACAAGTGTCCACAAGCGACTGCACGAGTACAAACCCGTACTATGTTTCTTCTTAACACACCAGTGACTTAACACACTTACATATGGATGTCATCGGTCTTTCCGGAATGGGCAACTGATTTAGGGTAACCACGGATTTTGTATTCGACAGTGACTCGCATTCCATGCTAAGCCCCGGTGTTGAGATGGAGTTCGAGGTACTTCGGCTGGCAAGTAGATACAGTTACTCGCTGCTCCACAGACGGCTAGACCCAGTTAATCGCGGCTCCACAGACGGCGTAAAGTCGAGGGTACAGTGAACGCGCCCTCTGGCGGAGTTCTGAGCTTAAATACGCGCACAGTCGCGTACTGCTAATTGCCTGTTAGAACAAGACCGCGCCATTTGATATGGTGCGTGCTCGACTATTCCTAGTTTGTTTTCTCTGCTTCAGTATTCACTCTGGACAGATATTCTTCCGACTCTAGCCAGCCGTTGACTACGTGAATTGCGTCGTTTAATTTTATAAATTATTTTTTATGGTGGAAGAACGTCCTTTGCACTGCGTTAGCGTACGAGACAATAACTCGTGTACATGTCAAGTGACTGCGTATAGTATTTTTCCCCCGCTACATCCTTCATATTTTTCTTTCAGGCCTGCCGGTGTGGCCGAGCGGTTCTAGGCGCTACAGTCTGGAACCGCGCCACCGCTACGGTCGCAGGTTCGAATCCTGCCTCGGGCATGGCTGTGTGTGATCTCCTTAGGTTTGTTAGGTTTAAGTAGTTCTAAGTTCTAGGGGACTGATGATCTCAGAAGTTAAGTCCCATAGTGCTCAGAACCATTTTTTAATTTCCGTTTTGTGTCACTCATTCCATTGTTGACAAACTACTGCGACGTCAAGTGTGTATATGTTTAATGATGTTGAGATTATTTGCAGTAACTTTGATGGTACCGTAATACCAACTTATGAAATTTTTATATTGTCGCCTCATTTTTGTTTTTCTTTTAGCAGTTTTGGTATGAAGATGATCTGCTGAGGAGATAAATAATAACAAAAATAGTGATCCTGGTAGTGTTTTTTCATTCATTAAAATGTAAATGTCGTGTGACTCGGGCCTCCCGTCAGGTAGACCGTTCGCCGGGTGCCAGTCTTGCGATTTGACGCCACTTCGGCGACTTGCGCGTCGATAGGGACCAAATGATGATGATTAGGACAACACCACACCCAGTCCCTGGATCTCCGACCCAGCCGGGGATCGAACACGGGCCCTGAGGATTAACATTCTGTCGCGCTGACCACTCAGCTACCGGGGGCGGACTTCTCATTCACTGTAACAACTGAGATCAAGGTTCCAGAGACGTGGTATCAATTAACGAAGTTAGTCGTTGCCGACCACTTGAAACTGCTGTGTGTTCCACCGGTCGCCGCATCACTGTGTGCCCAATAACACAATACTTTTGCTACCGATGTTCAGTAGGATATAAAATAGAATGACCGGACGGAGAATGTAAAGGTCGCCTGTCTATTTTGTCCTCGTTGTCTCGGAGCTCGGTGCTTTGGTGAAACAGCTAAAAACTGTTTTCTAGGGTCGTACAAAAGACGTACACACTGCAGTTGTTTCAGTTAAGAGGTTCTTTCAACGTTTATTAGTGCTGTAAATTCTGCAGCGATAAAGCCCTGTTTCACATTTGCACGTCGTACACTTCTTTCTTCAAACATAATCTTGATAACATCGTCTCAGTGAAGTGACACAATAATCAATGAAAACAGTGAAAAATTGACACAGTGCATATGTTTTTGTCGTGTAGAAAATCAATAACATGATTAAAATGTCCAGTGCGTAATAGTCATGGAGCAGTTAGTTATTTCGAGTTTACTTTCCGAGTATAATCTTTACTCGCGAGAATTACGCGGAGGTATTACATATTTGCTAGCGCGCTGGGGACAGTTACCTTGATGTTACGCGGTTACTTGTCGGTCGCAGACTTTGTCACATGATGTTAGTATAAATTTACTAGCAGCCGACTTTCACGCGCACTTTTTTTAAAGAAATGTTAACGTGCACTCTTGTCAACACAGGCTTTGCTTGTGTGTTTTCCGACCGCAGACTTTTTACGGGATAGCTGCATATAGATCTTAGCGTGGCTTATCTAAGCCTAGACTGAGGGTGGCGTTCGACTATTTAGAGACTGGCGAAAAGATTCTTCGTTTTCGGAACTACAAATGTTTTGAAAAATGATTAGCTTAGATTTTACTATTATGAATAGACTATACGAAACAGGAATGTGTTTGATGAAATATTTTATGGACTAAGAATTTTAAAAAAAATTTATAGTACCATTTTATGCATTGCACTAGGATTTCCTTAACTGCAAGCATGGCACCCACATTTAAATTTATTTTACATTGTTATAAATTAAGCAGAATCTTAATTAATGGTTGAATTTAATAATGAAGTATGTCAAGTTGTTCATAAAAATGCAGGTAGCAAAAGTTCAGCGGTAAAGATCGGAATCTAATAAATACATAGGGAAGCTCTGGCACAGAAAATAAAGGTTCTAGGTGCTTCAGCCCGGAACCGTGCTGCTGCTACGGTCGCAGGTTCGAATCCTGCCTAGGGCATGGATGTGTGTGACGTCCTTAGGTTATTTAGGTTTAAGTCGTTCTAAGTCTAGGGGACTGATGACCTCAGATGTTAAGTCCCATAACGCTTAGAGCCATTTGAACCATAAAGACTATATGGAACATAAGTATCTATAATTTGGTTACTTAATTAGTCTCATTTAATTTAAAGTACGTTATTAAGTGTTGGAGTACTATCCTCTTTAATGACATATGTTTTTCTTCTTCAACCTATACCAGTCCACTGCTGAACATAGTCCTCTTTCAAATGTTTCCACTGTCTTCGATTTTGAACCACCTGGTACCATCACGTTCCAGCCACCAGCTTCACATCATCAAGCCATCTCTTTTGCGGTCTTCCACTGCTCTCTCGTGATCCCATGGTCCCCAGTAAACAAATCTGGGGGTTGACTTGCTGTGGTTTTGTCGAGCTACGTCTCCAGCACTCTGTCGTTTCAGTCTTACAGTTGTCTCAAGACGTCTTTTACCTTCGTTCTCCTTCTAATATCCTTTAAACGAATCGTAAACCTGAGGCTGAGTTCTGATTAAATTATAATAATGTAAAATAAATTTAAATGTCGGTGCCATGCCTGCAGTTAACTCCATCACACGTCGTGTGCACTTTAGTTCACGAGAACTTGCTTCAGTCATAGTTCCCAGATCGTAGGTTGTAACTGGTAGTCTGCATATCACTGAAGAGCCAAAGAAACTGGTACACTTGCCTAATATCGTGTAGACCCCCCCCCCCCCCCCCACCCCTCGAGCACGCAGAAGTACCGCAACACGACGGGTCATGGACTCGATTGATTTCTGAAGTAGTGCTGGAGGGAACTGACATCACGAATCCCGCAGGGCTGTCCATAGATCCAGAAGAAATCAAGAGAGTGAAGATCTCTTCTGAACAGCACGTTGTAAGCATCCCAGATATCCTAAATAATGTTAATTTCTGGGGAGTTTGGTGGCCATCGGAAAAGTTTAAACTCAGAAGAGTGTTCCTGGAGCCTCTCTGTAGGATTTTGGACGTGTCGCATTGTCCTACTGGAATTGCCCAACTCCGTCGGAATGCACAATGGCCATGAATGGACGCAGGTGATCAGACAGAATGCTTACGTACGTGTTACCTGTCAGAGTCGTATCTAGGCGTATCAGGGGTCCCATATCACTGCAACTGCACACGCCCCACACCATTACAGAGTCTCCGCCAGCTTTAACAGTCCCTGCTGACATACAGGGTCCATGTATTCATGAGGTTGTCTCCATACTCGTACACGTCCAGCTGCCCGATACAATCTGAAACGAGACTCGTCCGACCAGTCAACATGTTTTCAGTCATCAGCAGTCCAATGTCGGTGTTGACGGATCCAGGGGAGGCGTAATGCTTTCTGTCGTGCAGTTATCAAGGGTACACGAGTGGGCCTTCGGCTCCGAAAACCAATATCGGTGATGGTTTGTTGAATGGTTCGCACTCTGACATTTGTTGATGGCGCAGCACTGAAACCTGCAGAAATTTGCGGAAGTGTTGCACTTCCGTCACGTTGAACGATTCTCTTCCGTCGTCTTTGGTCCCGTTCTTTCAGGATCTTTTTCCCGCCGCAACGATATCGGATATTGATGTTTTACCGGATTCATGGTATTCACGGTACACTCGTGAAATGGCCGTAAGGGAAAATCCGCACTTCATCGCTACCTCGGAGATGCTGTGTTCGATCTATCGTGTGCCAACTATAACACTACGTTCAAACTCACTCAAATCTTGCTAAACTGCTATTGTAGCAGCAGTAATCGATCTATCATCTACGCCAGACACTTGTTGTCTTATAAAGGCGTTGCCGACCTTATCTCCGCATTCTGCCTGTTTACATATCGCTGTATTTGAATACGCACGCCTATACCAGTTTCTTTGTATTATAGACCTTTGCCTTCAGGTTACTTGGGACATCCTTGTTTTTCAGGATAAACATCAGTGTCTGAAATGCTGCCCAACTCAGTTCTATTCAGCGAGGAATTTCTAACTTGTGATTGTTTTTGCCTAATTTAATGTTGTGCCCAAGATAGATGAATTCGTCAACACCTTCTGTAGACTGGCTTTCTACTATAAATGGTTAATTGTCTGGGCTTAACTTCATTTCCAAGCCAATATCTACGGAGGCAAGTTTTAGTTCTTGGATCATACTCTTTAGTTCTTCCAAATCTTCACTTCTATACACACGATCGCCAACAAAGTGCTGATGTCACTTTGTCCAAATATATTGATTAGCTCACTAGATATTAAACATGACGAACAATAGCATTAAGTTCCGTTAGTTGTGTTGTTTATTAGCAGAATTCTCACGAAAAGTACATTCACAGATGTAATCAGCACATTCAAAATCACAATCTGGATAACAAATTTAAGTGTAACTTTGCTTAATTACTGTACTCGAGGGCTATTTGGAAAGTTAGTTCCGATCGGTGGCAAAATGTAAACCACAGTGAAAATCAAAACTGTGTTATTTGCAACAGTTTGCTACCACTTCCAGCTTTTTCTCTACATAGTCGCTTAGACATTTGTCGTAGCGTTATACCAGCTTTCAAATACCCTCGTCATTGAAGGGAGCCGCCTGTGCTTTCCGTCACTTCTCTACGCTGATATGCAGTTCATTGTCTGAGCCAAAACGTTGCCTTCACATCCAGCGGTTCATGTGGGCAGGGATGAACATTGCAAGGTGCCAAGTCCAGGATGTATGGCGGGTGATCGTACACTAGTCTTCGAAGACGCTGTGGGGGCTTCTTCATTGTCCATGCAGTGTGCGGTCGAGAACTGTCAAGAAGGAAATACACCACAGGTACGTTATGCGTGGTTGCGCGAAATCAGGCGAAACAACTGAAAGTGCACCCCTATTTGGCGGGAGACACCACCGTCCTACGATCTTTTTTGTGTTGGCGGAAGAGCCAACAGCGTGTTACGAGTTGAGGCCGAAATGCACGCGTTTTAGCTCACGCAGGCTGGCGTGAGGAGGGAAGAACTATATTGACGTGACGTCTGGAACATGACAAGGAATGAGAATTCAGAAAGCGGACGTAATTAGTTTGATACTTAACTTTAATCCATTAATGATGAACGGCGCTCTTGACGGTACATGATTCACAATATTATCTGTTCACAATACGTTCTTGAAGTAATTATTATTGGTTGGTTGGTTGTTTTGGGGAAGGAGACCAAACAGCGAGGTCACCGGTCTCATCGGATTAGGGAAGGATGGGGAAGGAAGTCGGCCGTGCCCTTTGAAAGGAACCATCCCGGCATTTGCCTGGATCGATTTAGGGAAATCACGGAAAACCAGGATGGGTGGACGCGGGATTGAACCGACATCCTCCCGAATGTGAGTCCAGTAATTATAGTGACTGAATATGGCGCCTTGCTAGGTGGTAGCAAATGATGTACCTGAAGGCTATGCTAAACTGTCGTCTCTGCAAATGAGAGCGTATATAGACAGTGAACCATCGCTAGCAAAGTCGGCTGTACAACTGGGGCGAGTGCTAGGGAGTCCCTCTAGACTAGACGTGCCGTGTGGCGGCGCTCGGTCTGTAATCACTGATAGTGGCGACACGTAGATCCGACGTATACTAACGGACCGCGGCCGATTTAAAGCCTACCACCTAGCAGGTGTGGTTTGTGGCGGTGACACCACAATCTTTACTGTTTACTCAGAACTGAAAAGTGTGAAGTGACGCGATCGACGGGCATACTAAACCTTGCTCAACACATCTGTGCAAAGCGTCATCGGATTTTCATTGACGTTTCCATTTCGCGACCTATTGGACCTTACTTTCCGAATAGCCCTCGTATATATATTTCTGAAATAGACGACAGGAGGCGAGGAGGAAGAAAGGGAAAAGAGTATGGAGGAAAATCATGAATCCCGCCTCATAGGGCCTTGCATTATTGCAAAGCCGACAGTTGAAAATTTATGCCAGACCAGGACCCGAACCCGGATGTTCCGCTTCTCTATAAATGTTGTCCTAACAGTCTCGGCCACACCGACACGCCTCCGTCCGACCAAACTCTGAACTCACTGCTCACTCTATTGCAGCGCTCCTCGTCTATTACACCTCCTACTCGCAAATTCGTGATTCCCGTAGGTGTTCAAACGATATTTGTATATGTGCGCCGTAATACAATCCATAGAGCCGTCATGCACGAGTATTTGTTGCAGATACTACATATAGACTCTATGAAAAATTAATAATAACTGGAATAAAAAAAATTAGTAATTTAAAAGGGGCAGGAATGCAACAGATTATATATGTCAGGAGATGTGAACGTCGCCCCTCACGAACACGATTCCATTGTCACAGACACTGTATTCGATAATGAGATTTTACAATGTTATGGAATTACGACGAGGGGTTACCGCAAACACGCTAGGCGCTTCCGTCAAGCGCGCGAAGCTCAGCGCTGTTGCACTGTACGGTTCCGATGGTCCTTTTTGCAGAGGGCAACCTGGAGGCTGGAGGCCGGGATGGTGGCTCCATCCATATTCATGGTGCGCGCCGCTGGCGTGGCTGGCGCTGGCGCTGGCAAGTAATCGGCGACGGTGGCTGCGGCAGCTGATTCACTGCTGGGCGTGACTCGAGCCACCTGGCTGGCCGCACCCCACGGTTATTCCTCCACGCTAGCTATCGCAGCGCCATTTCACCTACTGCGTGGCGCCAAAGGGCGATTCGTGGCACGAACCGAAGTTGCACTATTTCGATTATTAAGAGAAGTAAATTCACTCTAAGACAAGAAAACGACGCACGACGAAGGAATGATCCGAATGGGACGGAAATACGGAAATCGGCAGATGTGACGTACAAGTACAGACAAACGAATCAATAGAATTTCAGAAAAAATAGGATGATTTATTCAGGAGAAAGAGCTCCACAAACTGAGCACGTCAGTAATGCGTTGATCCATCGCTGGCCTGATCCAAGCAGTTATTCGACTTGGCACTGATTGACAGAGTTGTTGGATGTCCTGCTGAGGTATATAATGCCAAATTCTGTCCAACTGAAGCGCTAGGGCGTCAATATCTCAATCTGGATAAAGGGCCCTTACCATAATACTCCAAACGTTCTCAGTTGGGGCCAAGGTAGGCTTTGGCAAGCACGATGACAATTAGTAGAAACTCTCGCCGTGTGCAGGTGGGTGTTATCTTGCTGAAATATAAGCCCAGTGAGATTTCAGACTCTGGCTCTGAGCACTAAGGGACTTAACTTCAAAGGTCATCAGTTCCCTAGAACTTAGAACTACTTAAACCTATCTAACCTAAGAACATCACACACATCCATGCCCGAGGCAGGATTCGAACCTGCGACCGTAGCGGTCGCGCGGTTCCAGACTGGAGCGCCTAGAACCGCTCGGCCACACCGGCCGGCAGATTTCAGGCCGGGGACGGCTCTGTAGACGCACCGGACAGCGGTGGGATGCCAGCCCGTTTGCCGCCATCTGGCCCGACAACCAGGAATCACGGTCTGGTATGCCATTTATTTTCGGAGCAAGACCCCTTTGGTTGCGATCTGCAGCACCCGTACAGCACAACCGTGCGTCGTTAATATTCTACACCCCGTTCTGTTGCCCTTCATAACCATCATCCTGGGCTTACATTTCTGCAAGAAAGTGATTCTGCGCACACGACAATAACTTCTACGGCTTATCTTCGTTCTTGCTAAACACTACTTTTGCCAGAAAGAGCGCCAGATTGGTCCCAAATGAGAAAGTTTGGAGCATTATGGGCAGTGCCCCCCCCCCCCCCCCCCCCAACCGGCTCGTGATTTCGACGGTCTAACGCACCAGGTGGACAAAATTTGGCAGGATATCTCTCAGCAACTCCATCGTTGTCTAGCCGAAAATTGCTTGCATAATGATCAGAGGAGTACTTTCTCTTGAATAAATTACTCAGTTTCTCTGAAATTATAACCATTTGTTTGTCTATAGGTCAACATCTAACGATTTCCGTCCATTCGGATATTCCTTCGAGGTGCGTCGTTCTTTGGTCTGAGAGTGTTTGATGTCGCTTGACCTCTCTTATTAATTATACACGATTAGTGAGTAGAACGGAAAATCTAGCAGAATCCGATCTCGGGGGAGGTAAGTTTAAGCTCCGGAGGCAATACTGATTTTAGAATATAGGTTCAAGAAAGGCAAAGCTACGTCAATAGTGTATGTGCGTTTAGAGAAAGATTTTAACAGTACCGGAATACTCTTTCAAATTCTGAAGGTAGTATGTATGAAATACCGGGATGTATGAGAACTTCTTCCAGTAAATATTGTAACCATACAAAAATCTGAACTTTGCGCCCAGTATTCCTAGAAACTACCCGCACACTAAGTCACGGCTTAACTGCATCCCGAGGGTCCTCGTACACTGGAATCATTCCTTCTGCCCACAGTGAGGTGGTGTGCCGCCCTGTCAAATGCGCGTCGACGCCACCAGGAACAACGCAAACATCGCGTTGCCCGGAAATCAGTGCCACTATTGGTCGGCATAACGATCTACGTTACGCCCTCTCACATACGCATATTGCACTGGTTCTAGTTGTTTTACATTTGAACCCTGCTTTTCCTTCTTTTATGTTCGTCTTGAAGAAGTTTCTCGTTTGCTGTTGTGTAAGTCTGTCTTTTCAAACATATGTTAGTTAATACTCAGTTTCACAACGTTCGTATCTTGCACTTTCCAAAAATGACAGTAATATGGGAATCATAACTTTACAGAAAATTGTTTTCTCGTTTTAAGGCACATGTAAAGGACGCGAGTCTGCAACACTGAGTTAGAGGAGAGGCTACGTACATCTTATGTCAACTATACAAGCTGTCCTAGGAGCAATGGTCAACACTCAAGAATATGATAGAAATGAGTACTCGTGGCAAAAAATATATGGGCTCTAAAATGCACATTTTAAGAGCTCCCAGTAATTTTTCGCCTTCGATATTGTGAAAAAAATCTCTTCTACTGCAAGCTCTTTGCTTTGTATGCTTTGGACCAAAATAAGAAAAAATTATCTAGTAAACATGGGCTCTAAAACGCATACCTTTAGAGCCATGAGCAGTTGTTCAGTACAAGAGATGTTTTTCTCAGTAGCGAAGATGGGGAAGTGCTCTTAGCCCTTAAGGTAAGCATTTTAGATCTCATGTTTGCCAGAATTTTTTGCTTCCAATGATAGTCCCTGTCACAGCCCTGAATACTGACCATGACTGCTGGGCACCTTGGGTATGTGCATCCTCCTAACCGTTTAGTTAATTTGACAACTCATCTTATGTACTATCGTGCTCAAAACTATTCGAAGGACCTGAATTATGTCCCGCCTGATTTGTATGCAACCCGCATAACATAACCGTCTTGCAGGTCTTCTACACTCTCTCTTCGTTACAGTCGTTCGACTATTGAAAACCGGCACTACCAGAGACCAATAGAGAACAATGCAGTGTATGGCTATCAGTCCAAATGAAGCGCTTATAAACTCACATCTGTTGTAATAAATGAAATGTCAAACAGCAAGTTTCAACTTGAAATTACAAGAAGAGATTTTTGTACTGGACCAGGACTCCTGCTGGAATGATTGCTGGATTCCCACCCAGCAACCATTTTCCTGTTAATTAATCATGAAAGGTCTTAAATATGATTTGAATCAGAATCACAAATAACAAAGTGCGCGCATATTTAAACTTGAACTGACTTGATGCAAAGGTCGTGTTAGACGGATGTTTTAACACACACCTAATCGAAGTGTAGCTAACGACTCCCAGATGATAGATACCGAATTTTTCACCAGCAATCGGATGACAAAACCAAAATGACGCCACAAAATATTTTTGGCTTATTGGGATTCGAACCTATTACTGTCTTCTTCCAGCCAGGAACAAACATGAAATATTTGTTTATTTCATCAGTAGTGAGATGTTCGCATGCCTGAACTGGATATAAAGCGGCGACACGTTCTGTGATCACTGGAAACCACACCTCACTCATATCGCCGTTGTTGATTCCACAGGAAGAGGCGCTAATTATTGAATTCTTCTTCACCAGCGGAATTTAAATCACGGTTTAACACTACGTTGTTTAGTTGTTTACTTTAAGTTACTAGAGGTGAAGGGGGTCTGTTCGTGCTTTCTGAAAATAGTTGCCAGATGTGTGAATCGAACTTAGACCTTAAGCATAAGAAGCTAGAATCATTCCGACACATCACCGAACTGCAGATCTGACTGGCGCATGATTCTGCCATAACGAAGGATTCTCAACAATGGATAGGAATTGTGACTCCCTGAAGGAGGATTATGGCCTGTTCAAAACATTCACTTCCTGGTTCGCCTGAGCTGCCAATCATCAGCTGTTTGGCTACCCAATGTTTACTTTCGACTTGACTTTGTAATTACTGAAATAAAATAACACAACGATCATCTGTACGAAATGGCAACACGGTAGGATGTGGACATTCCCTGCAGAAAGTGTTGCTTTCCACTTGAGCTGCTTTTGTGTTGTATGTATTTGTGGTCTAGTGGTGAACCTGGCTCTGTGTAAAAGTAAAGCCGATATATCGAGCGCATTCTTCTACTTATTTATTTTTTTTGTTAGCATTTTGTCTCACATAATTGCGTGGTGGTGGTGGTGGTGGTTAGTGTTTAACGTCCCGTCGACAACGAGGTCATTAGAGACGGAGCGCAAGCTCGGGTTAGGGAAGGATTGGGAAGGAAATCGGCCGTGCCCTTTCAAAGGAACCATCCCGGCATTTGCCTGAAACGATTTAGGGAAATCACGGAAAACCTAAATCAGGATGGCCGGAGACGGGATTGAACCGTCGTCCTCCCGAATGCGAGTCCAGTGTGCTAACCACTGCGCCACCTCGCTCACATAATTGCGTAGGTGCGACCATTGTGACATATTCTTATGAAGCATTGTGGTGTGAAGATTATTGAAGTGTGTAATATACTATTTCAGGAAAAATTTTCTTTAAAATTTAATTTGTGCATGAGCTCGTGGTTTCGTTTTTGCACATTGTCACGCAGATTACTACAAGTACAATTAGCGCATGGTAATATAAATGAAAGAACAACATAATATTGATTACCAATTGCAAACACCCACAACGTAAGCTACGAGTAATACGTAGTTTCAAATCAGGAAAACAAACTTTTGCAAGGAAATTTTGAAAAGTTGCCGGAAACCAGGACCCAAAAAGCCATGTAGAAAATGGAGCAAATGAATGAGTGCAGGGCAAGCTGAATTACAGTCTGTGATAACATGAAAGGAGAAAACTGAATGACAGTTTTGTTTAAGGATGACATATTAGAGACATTACCGTGAGCATTTTGTGTTCCTTGCTTTCATTTTCTTCGTGACTTTTTGAGTCCTATTTTTCAGTTATTGTGTAAGATTTCCTTCCACAGTTCGCTTTTCTGCTTTGAAACCATATGTTACTCGTAGCTTATGAAATTACTTTGTGGGTATTTCTTAGCGGTGATGCCAATGGCAAGATTCTTAAGAAATACTTTTTTTAAGTGTGTAATATTAAAGAGAATGTTATTGACTCTTAACGTTAATTGCATCTGGTGACGCTAAAAAGTGAAACTGTACCACTGAAGAAACTCTTTAGTATGAATTACGCTTAAGACAGAAAAACAGATGTATCTGTGACAGATACTGAAGAGAAAAACGCTGGTGACTACTTTGAAAGACAGTAACAGGTGCAAACATCTAACTCTTTTGTATCTGTTGTGAATAAATAATTGCCACTATTTAAGTTCCAACCCTCGTATATTACCATTCTCTCTGTATAGCTTATCCCTATTTTTCTCAGAATTTCGAACATCATTGGCTATATTTCAGATATCTCAGCTTCTAGTCAATACAGTAGCAGCTGACGAAGCAGGGTATTCGATGCGCGAGCTTTCTCTGCCAGCCTGCTCAACGAACACATCGGCTGAGCAATCGTTATCTTCCTGTAAGTTGTCTAATTGAGAATTTGTTACACTGCAAAATATGTTTGGCAATTATCGTGCTAAATTCACTTGATACTTTCTTGTCATTTTTAACAAATTATCTGAATGATTCTCACTTACACTGGATTGTCAGATTCATGATTTGACACAAGGAAGCTCGTTCCACACAGAATCTACAACTAATACATTATATTATGAACTATCTGTGTCATCAGTCACTATGGAAATGAGTGCATACTGCAGGCAGTACCAGCTCACTATCTAAGGGCTAATGCCGCTTCATGAGAGGGAAGATGTGTCAGGTCTTAGTACCAAACTAGCTGGAGCCCTAGACAAATTGTCAGCGTTTTGCTTCTATTGCCAAGCAACAAGCGTCCAGATCAAAAAACGGTAAAGTTTCTCCACCTCTAATCTTCTCGTAACATCGATGTAATACCCCTAGATTAAAGGTGAAAGATTTAAGAAATTGTGATATTACTCCCTTATTAAGTTGTAAATTTTTGTGTTTATACCGACATAATTTTTAGTTTTTTTATATAAAATTTGATTTATGTGAGCCAGTGAATAATTTGTTTACTGGATTTCTTTTTATTTCTACCCTCACTACCAGATTAACATGTAGTCCGGAAATGCTTCTTGGGTCCGACAGGGGATATGACGTAAATATGACGAAATGCTTTTTGCTTCTTTGGGTGAGACATAGGACATAATGTAAAACTAAAAACTAAACGCCGTCCGAACAGGCCTCGGAAGACCCAACGGCACCGACCGCCCGCCGTGTCATCCTCAGGCCACAGGCGTCAATGGATATGGAGGGGTATGTGGTCACCACACCGCTCTCTCGGCCGTAAGTCAGATGACGAGACCGCAGCCGCTACTTCTCAGTCACGTAGCTCCTCACTTTGCCTCACAAGGGCTGAGTGCACTCCGCTTGCCAACAGTGTTCGCAGACCAGATGGTTACCAATCCAAGTGCTGGCCCAGGCCTACTTCGCTGATCTAACGGGAATCGGTGTTAGCAGTGCGGCAGTGCCGTTGGCGAGGACACGATGTAAACACGGACGAAATGTTTCTTGTGTACGACACAAGACATGGCGTAAAAACGGACGAAATGCTTCTCAGGTAGGGTGCAGAACATGACGTAACCACGGATGAAATACTTCTTGGACGTAAACACAAACACATGCTTCTTGAGTAGGACACAGGACATGACGTAAACACGGACAAAATGCTTCTTGGGTAGGACACACAGAGGAACTGGTTCTTGGGCGGACACAGGACATGACGTAAACATGGACGAAATGCTTCTTGGGTAGGATACAGGACTTCATGAAAAGCTTCTTGAGTAGGACACAGGACGGGACATAAACACGGACGATATCAAGGTCAAAATTGGTTTCCGATACAAATTTCCATTTCTCACACTGTCTACATCCCTATACCATTCATTACCTATTTCTCACAATTCTACTCTGTATTTCGCGCCAGTGAGAACAAGTCTATGAGGACTCGAGATCCATGAATGTAGGAGAATGTATAGGGAGCCGGACACTGTCGCTGAGATGTTCTAGGCGCTTCAGTCCGGAACTGCGGTGCTGCTAAGGTCGCAGGTTCGAATCCTGCCTCAGGCATGGATGTGTGTCATGTCCTTAAGCTAGTTAGGTTTAAGTAGTTCTAAGTCTAAAGGACTGATGATCTCAGATGTTAAGTCCCATAGTGTTTAGCGCCATTTGAGAATGTGGAAGTTTAGCTTGGTCCAGAGGCGTACACGGATCGCTGAGCACTTACGAGAAGCGGCAAAGTGGGGTTCGAGTCCCGGTCCGGCACAAATTGTGTATGCCACTAATAGGTAGTATATCCATACAAAACACAGCTGATGCGATGATATTCGTGCTCAGCAAATTTAGTCAATCGCCATTAATGTCTCTTCAACCACACAAGCAAGTAAATCTTTAAGAAAATATCAGTTTTCAATTGCTGAACCTTTTACTATAATGTTCAGTGGAAACTAACGTAATTTGCTGTACTATTACTGTTTCATTTTCATTCACAAGGTAGTTGGAAGCGTTCGACCTCGGTAGTTTGGCTCGTTTTGTCGCCCGCTCTCGACTGGTAACGGACACACACTCGCACGGTCGAACCAGTAGCGCATCTGTGCAGCGCGACAACTGTGCAAACACGGGGCGCGGAGCTCTCCGCAAAGCGAGAATGAAAGCAAAGAGCTGCGGTCCTTTTTTATAAAAAAAAATTTAAAAAAGGTGGGAGAGAGAGTTGGTCTGCTCTCCCGGCGTGTCCCGTTCAGTGCCAGAGGCGAGAACAACCCGTCGGACGGGGAAAAGGCGAGTCCACGGCGGCGCGACAAAGAAAAATAATTACCACACCTCAATCTGAATCGGATTTATTAACCGGAAGCTCTTCTTTTGAAGTGTCGGAGCCGGGAGGCGCAGAGCCGGCGGGCGCTCGGGATTTATCAGTCGCAGCAGCAGCGCAGAGCGGGCCCGGGGGACAATTTCCTTTCAGTAACTGCAATCCTGGCTGTGTGCGCGCACGGCTAATCATTCGCAGCGAGAGTGCGAGAGAGAAAAAATCCAATCCCGGCGCCGGACTGGGCTGTGCTGGGCTGCAGGCCGTAGGCTGCGGACCGCGCAGCTCCCTCCCGGTGTTTCGTCGAGCCGGGCGGCAATCATGCCGGCTGAATGGCTGGCCGTGATGGGCCGCCGTCTGCCGCTGCTGCCCAAATTACAACGGCGCAGCACGCGCAGGCGTCGGCCCACAGGCGTCGCAAGGGGCTCTTCGCCGGATTCTCCAATGTAAGACACTTAGCAACTCAATTTCCCCCACTGTCGCCACAATTACTCGTCTCGCGTCGCACCTGGTTAGGATTAAATTTATCTCGTCCGTTATGGAGATAAAAAGTACCTGTCTAAACAGCAGTTTTTTTCTACGAGGCATTTTGATAGCAATAATTGGGATGTTGGAGATACGTGGGGCGTCCAATAAGTAAGTTTCACAATTTTCTAAAGAACACTAGCTGAGTACTTGGCGTTGCCCGGACATGTATTTACTCCAGCCTTCTGATAGTCGAGCTTTTCCTTTCCTCTTTCTTTGTGCATCTCCCCCTTCCCCTGCTCTCTGTCCATCTCCTTCATTCCCACTCTCTGTCCTTCTTCCCCCTCACCCTGTCAATCTGCTCCTCCATTCCGTCCATCTGTTCCTTCTCCACTCTGTCCATCTCCTCCTCCCCTCCTCTGTCACTCTCTTCCTTCCCTCACTCTCTATCCATCTCCTCCTTCCCCATCTCCTCCACCCATCGAGCTGTTCATCTCCTCCCTTTTCCTTTCTATGTCCGTCTCCTGTCCATTTCCTTCCCTATCTGTTGATCTCCTCCTCCCTCTCTATCTCTTTCTCCCTCTGCCTCTGTCCATATCCTCTTTCCCTTCTCTGTCCATCTTCTCCTCTTCCCCATCCTCTCTCTCTGTCTATCTCCCACTCCTACTCCTCCTGTCTGCGTTTCTCTCCTACTCTGTCCAACTCCTCCTCCTCCTTTCTCTCCCCACGTTGTTACACTCACCCCAATACGACGCAGGTGGCTCTTACCTCCACAGCATTTCTTTCCAAATTGTAACTAATATGTATACCAAATTTGGCTGAAATCGTTCCAGGGATTAGGAAGAGCTTCTTACACGTGGCTTTGCCGGCATACGCACATGTCAACTAGCCATTAAAATTGCTACACCACGAAGATGACGTGCTACAGACCCGAAATTTAACCGACAAGAAGAAGATGCTGTGATATGCAAATGATTAGCTTTTCAGAGCATTCACACAAGGTTGGCGTCAGTGACGACACCTAAAACGTGCTCACAAGAGGAAAGTTTCCAACCGATTTCTCATACATAAGCAGCAGTTGACCGGCGCGGCCTGGTGAAACGTTGTTGTGTGCCTCGTGTAATGAGGAGAAATGCGTACCATCACGCTTCCGACTTTCATAAAGGTCGGATTGTAGCCTATCGAGATTGCGGTTTATCGTATCGCGACATTGCTGCTCGCGTTGGCTCTGACTGTTAGCAGACTATGGAATCGGTGGGTTCAGGAGGGTAATACGGAACGCCGTGCTGGATCCCAACGGCCCCGTATCACTAACAGTCGAGATAACAGGCATCTTATCCGCATGGCTGTAACGGATCGTTCAGCCAGGTCTCGATCCCTGAGTCAGCAGATGGAGACGTTTGCAATACAACAACCCGTGCACGAACAGTTCGACGACGTTTGCAGCAGCATGGACTATCAGCTCGCAGACCATGGCTGCGGTTACCCTTGACGCTGCATCACAGACCGGAGCGCCTGCGATGGTGTACTCAACGACAAACCTGGGTGCGAGAATGGCAAAACGTCATGAATCCAGGTTCTGTTTACAGCATCATGATGGTCACATCCGTGTTTGGCGACATCGCCGTGAATGCACATTGGAAGCGTGTATTCGTCATCGCCATACCGGCGAATCACCGGGCGTGATGGTATGGGGTGCCATTGGTTACACGTCTCGGTCGCCTCTTCTTCGCATTGACGGCACTTTGAACAGAGGACGTTACAACCCGTGGCTCTACCCTTCATTCGATCCCTGCGAAACCCTACATTTCAGCAGGGTAATGCATGACCGCATGTTGCAGGTCCTGTACGGGCCTTTCTGGATACAGAAAATGTTCGACTGCTGCCCTGGTCAGCACATTCTCCAGATCTCTCACCCACTGGAAACGTCTGGTCAAAGGCGGCCGAGCAACTGGCTCGTCACAATACCCCAGTCACTACTCTTGATGAACTGCGGTATGGTGTTGAAGCTGCATGGGCAGCTGTACCTGTACACACCATCCAAGTTGTGTTTCACTCAATGCCCAGGCGTATCAAGGCCGTTATTACTGCTAGAGGTGGTTGTTCTGGGTACTGATTTCTCAGGATCTATGCACCCAAATTGCGTGAAAATGTAATCACATGTCAGTTCTAGTATAGTATATTTGTCCAATTAATACACGTTTATCATCTGAATTTCATCTTGGTGTAGCAGTTCTAATGGTCAGTAGTGTATTTAACATATTTCACACGTATTTGCATATATAGATCACTTGTACGTCTAATAAATTTCGCCCTGCAATTATTTGTATCTCCTGAACTCTGTGCCGTACAGTGATACAATTTTGCAGGTACATCCAGTATTATTTGAGACTACAGTCTCCAAAATGTGTTCTGAATAGAATTAGTACAAAGGTAGTAATAAATTAAAACGTCATACATGGTGCCGCACTTTTTACGCATCTCATTATTCGACTTCATATCTCCTAAACTCTGTATCTTACAATGATATATTTTTGTGCGACACACAGTTTTGTAGGTACGTTAACAACATAAGTGGATACTGTCTGCGAAATGTGTTGCGAATAGAGTTAGAAGCAACCAAGTAATAAATTTAAACGTCTTGCGTGATGTCATAGTGTTTAATGCATCTCATTGTTTATCTCGCCATATCTCCTCAAGTAAGTGTCGTACAGTGACGTAAGTTTTATGGTGCATTTAGTGCTATACTTGAATGATGCTATCTGCAAAATGTCACGGATACAATTAGCAGTGAAGAAGTAATAAATTAAAACACCATGCTTCATGCGATAGTTTTATGCTTCAAGCGGCAGTTTTATGCTTCAAGCGGCAGTTTTACTGCATGAACGGCGAAAATGTAATAAGCGATAAACTTTTTCCTTTCAACATATTTTGGGGGTTGTCAGCAAGAAAAAGTTTCGTAAAGGTTTGAAATTATGTGCGTAGTTTGTTGTAAGTCTAAAAGTCATCTCATTCTCAAATGCTGGCTGACTGAAGTGTTGGTATTCACGCGTCATGGGTTACACTGCTTTTTCACACCCACCACCTCCCCTTTGATAGATGGGTGGTTCTTACCCCCACAGTAATTCTTGCCAGACAGTAAATGATACGTGTACTATGTTTGATTCAAATCGGTACGGTAGTTTAGGAGGAGATGTGGAATATAATTAGAGTGCGACTATTCCAGGCTTAATGGTATAATCTTCGCTTGCCGCTAGTTCTAGCAACATACAGAACAATTTCCCGCAGAAATGAGAAAGATAAGAGTATCACTCCCTACAAGCATTATTGATCTTCTACAACAGAATGACAACGCGTTCCTTAATGTCTAATAAGACTTGATTTAGTCGGCAATTTTAAAATTTTATCACGGACCCACAGAAGGTGTAATACCCATTTCAGTGATTAACTAACAAAATTTTAATTTGCAGGTAGCGTTTTGGAATTATCATTATAGTAACTCAAAGATCTATGACTGTACAAACCTATTGGTAAAATTTTTTTGTGAAGAAAAAATTAATTACTACTTTTATATTGAGAAATTCAGAAGCTTCCTGTTTTTGCTAATAGTGAAGAAATAGTGTCTTGTTATTTTCTGTAATTTCTACGTTTATATATTTTCGGAAAACATCTATTCGTGTTTGTAATTGTTGATGGATGAGTAGTATACCTGTTGAACGCTAAATAGTGTAACTGTAGATGACTAAATGGAGTATCTATGCTGAAGGCCAAAAATAAATAAATAAATAAAATTATCCACGTTCCACTGGAGACCAGGCGTGGATCCAGAAGTGGGGGAGAGGGGGATGCAACACATACTTGAGCAGAAGAGTTTATATTCTTACATACGAGCATATCGCTTTCCAAATTCTTTCGGAGAAGAGAGTGCCATGAAAATCGAGTGTCGAAATGGCAACGAATTCTATGAATTATAAACTACATTTAACACACGACACTTTTCATGTGCTTGTCTGGGGGCCTGCCCGCGTGTATCGGCTTAACATCCAGGAGGACTGCCTCCGTAGCTGCGAGACCAGTTTGCTGGTTGCTAAGCGAAGGGGTCCGGGTTCGATTCCCAGCCGTGTCGGAGATTTTCTTCGCTCGGAGACTGGTTGTTGTGTTATCCTTATGTTCTTATCGTCGTAACTGACATCACTATTGAGATGGCTGAGGGGGCACCCACTGAAGGCCAATAAATTTCGTAAAAAAATCCTAGCGACCCATTCCAAGACCATCCGTATATGCTATCAACAACAAATTCGACCCTGTTTGTAAGCCCACAGGTAGAACTGATGAACCAAAGGATGTTGAGTAAGCGAAGACAGAGAGAGAGAGAGAGAGAGAGAGAGAGAGAGAGAGAGAGAGAGAGAGAGAGAGAGAGAGAAGAAGAAAGAAAAAGCTACTTCCCAAACTAACTAAAATAAACGGCCTGCCCTCGTTCACACGCTCACATATCCAAAATCTTCAGAACTGTGTTCATGGTTGTAGTGCTAAGTCAAATACGTCAACTTTATACCACGTAGATTATAAAGCTGTCAAATTACTGGCCGTTTAGTACTGAAACTTCCTGGCAGATTAAAACTATGGGGCACACCGGGACTCGAACCCGTGATCTTTGCTTTTTCGAGCGAATTACCAATTGAGCTTCCAGGGCACCCACGACCCGTGCTCACAGCTTTGCTTTCGCCAGTACCTCGTCTCCCGCTTTCAAATATCAGATATCAGCGCACAAAACGCTACGCAATGAAAATTCATTTCGTTTACTATTTATTGTGTGACATGTTTTTTTCAAACTTTCTGACATATGCTTTTAAAACGCCATATTTCTGTCAAGAGCGATTCCTTGGGTGTGGTGCAAAATCGATGTCTAATTACTGATGTAATTATATTAAACATTTTTAATTATATTAAACATTTTATAAATTTTATTGTTATTATTATTGAAACTGTAGCCATCCGTGGCACGTTAAAAGTGTAGATGGCCACAAGCAATACTTTCAGGATGGAGAGAGATGGGGAAGATAGAACATATTGTAGATAGAACAACTGCTGGAATTGGCGGATTTGGCTTATAGTAACACTACCAGACCAAGATTCCAGGGGCATATGAAGCTGATACCTGCAGCTGCTCTTTAACACCGCAAGATATCTCTTACCAAGTGTGCCCTGCGTTACCATAAGGTATCTCTCACTAACAACACTATGTAATACCATAAGGTATCCTTCATTAACTGCGCTAATACCATTGGTAATGAAAGACATTGTACAGGTTCCATCTAGGATGTTGTCCGCACATGTTTACTCTATTTAATTAGATAAAATTGGACAAATTCGGCATTACACACCATTCTCAGGTGTGTAGGGCGCATGTCAACATGTAATAAACTGGCTAATTGTGCTTGATTAAGCAAAGTTCATACCCGTAAACAACAGCTGAGGTGGAAAATGTACGTTATATTTCAACAGACGGCTATAGTGCCATACAGTGAAAAAATTATTACCTTTGTATTATTTTCTTCGTGTTTGGAGAGCGCGGCTGCACCGCAATTGTGTGCTGAATTAATGAATAATCGCTCCAGTTGCTAAAAGGTTCTTTATTCCAATCCAGTACCGGTTTCCACTTTTATATTAAATGCATTGTTTAATGGTTTTGAAAGTTGCTTCATTTTCCAGTGGATCTAAAATGGTTTCATTTTCTAACGTATCTGAAATGGCTTCGATATAAAAGCCGAGAAGCCGGTCGTAGACCAAAGCAAAGAAGATATTAGCAACAGGAGCGGTTATTCATTAATTCAGTACCTTGGTAGTTGAATACGGATTCGTGAAGGTCAATCTTTGGGTTCAAAAATGGCTCTGAGCACTATGAGACTTAACATCAATTGTCATCAGTCCCCTAGAACTTAGAACTACTTAAACATAACTAACCTAAGGACATCTCACACATCCATTCCCGAGGCAGAGAAAATCCCTGACTCCGCTGGGAATCGAACCCGGGAACCTGGGCGTGGGAAGCGAGAACGCTACCGCACGACCACGAGATGCGAGCCAATCTTTGGGCTCCCTTGGTTCTATTTTGAGAGTCACTGCATAGGCGTGGCATTAGATTTGGAATAATACCCACAAATAATACCCACACTTTCACTTATATCTTGGACAAAAATGCTGCACTGCTTCGAGCTTAATTTGTGCGAACTATTGTGAAGCAGTCTGCAGAGTCTATCACACATTTATGAAATTCATAGGATGCTCGGACAAAATCACACCAGCAGCTAACTGATTACTTCAAATCTGCATTTTCATGCCTACTAAGCACCTCTGCATTATTCATTAGTTTTAGCCCGCAAAATGCCACGGCCCGTAAACCGGTGACGGAACTTTGGTGTAACATCGGTTCCACTGAGATCACCGAGCCAAGCCCAGCTGCGCCCCGCAGTTATTGAATGTGCCAGCGTCCGTCCAGCAAACTACGTGTGTTGATGGCTTTCGCCTCCCACTTGCTGGAGCAGTGTGTTCCAACTCTGCCCACGGCGCACCAGGGACCACGAGTATTTGCACGTACGTGTCGCAAACTCCCCGTCGGTGACTGGACCTCGCCATTAACACAGCATGCTGTGCTACAGTGTAAAAAAAAAGTTCAAATGTGTGTGAAATCTTATGGGACTTAACTGCTAAGATCATCACGTGGCCGTGCGGTTCTAGGTGCTTCAGTCCGGAACCGCGCTGCTGCTACGGTCGCAGGTTCGAATCCTGCCTCGGGCATGGATGAGTGTGATGGTCTTAGGTTAGTTAGGTTTAAGTAGTTCTAGGTCTAGCGGACTGATGAGCTCAGATGTTAAGTCCCATAGTGCTTAGAGCCATTTGAACCATTTGCTAAGGTCATCAGTCCCTAATCTTACACACTACCTAACGTAAATTATCCTAAGGACAAACACACACACACACACCCATGCCCGAGGGAGGACTCGAACCTCCGCCGGGACCAGCCACACAGTCCATGACTGCATCGCCCTAGACAGTGCCACAGTGTCATTCGCCACCAGCTGAGATACTCTCTGAAGGGGTGGTTCGGTTGGTTGGTGACGAGACTCGCGAGAAAGGCCACGTCGCAGCATGTGACACTGCAGGTCTTGCGAGTGGTGCCAGCAGCCGTCAAGGCGGAGATCGAGTAACTAGTTCAGAAGAGGTTGTCAACTCTTAACAGTGCATTTAAATGAGTGCATTCTGTCGATGACACACGACAACGTTAAGACCTTTAGTTGGTACTTTTTAATTGACATACTTATTTCCCTTGGGCCCTGCACGGGACCGATCGATAGTGGAGTATGACAGACAAGGCGACTTGTGTGACGCCACAAGCTCGTTGCAGGGCCTGTACTTCTCGCGGGCCCCAGTTGATAAATGCTAAGCTATTTACGATTCTTGAGGAAGCGCACTGTTGATAGAAATGAAAGGAAAGGCATAGCCATCATTAAATGTTAAACGTCGCATCGCGTAGTAGGCTGGGATAATCCACAGGTGGGCTCGAACACCGAGTGGAAAGGGTGTTTGTTTGCATCCGTGCACACTGGACCCTTAACTTGCAGATTTGTAAGAACCTTGTCGTATATTTAGATGTGGAGTGTAGGTGAGTGAAATGGATGTGTGTGTGTAGTGTAGTTTTATGTTAATGTTATATAATGATGAGAGAAGAAAGAGGGTGAAACTCGGTGCCGCACGAAGTCTACGTCTCTCGACAAGCACCAAGGGGGTCGCCAAGACGGTCCCTAGACGACGGACAGATCACCATCAACAGTCTCACATACCCTAACTTCATGAGACTCTGTGGACAGGCTTGGAATCGATCCCAGAAACTAATGCTCAGGAACTTCACGGCTACAGTTTCTTCTCTCATTGCTCGACAGATACTGTCACTAAAAAATTTCTACCACCACCAGGATTCTAACCAGCTCACCCGTCATAAGATTAACAGATTGTTTCAAAGGCAATTTGCGAGCGAAATGATATTTCGAATGTCTTCATCACTGCAATTACTAAAAGGCACGTCTTTTACGTTCGATGTGGAAAACAGCAAAAGCTTTGTTTAATTGATGACTAGTTTCGGGTTACCTGAACCCTTCTTCAGGTCATTCAAACAGAGAAAATGGTGTATTCCGTAGTAGCATGCAAATCATATTATGATTGTACACACAGTTACAGCGAACTCAAGTGTTTCGGTATACACTGACAGAACAAATACGCAACACACAGCGTTTTGTCTGTTTGGATAATCTGGAGATGGGTTAAGGTGACTGGTGACCACAGCAAGCTGGAAATTCATATATCATCTTTGGTTGGCCAACGAAACAACTGTTTCACCAGATTTAGACAAATTTCCATGACCCGCATGACATAGACTGAAATTCTTCAACACTCCGTTCCCAGTTTCAAAAACTCACTGACTTATGAAATCCTCCTTTACTATGTAGAAATGGGTGACAGATGGCAGAAATGAAGACGATAATACTCGAAAGGACAAAAATATTACTGCACCATGAACTTCTCACGGCGAAGTTTTGACGGACGTGAAGGAGGCTTTCCCAGGATGCAAAGAAATGTAACCGTGATGTCAGTGAAACAAAATACGAGCTTGTCAAGTGGTCGACCAGATTTGTGATGGATTCAGGAATTCCTAGCATGGTAGATCTCAAACGTTGCTCTTACTTGACGAAATAGAAAACATAAAGGTAAATTTGGGAGTACCTCAAGGGAGTGTTACAGGGCCGCCATTGTTTACAGCCTATAGATAGTGTAGTGGATGTCGGAAACTCCATGGGGTTGTTCGTAGAAAATGCTGTTGTCTACAGTAACGTATCAATTACAGAAGACCATAGTGAAATGTAGGATGAGTTGCAGATGATAGACTATTTGTGTAACGTGGTGAATGACATACATGGCAGTTGTCCTCGAACGTAAATAAATGTAATGTATTATGCGTAAATAGGAGAATAGACGCGTTACTGTTCGATAACACTACAGCAGCAACCGTAAATTATGTAGTACCAAGTATCCAGAGTGATATGAAGTGAACGCCCTCACTAAAGTAATCAGAGGAAAAGCTGATGACAGGCTGAGATTCAGTAGCAGAAGCACAGGATTGTTTCGTAAGAACGGGAGAATTACGAAGATGCTCAACAGACTTGGGAGTAGACTGTACAAGAGAGCCGTTATGCATAAGGGTTTGCTGATAAAATTTCGAGAGCTTACGTTCCTCGAAAGTCGGCAAACGTATTATCTTTAAAGTCCTAAACTGATCGTTAAATTGTGAATTAATAGCAACCCGCGATTACCTTATACTTGTATAGGCAGTTGATTCAACTCTCCCTAGTTAATAAATCCGAATCGTAGTAATAAAAGGCTAGCGAGTGAGTGCTCGTTGCTTTCACAAAGTAGTCATTAAATTATCCTTGGGATATTAATGGAAATTTAAGGATTGTATTTGATGTGAAAATAAAAAACAACAGTTCAAGTCGCAGTTTCTACTGAAGGTAATTGGTTTGGATTACCCTTGGCTACTGTGCAAAACACCGACACAGTCATGTTATCCAAAAGCGCACACAACAGGTTATAATTATTTTTAACGCATCGAAAAAGTCGTAGACCAAGTTATAGGGTCTTTAAATTTAAGTCAAGACTGTACATAACAGTTTATTTGCTCTATATGCTTCAAGAACCTGACAAGAAACTGACAAAGAACAAAGTTATCTGAATATTCAATTAAATTACCAATAATGACGTGAATAGTGTGGAAGGTATTAAAATTTATCTGGAAGATTGCATTGAGTTTAAAGCACCAAGGACTTTATCCGTGCAGCACGCAAGTTCGAAGTTTAAGAACACCAAAGTACAGTTTACAATAAATCAAATCAGCAACACAATTTGCATATTAAAAACGCACAATTTGTAGTTATCTGAGCCCGATGAGACGTATACGTCATATAATGACATTATATATTATGTTATGAGACAAGACGCTGCTGTGTTTAATTATATTGTTTATTACTTTAGGCCTGTTTCGGCGTGACTGTCATCTTCATGTTACATCAGGTGGTCTTGATATCTGTATTACATCGATGTCTCAGTTACTGTCACATACATTTGCTCCTTTGATGTTGTTGCAGCTGTAGCAGACGTAAAACTTTTGCTGGAGCAGTTATTTGTGTAGTCGTCGAATTATGAAAGTTTATTGCATAGTGACGTTTCGTGACTGGTGTATTGATGGCTGTATTGAGAACTGCAAAAGTTTTTCACCTACTATAACCGCAACATCAAAGGAGTAATTTTATACAATACTGTGACAGCAACTGAGACGTCAATGTCACGTGGACATCAACACCATCGGATACAACCTGAAGATAGCAATCACGCCTATAGTAATAAACAATATAATCAAACACAGCGGCGTCTTGATCTCAGATCATACTAGATAAAAACGGGCACGTAATCAAGTTGCTGATAACATGTATCGCACTAGCGCAGATTGCGAACTTTCATTTCCTCACGAATAACAAAGTGTGCCGAACAGTACCAGGTTATCGTTTGCTCCCAAATTCATGAAAAAGTAGGTGAAAGTACATAAAACTTCCCTACTTTTACATTTAAGATGCACATTTTTAAACACAAACGTTACTAGGGCAAAGCAGTGTCTTCACGACTGGTCACCCTTTGCAAAAGAACACTGTCCAGAGCTATGCAATTCTGTTGGCTGAACCAGATTTTAAGAATGAATGCAATTAACTCCCCCACACTGCACAAATGGTGTGTCACGTCTTGATCGTTGATGTTAGCGCGGAGCGGTAAGACTGTCATGCTGTTATTGTCTGAGATCTCTGGGGACTGTAAGGCGGCTGTGGTGTCCACTGACCGCAGGGGATGTAGGCGCCAGGATAGCGTTCGAAAGCCTCAGAGCGTGTTGCTGGCTTGACTTCAGTGAAAAGTGTCCATATTCCCAAAGGAGGCGCCCTTCACGTAACGAGATTTAGATGCGGCCGTCTGCCAACAAAAAAAGGCCATACAGACGTTTCTGGCGACTCACCGCCCCAGTGTGTAGCGCACAAGGCTACTTTAGCAAGCACACAGCTCCAGTATTCTCTCTAAAATAAATACGAAATACTGGCAGAAAACGAAGTAATATTGCATAGCGATGTGTTGGCAGTAACATCGCACCCTCCTCCAAAATGCAGAGAAAACCCTATTTTACGTTTTCATGCGCTCCAATCTTAAAAAAGCAAAATTGAGGAAAACACAGTATCGAGGAAAATGTTAAAAACCCCTAAAATATTAGCAAAAATATATATAATTAGCATATATGACTAACATTCACAGTCCTCTCCAATAATTTGTATAAAATCTGCCTATGCGAAGGAAATTAAATGTACGATACAATGTTTACATAATAATTTGTGGTAATAAATTTCATCAGTTCTTATAAATCACAGATGTGTAACAGCAAGTAAAAACTCATTAAAATTGAAATTGGTATGTGGTTACAAGGTAAGCAAACATGTTTTACAACATGCTACAACCACAAATTATACATTCAAAACACACGGTTCCTAGAGAGCTTCCTTTGTGCTCACCCAGATGACAGCAAAAATTTACGAACATGTTGAACGAAACCAGAAACATCACAACAGCTAAGTGGTTAAACCATAAGCATAAATGCAGACATCTGCTTAATCACATACTTTGTTACCACTGCAGTTATTGGCTAATGCTTTTCTTACAACGTTACAACCTTATTATAGGTCAGCTTAATGCATTTTGATACACTGTGTAAAATATAAATGTGAAAGAAAGCTCAGGTGCTACAATTTCACTTCGTGCCCTCTATCACTGTTGCCAATCTTTACGATCTACAATGTGCATTGTGTGTGTGGTGCAAAGTATATACATGAGTAGTGTATGTAGTTGTTGCAATTGCATCATGTCAAATTTGAACACAAAAGTCTTTAAAATGTGCTATTGCAAAATCCTTGTTCTATTTCCGTGTGAAATCTCTGTCATAGCACATTATCTGTAGAAATTGTATATTATCAGCACTTCACAAAGTGCTTTCGTACCTACTACCTCTTCCGTCGCTGAAGGGCCATTCCCCCTTTCCACACATCCAGTAGGCGAGCTCATTTTATGTGTGGTAGTGTGGTGTGGTGCCTGCACTGGAGATTGGGTGACTTAACAAGTCACCAGCCAATAAGAGTTCAGTAACCGGAAATGGGCGGCATTTCCTCGATTATGATTGAGCATATCATGCGAGACTCAGTGTTTGAATTTAAAAGGTTGGCTATTGATACTGTCGCTGAATACATTACAACAGAAATACATGCAAACAGATGAGAATGAGTTATAAGTGGCACAAGAAAAGGTGGCGGCTGGTAGCCTTCGTCGCGTATTAGCTCAGTCTGGAACACTTTGCGTCGACTGCAACCTGGCAGTAGTTGTATCACAGTTGCGTGGTGGAGCTAAATGTTGCAAGTTGCGTTGGCAACAACGGTCGTAGATCATGTCAGCATTTCATCTCTCACATCTCGCTTCTCCACAACGGCCTAAAATATTCCCTCCACCACCAGTTGTGGTGCAAAACATCTATATTTTGTGCCACGTGTAACACGTCAGTTACATGAAATGAAAATAGGAAGAAAATGGTGTGAAGTCAAGCGAGATGTTCAGGCCAATGAATCCCGTCTGCCGAACGTATTTTTTGCTCTTTCACACCCTAAATCTTTAAATAATTTCTGCATGGTGTTATAGTGTCGTTTCACAGTAAATTTGCTCTGTATGTTGATTATGCGACTGCCTAGTAGATATTGAGAATTCTCATCCCTTTCTTATTCATTCACACTCGTTGTTTAACGCTTGTGTCGATAGGTCGACCGTCTTCCTTTTTTTGTGCAAACAGCCACTGAACAAATAGCGAAGCGTAAACAGCGCTGACACCACCAGTTGTGCCGAGCTGAAGAGACTCGTGCCGAGCATAAAATGCCGCACCGCAATGCTGATAGGAATGTTGCGCTACTTCCGAGAAGGACCGACAAAGCCGAGACGGGTCTAGTTTTGGGTATGCATGCAGTATTGGCAGCTCTGTGTTAAGTTCAAATGGCTCCAAGCACTATGGGACTTAACATCTGAGGTCATCAGTCCCCTAGAACTTAGAACTACTTAAACCTAACTAACCGAAGGATATCACACACATCCATGCCCGAGGCAGGATTCGAAACTGCGACCGTAGCGGTCGCGCTGTTCCAGACTGAAGCGCCTAGAACCGCTCGGGCACACTGGCCGGCGCCCTGTGTTAGAAAATGTTCAAATGTGTGTGAAATCTTATGGGACATAACTGCTAAGGTCATCAGTCCCTAAGCTTACACACTACTTAACCTAAATTATCCTAAGGACAAACACACACACCCATGCCCGAGGGGGGAATCGAATCTCTGGGGGGACGAGCCACACAGACCATGACTGCAGCGCCCAAGACCGCTCAGTTAATCCCACGCGGCCTTGTGTTAGAGAAATAATCTAACATGGAGCTATTCTGAGAGCGATCAGGCCAGGGCTCAAGAAGTTAGCGTAGGAGTCGGCCTGATTCCTTAACCGATATCGGGAAAACCATGACGCGTAACGAAATCGCGTGCGAATTTAGTCGCTTGGAACTCGTGGTCGACGATGGCGGAAGAGTCTACAACTGCGGGAGGAAAGAGACGATTATTGCGTGTGCAGGGTTGGCGCCGGAAGCAGAGAGAGTCAGCTGTGACCTGGGACAAGGAGGGCGCTGCCTCATTAGCGGCGCCTGCATTCGCGCGGGGTGCCGGTCCCGCACGTCAGCACCCGGCCCCGCGGCCGCGCCGCGCATACCGAGCAGGCGGCCCCGCCTGACTCACCGCGTAAATATTCCGCGGCGGAGGGCGCGCCCGCGGCCCGCTCACCTCGCTGTGACGTAACGATTAGCGCGCCGGCTGCTGGGCGCCGTGGCGTAGGCTGCCGTCACGCCCGCTCTACGGCAGGGAATGACTCACGGATGACGCCACCGTGAAAGTAAATACTACACCCACGCACAGCCAGCTTCGTGGAGTGCTCATCGCGTTTTGTGTGACATTTACGAAAGCTTGGAGAATTTTCAAGAGGGGAAAGCCGGAACAATTGAATTATTGTAATGCCTTTTTACTCTACTGGCCATTAAAATTGCTACACCAGAAGGAAACGCAGATGATAAACAGGTATTCATTGGACAAATATATTATACTAGAAATGGCATGTGAATACACTTTCACGCAATTTGGGTGCATAGATCCTGAGAAATCAGTACCCAGAACAACCACCTCTGGTCGCAATAACGGCCTTGACACGCCTGGGCGTTGAGTCAAACAGAGCTTGGATGGCGTGTACAGGTACAGCTGCCCATGCAGCTTCAACACGATACCACATTTCATCAAGAGTAGTGACTGGCGTATTGTGACGAGCCAGTTGCTCGGCCACCATTGACCAGACGTTTTCAGTTGGTGAGAGATCTGGAGAATGTGGTGGCCAGGGTAGCAGTCGACCATTTTCTGTATCCAGAAAGGCCCGTACAGGACCTGCAACATGCGATCGTGCATTATTCTGCTGAAATGTAGGGTTTCGCAGGGATCGAATGAAGGGTAGAGCCACGGGTCGTAACACATCTGAAATGTAACGTCCACTGTTCAAAGTGCGGCCAATGCGAACAAGAGGTGGTGGTGGTGGTGGTTAGTGTTTAACGTCCCGTCGACAACGAGGTCATTAGAGACGGAGCGCAAGCTCGGGATAGGGAAGGATTGGGAAGGAAATCGGCCGTGCCCTTTCAAAGGAACCATCCCGGCATTTGCCTGAAACGATTTAGGGAAATCACGGAAAACCTAAATCAGGTTGGCCGGAGACGGGATTGAACCGTCGTCCTCCCGGATGCGAACAAGAGGTGACCTAGACGTGTAACCAATGGCACCCCACACCATCACGCCGGGTGATACGCCAATATCGCGATGACGAATACGCGCTTCCAATGTTCGTTCACCGCGATGTCGCCAAACATGGATGCGATCATCATGATGTTGTAAACAGAACCTTGGTTCATCCGAAAAGATGACATTTTGCCATTCGTGCACCAGGTTCGTCGTTGAGTACACCATCGCAGGCGCTCCTGTCTGTGATGCAGCGTCAAGGGTAACCGCAGCCATGGTCTCCGAGCTGATAGTCCATGCTGCTGCAAACGTCGTCGAACTGTTCGTGGAGATGGTTGTTGTCTTACAAACGTCCCCATCTGTTGACTGTGGCTGCACGATCCGTTGAAGCCATGCGGATAAGATGCCTGTTATCTCGACTGTTAGTGATACGAGGCCGTTGGGATCCAGCACGGCGTTCCGTATTACCCTCCTGAACCCACCGATTCCATATTCTGCTTATAGTCATTGGATATCGACCAACGCGAGCAGCAATGTCGCGATACGATAAACCGCAGTCGCGATAGGCTACAATCCGACCTTCACCAAACACGGAAACGTGTTGGTACGCATTTCTCTTCCTTACACAACAACGTTTCACCAGGCAACACCGGTCAACTGCTGTTTGTGTATGACACTTTGACACTTTCACATATACTCTATTTTAAGCTGGGTCTTTATCAGTTTTGGTTTACTGAACCCGCGTTCACACAATGTTACAGGCATTAATATTGTCATAAATATCCCCAAAGCTATTGAAATGTTTGGTGGTAAGCATCTCTTAAGTCATATTTTGAAAACAAAAAATTTTCAAAATATGCAAATTGGGAGTCGTGTCAATGTTCTTCATCAGCTTTTTCACCTGGAACTTGGAAGTAGCTACTTCGTTACTTAGCTCCGCTGTATCAGCTTCACTGCTTTCATTTCACTGACAGGAAATGGTTTGATATATTTGATACCTGTCTTACATTTCACTTATTTTTCTATCAAATACTTTGAAATGCAGCAGGTGAAATGCTTTTTCAGCACAGGTCAAGTGTAGCTTCCATTCGGCCATTTCTAAAAAAAAAAAAAACAAAAAAAAACCGAATGCGAAAATATTTTGTTGAGCCCAACCTACATAGGTAGGAATGATCATCAAAATCAAATAGGAGAAATCAGAGCTCGAACAGAAAGGTTTAGGTGTTCGTTTTTTCCGCTCGCTGTTCGGGAGTGGAATAATAGAGAGATAGTATGATTGTGGTTCGATGAACCCTCTGCCAAGCACTTAAATGTGAATTGCAGAGTAGTCATGTAGATGTAGAAATGGGTTAGAAACTTTCCTCATGTCAGCACGTTGTAGGTGTCGCCACCGGCGCCAACCTTGTGTGAATGCTCTGAAAAGCTAATCATTTTCATATCACAGCATCTTCTTCCTGGCGGTTAAATTTCGCGTCTATAGCACGTCATCTTCGTGGTGCAGCAATTTTAATAGCCAGTAGTGTATTAATCCATTGTCGTAGATATTCCACAATGACATCTACGAGCTTTAGAGCTTTAATAGCTGCAACAACACTCTAGAGCACTTACATTCCAGTAAGATAACACCCTTCCACCCAAGGCTTGCCAAACCCTATAGACAAACAAATGATTAAAATTTCAGAAAAATAGCACGATTTATTCAGAAGTGGAGCTAGTCTATAACGCGTTCGTGTAACGCTGGCCCTTACACAAGCAGTTATTCGGATTGGTACCAATTGATAGGGTTGTTGGGTGTCGGCTTGAGAATATAGAGCCAAATTCTGTCCAACTGGTGCGTTAAATCATCAAAATCCCGAGAAGGTTGGAGGGCACTGCCTATAATGCTCCTAACATTCTCAATTGGAGACACATATGGCGACCTTGTCCGCCAAGGTAGGGTTTGGCGGACGCTAAATTTGTGAAGCTCTTTCCCTTGAATAAATCATCCAATTTTTCTAAAATTATAATTATTTGTTTGCCTGTACAACTACGTCACATCTACCGGTTTCTGTCTCATTCGGATAATTCCTTCGTCGTGCATCGGTTTTTTTTATCTACCGAGTGTGTACACAACTTATGCGATATAGGTACAAGTTTCAAAGTTTTACTGTTCTTCAAAGTAGTGGCCAGGATTGTGTTTCACCGGTTTCCAGCGATGTGCAAGTCGTAGAATACTCTTAGCAGCGCCACATGACGCATTTATCAATTTTATGTAAGTTGTAAACAAAAAGTTGCCGCAAGCTAAGAGCTGGTCATTTATCACAGAGAAAGACGTATAAATCATAAACAATTGGCTGCACTCTGATTAATATTCAAAATAATACTCGAGACTATACAAGCTGGTATTGTGGTTGGATCCTGTTCAAGACTTACACCTACTCCAAAAAATATGCACTGTATTACTTACACAGTGTCTGTCGATCTTATGTTCAAATCTGGGGCACCTCACCTGAAACAAAAGACAAAGAAATACACCATATATTAAGTTTCAATCACTGAGTCATTTAAAACAAATGAACTGCCACATCAGCGGAAGAAATTCCCTTCCTGTCTATGAAGCGAATTAAATCTGAAGAAAAGTAGGCATTAGCCTAGAAGGTGCAAAGAAACTTCACTGTATCCTGCAAAAACATTCTTTTTCCGAGGTCCAGATCGTAAACAACTTGAAACACCCCGTTTGTCAAATCTGCAGTCAGCTTACAGACAAGTCTCCTTTTAGTTGGTCAGACAGAGAAATAACAAACGAGGATCACTGCCGCCATCACCACATCGTAAAAGTAATCGCTATTGGCGTAGTATCAATTCTACAGATAAGATGTGTTCATCCAGAACTAATGGCACAAACGTTGGTTCAACTCAAATGAGCGTAACATGTTACCAACATGTCCGTACCTTCAACGAATATAAACACAGAATTAGCAATATTCCACCGCTTTTTTTTTTATTGTGGTAGCTTTCAACTGGATCCATCAGCCTCGGAAGTAGGTTAAAATTTTAGGCAAAGTTGTGACACAAATCCACTGTCTTTTGTTGTGCACAACTAGGGAGCGCTTTTTAACGTAAATGCCACTTCTAATCCTTCGGATATCTCTTCGCCCATTCGCTGTTTTTTCTATCGATCTTTTCTCCGTACTGTAGCTTACGCATGGACAACCTTTGCCGATCTGGGAGCTTCATTCTAATGCTTAAGTTCCGCTTGCTGGAATTTCTCGCGTTGCGTAAAACGCGTGCGAGACCGCGCTCCACGCTTGCACGAACAACATAACTAGAAATCTGGTGATGGATGAGTGTAGGGGTAGAGGTACGTTTTAAGATCAGTTTTGTATGTTTTTCTCGAATAACTCGAAAATCGTGGATTCCAGCGAAAGCTGTACAAAAATTAACTACATCAAATGTTTTGCAAAAAAGGTCCTGTTCATTTTTTTTTTGGAGGGCAATAGTTGTCGCATAGCAAGCGAGAGAATATGAAAATCTCGCGGTGGTGTGGTATAACATTGCGGGTTGCATAAAACGCCAGCGATAGGGGCATCTGAATCGCCCACTATGCGAAAAAAATAACACAGCGCGGTTCTCTTTCAGAAACTTTATTTGAATGTTGTTTGTGAGAAGATAGTATGATACCTCATATAAAAAGCAGAAACATCTACCAGCACATGTCGAAATTCACAGCGACTGATTTGTGACTTACCGAGGCTGCGTTTTATCACATTGGTCAGGATCTGGCGATACGATCAATGAGTTTAGCAATGCACAATACCTGAGCGACCCGCGCCTGCAGGAGCTACGCGGTCACTGTACTGAGGTTTGTCGGCACAGTCGCCATTGTTGCGGGTTCCCTCGATATGACAGCAGGGACGCACACCGACAGCTGTGCCTCCAGCGACAGCACTGGACACAGAAGTGGCACCACGTCGACTTTATTCAGACGACTCTCGGTTCTGTGGAGAGCATCACAATGGACGTATACACTTGTGGAGGTTCCGAGGAGAACGAACGTTGCCAGATCTCTTTCGTCGGCTTCATACAGGCCCAGAACCTGGTGCTATGGTATGTTTCGTAGAGTTACTGTCGGATAATTTCGACATCGGGCGTTACATTTATGATGTCTTAAGGCCGGCATATCCACCCTCTTTTCTTCAGCAAGTTAACTCAAGACTACATGTTACCCGTGCTGTTGGAACGTACATTGAAATGTAGGGTGTTCGGCTTTTGTCCTGACCACAGGTTTTATGTATGTCTCACCCATTTAAAACATCTGGTAGTTGTAGAAAGACTGACATGTCACCAGTTGTCAGCCACTGCAGTTTATGACAGGTGGTATAGAGTTGAAGCAACATGGAATGAAGTACCAACGTCTCGACGCCCAGCAAGGATAGAGTCGTTTGCGTATAATAAATAAAATTTTGTTGTTTGCAATCATCGCTAGAGCTGAAATTTTAATGGCCAGTTATGTACAAGCGATAGTTGAAGCTACTTAATAGATTTGCTGTGGCGGAGTATTATTTAACAAAGTCACACGATTTTGCACATACAAACTAAAAATCAAACCTTCTTTCTGACATATTACAAGCGTATTTGTTTGACAAGCCACACAAAACAGACACCACTCTGATATATACTTTCTGTAAGAGTGCGATGTCTGTTTCAGTGGCGCAGTGGTTGGCACACTGGACACTGATTCGGGAGGACGACGGTTCAAACACGGGTCCGGCCATTCTAATTTAGGTTTCCCGTGATTTCCCTAAATAGCTTCAGGTAAATTCCGGTATGGTTCCTTTGAAAGGGCACGGCCGACTTCCTTCCCCATCATTTCCTAATCCGATGGGACCGATGACCTCGCTGTTTGATCCCCTCCTCCGAAAAAAAAAAAAAATGTTCGAATGGCTCTGAGCACTGTGGGACTTAACAGTATGAGGTCATCAGTCCCCTAGAATTTAGAACAACTTAAACCTATTTAACCTAAGGACATCACACACATCCAGGCCCGAGGCAGGATTCGAACCTGCGACCGTAGCAGTGACGCGGTTCCGGACTTCGTACCTAGAACTGCTCGGCAACAGCGACCGGCTGAATCAACCAACCAATCTGATTCAGTGTGGATGCACTAATATCGACCGAACTCCTACAGGAATCCATATTTTGCCAATAGGGGGTTAAAGGGTGAAAGATGCTGGATTACAGCGTTGCGATATGTTGAGAATTTGGGTCGGACGGAAAGCGTGTCTGGATGGCCGAGACGGTTAAGACAATTGTCCTAGAGGAGCGGTAAATCCGTGATCGAGTGCAGGTGCGCCACAAATTTTCAACTTTCACCATTGCATTACCAAAGTGCCTTGTGTGGCTGGTAGTCAAAAGATTTCCGCTCATCTTTTCCCTTTACTTCCCCATTCTCTATTCTAGATAAATATTTCAAGTGCTCCATATGTGCCCACCTACTTATTCTGCAATCACATCTATAATCAAGTTCTTCCCACGTTGGACGCAACATTTTCCTATCAATCTGTTCAAAAAGCTAGTGACCCGAGTTCGCATGCAGTTCTGGTAGATTTGTCGGTAGACAAGATACAAACCCGGAATCCTACTCACAACCCCACACAAAAAGATCGCTGGTGGTTAGATCAGGAGATCGTGGAGGCCATGACATGAATTGCGGACCATAAACCCCATTGTGACCGATCCAGCGGTTTTTCAGTTTTCTGCTTAAGAGCTCACGAACATTATGATGGTAGTGGGGTGGAACACCATCCTGTTGGCAGATGAAATCCGCACTGTTGAGACATGAGCCACTTTTCCAGCACCTTCACGTAAACGTGTTCTGCAACGGACTGTTTGCAGAACAACGAGGGACTGTTAACTTTTAACATTGTGACTGCTCAGAGCACATTAACTTCCGGCGAATCTCGAATGTGTTGCACTATTGTGTGGGGATTCTCTGTCCCCAATAGCCGCACATTGTGCCTGTTCACTGTGTCATTTACAAAAGATATTGCCTCATCACTGAAGATGAGTGTCCCACAAAACCCATCCTCATCCAGAAGCTGCTCCAACCCTTCTGAAAGTGCAGAGCGTCTGACTTCGTCTTCGGGAGTCAGAGTTTTAACCAACAGCAAGCGGTTGCTTCTGCTTGAGTCGTTTTCTTAAGATGTTCCAAACGGTAGACTGTAGCATCTTCAGTACTCCACTTTCTCTGTTCCTCGACTCCTGTGGGCCACCTGTGAAGCTCGCTCGCACGCGGTCAAATGTTTCTTCTCTCACTGTACGCCGGCACGTTAATTTCTCTTGGAGCTATAAACTGAGCATACCGTCTTTTGTATCCCGCCTGGGAGGCGGCGCGTGGGTAGGAACGGAAAAAGGTAATACAAGTCGGTACCGCAAGAACGTGGTTAAGCTGGTGATAAACGATTACATAACTTTGTACGTAGGTGCGATGCTGAAGCGAAGTGTCCTGGCTGGCTGCACCTGATCAAATGGGCTGAAGCAGTCCTGGAGTTCTCAGACCTCGACAGCACCGGCTAGAGGGCGCTGTCGCCGGTCTCTCTCGTAATGACAACCTGAGAGACTATTCCGTGGCTTAGTTGCAATCGGTACCACACCGTCGCCGATTGCAGTTGCCTGACAATGAAACTTCGTCGAACCTCGTTCTGAAGTGTCGTTGCTCTGTTGCAGCACACTTAGGTGAATGCACTCCAAGCACAACATACGCTTTCTCAGCCCCTGTCGCCATTTTGCCCAATTCGTCTCTGCGCACTGTCGTGGCAGAAATCTGAAGCGCTGCTGCAAACAGTACAAAACTTTCTGAGTTTTTCCGTATCAATGTTGCTTTTTGTGACTGTATGTCAATCAATGCAGCTACAGTAAATTTATGAAATCGCTTCAGTCATTTGTAACAACCTTGTAACTTGAAATACTTCCTTCGCGAATTCGGATTTGTTGTAAGTTTTCATATATTCCTGTTTCGGATTGGACCGATAAATCTTGTTTCAGAGTTTTTTGTGAGTCTGTTATTAATTGTACATAAGTGACTATAAAATTATAATCTCCCGCTGCTTGACCGTACCTCTTATTTCCAACACAAGGGATTTTCATGAGAAGGTCATTATTTAGTAGTGCAGAGTGAGAGAATTGTTTTCTTTATTTACCGCCGGTGGCGTGGCGTGTGAGGCAGGTCGGCTGCTGTGAACAAGGAGGCCGTCGTATGGAGGCGCCAGGCGGCTGTGGAATGAGTTATAAAGCGACGGGCGGCTATCTGCTATCGGAGGTGCGCGCCAGCTGCGCCGCCGCAATAAAACTGGCGCGCCAGCCCGCGCTGGCGACAGCGACAGCCGTAATTTGTCAGCCAGATAGCGCCGACGCGCTTTGTCCCCGCACCACGCCTATCACGTCTCTCTCCAAAATAAAATAAAGAAAGCTGAATTAGCTCTCAGGGTGCGGCCAAAGATAAACCGCAGCGAACGTCGCCCCGTGGGAGAGAAGGGGTTGTTCAGGGATCCTAGACACCACCGAGTCCGCAGGAGGTGCGGGGTGTCTGTCGTGCAGGTGTGTGGGGGTCTGGTGGTGGGGTGTGGGTTTGGGGGAGCGGGGCACCACTAGATATTTAAGAAATGTTCATATAAAAATAGAAACCGCGCGTGACTGGCTCGATTTATGCGTCGATAAGATGGTCTAATGTTCGATGCTAGTTATCGAGTTATTTTTCTAAAGTTTATGCTGCTATTTGAGTGAAAAGAAAATCGCTGTTAAAGCAAATACTTAAATACTTCACTTTACTGCCTCCAGTACGCCGTGCGGGGTAATCGTGCGGTGTAGGGCGCCTTGCCACGGTTCGAGCGGCTACCCCCTTCGGAGGTTCGAGTCCTTTGAGCATGGGTGTGTGTGTTGTCATTAGCGTAAGTTAGTTCAAGTTAGATTAAGTAGTGTGTAAGCCTAAGGACCGATGATCTTTGCAGTTTGGTCCCATAGGAACTTGTCACAAATTTCTAAATTTTTTGGCTTCCAGTACCAGGCGACGATCCAAGGGAGGGGTTGGAAGGGGGTGGGTGGGGAGTGGAAGAGTTTCATGGGGCTACGACGCTCCCATACCCCCCCCCCCCCCCCCAAAAAAAAAAGAAGAACACATTGCAGTTGAAGCGTTGTTGATGTTCCCGAATATAGGAGGAATGTTAGAATCGATGTGATTCTGTTCGTGTAGCAGGTGGAGGACATGTCGAAAATCTGCAGTCTAAAGAGATTCGTAAACACACGTCCCAAACTGCATAGTTGCATGTCTTACAGTTTTAAAAATACATGTGTTCAACATTCGTTCGAAAGCTTGAAAGAACGTATTTTATGCAATGAACTGAAGAAGTGTAATATTTTCAGATTCTCATAACTTTGACTGCGTTATGTTTTTTGCGATGTAAGACCAAAGTGTGTATTCACCATTACCAGTATTTCGCTCAGCACTATGACTATGAACACAGGTCTGGAAAGAATGCCAATGTTAGCGTGTAAATGAGGCGAGTGGTGTTTCTTTCAGTCGTTCGCCTTTCCCTTGTAGTTGTTGTCCCTTTTTTTTGAGTCATCAGTCTTCTGACTGTTTTGATGCGGCCCGCCACGAATTCCTCTTCTGTGCCAACCTCTTCATCTTAGTGTAACACTTGCTACCTACGTCTTCAATTATTTTCTGGATATATTCCAATCGCTGTCTTCCTCTACAGTTTTTATCCTTTACAGCTCCCTCTAGTACCATGGAAGCTATTCCCTGATGTCTTAATAGATGTCCCATCATCCTGTCCCTTCTTCTTTCAGTATTTTCCATATACTTTCCTCTACAATTCTGCGCAGAACCTCCTCATTCTTTACCTTACCAGTCGACCTAATTTTCAACCTTCGTCTGTAGCACCCCATATCAAATGCTTCGATCCTCTTCCGTTTCGGTTTTCTCACAGTCCATGTTTCACTGCCATACCTGGTAGTATGTTACCGTAAATCCACAAACGTAGGCAGTCCCTCACACAAGCATATGAAACATATACTGTAACTTATAAACTTGGTTGTCATTTTCAAGAGTCTTAATCTTCACACCACTTCTCTCTCCGAAAGATAGCTATGAGAGAAACTGACATATTTTTTAACACTGCTAATTGGCGTTGTGCGACCATAATCACTTCATATCTTTTCATTCGAATCACCTAAGTACAAATGACAGCTCCGCCAAAGCACCAATCTTTTGGACGTCGTGTACGTCATACTACCGCCATATGTATGCGTGCATATCGCTAGCACATGACTATTGTCTCAGTGTATACCGGTAGCGCAGTCTGTATACGACACAAAGCCATAGCCTTCAAATGTTAAGAGAGAGGCGATTGTATCTTCTTATGAATCCACTCTCACTAAGTTGTTTATCGCTCTGTTTGTTGCTGTTCTAGACGGGCCGGCCATTGTGGACGAGCGTTTCTAGGCGCTTCAGTCTGGAACCGCGCGACCGCTACGGTCGCAGGTTCGAATCCTGCCTCGGGCATGGATGTGTGTGATGTCCTTAGGTTAGTTAGGTTTAAGTAGTTCTAAGTTCTAGGGTACTAATGAACTCAGATGTCAAGTCCCATAGTGCTCAGAGCCATTTGTTCTAGACGGTGTAATGTGCTGATGGCGAGTATTTCAATATTTACAGTTGTAAGGGAGATACATAGACGTTGTTTTCTAGGTATTAACATTCGAAGAATGTAAATATTTTACTGGAGCACTCTGCAATGTTTCTTTTGTGGTGATTACTCGGTTTAGTTCGCAACTTGAAAGAAGTGAGATAAACTTTTACATATAATACAAAAACATTTTTGCCATAGCGACATGAATATACAAATTTGTTTGCGATATTTCTTTAAAAATTAGTACCTGAAAAGACCCGAACAATGTAATGAAACACAGCCAGCTGTAAGGCAGGGTGAATAGTGGATACCACACGGTCACTACTGCGGCATATTTGAAGAGAATTTCAGCGGCTGCATGATGCACATCTGCATACGTAATATCGGATGGCGTACCTCGTCGTGACTGACGAGCGCCTCGTTCCCTGCGGAGTCCCGGCAGCCTCCAGCGTTCCAGCGGCACGCGGCTGTGGCAGCAGCGCGCGGCCGTGCGACCGCAGACGTCGACGTAATGAAAGCGCCCGTCGCTGGCTCAGCATAGCTCTGTGCGCTCCGCGCTGCCTGCCTTCTCCTCTCGTACGCGCCTCCACAATTCTCCGCCACAATCTCTCAGAGCACCACCTTTGTCGTCACAACACAAATACTACACAAACCCCATACAGTCTCATCACAGTCACTTTGAAGGGTAGCATTATCGTACAATTGAAACTTTCCTTTCGTCCGTCCTCGAAGCTTCCGTGGCGTCGCGTGAAATCAAACTCGCGTTCGTGGCCAGAGTACTTGATCTCTTAGCAATGTGCTACACGCGAGACAAATTTCACGACGTACTACTCCACAGTAACACACTGGATGTACCGGGCTGAACATTTTGAAACCCAATTCAAGGACTGTGTTGTCTGCTTCCCGTGGCGTAGGAAACTGAATCAGCGAATTTTGCCTAATTTTATTATTCCACAGTTTCAAATGGTTGGGTGTACAGCTCCAAACTGCTCACGTAGTTGCAGACATGATCGCTCTAAGTTTTATCGGTTTCCTTCAGACAGAGATCGGCAAAAAGGTGGCTTGCAAATTCAAGGCGCAGAGATTGGACACCTGCTGAATACTTATTTGGTGAAACCTTTATGATGTTAAATAGTCCTCAGGTGTCACTGAATGCGTAAAGAACATCTTTACATGAATTTTCGTGTATATTAGTGTCTTACAGTCTGGCTAATTGACGTGATGCGTATTTACCAACTGCGCAGCTATGTTTGAGAAGTAACGGTTAATACTCGTAGTATTAGCCACTATTCAGGTGTCAGCTAGTTTCTTGCTTTTTCAGTCAGTTTGATATTACTCTGATTATCTAACGAAGCTTCCAGAACTCTTTTAATAACTTTCCAGGTTGTTTTAGTTTTATTCCTAGATTTACCAAACAGATTTTCATTTACACAGATCTTTTACTTTTTAAATAACTTCTGACGGATTTCTTTTAAAGATTTTGCAATAGACAGTAAAATTGAGAGCACTAATCTACTTTGGGTACTCATGCAATTCCCTCTTGTGATTACATCAATTTTCTATGCCTGTTGCGTTCCATTTTAACATTATTCCGTAATTGTTTACGAATTCAGCTCTTACTTACCGTAAAATTAAGTGAATGTTCCATATACAAACCAAAAAATACGATTCTGGTAGCGCATTATAACTGTATTCGGTAAATACACTCCTGGAAATTGAAATAAGAACACCATGAATTCATTGTCCCAGGAAGGGGAAACTTTATTGGCACATTCCTGGGGTCAGATACATCACATGATCACACTGACAGAACCACAGGCACATAGACACAGGCAACAGAGCATGCACAATGTCGGCACTAGTACAGTGTATATCCACCTTTCGCAGCAATGCAGGCTGCTATTCTCCCATGGAGACGATCGTAGAGATGCTGGATGTAGTCCTGTGGAATGGCTTGCCATGCCATTTCCACCTGGCGCCTCAGTTGGACCAGCGATCGAGCTGGACGTGCAGACCGCATGAGACGACGCTTCATCCAGTCCCAAACATGCTCAATGGGGGACAGAGCCGGAGATCTTGCTGGCCAGGGTAGTTGACTTACACCTTCTAGAGCACGTTGGGTGGCACGGGATACATGCGGACGTGCATTGTCCTGTTGGAACAGCAAGTTCCCTTGCCGGTCTAGGAATGGTAGAACGATGGGTTCAATGACGGTTTGGATGTACCGTGCACTATTCAGTGTCCCCTCGACGATCACCAGAGGTGTACGGGCAGTGTAGGAGATCGCTCCCCACACCATGATGCCGGGTGTTGGCCCTGTGTGCCTCAGTCGTATGCAGTCCTGATTGTGGCGCTCACCTGCACGGCGCCAAACACGCATACGACCATCATTGGCACCAAGGCAGAAGCGACTCTCATCGCTGAAGACGACACGGCTCCATTCGTCCCTCCATTCACGCCTGTCGCGACACCACTGGAGGCGGGCTGCACGATGTTGGGGCGTGAGCGGAAGACGGCCTAACGGTGTGCGGGACCGTAGCCCAGCTTCATGGAGACGGTTGCGAATGGTCCTCGCCGATACCCCAGGAGCAACAGTGTCCCTAATTTGCTGGGAAGTGGCGGTGCGGTCCCCTACGGCACTGCGTAGGATCCTACGGTCTTGGCGTGCATCCGTGCGTCGCTGCGGTCCGGTCCCAGGTCGACGGGCACGTGTACCTTCCGCTGACCACTGGCGACAACGTCGATGTACTGTGGAGACCTCACGCCCCACGTGTTGAGCAATTCGGCGGTACGTCCACCCGGCCTCCCGCATGCCCACTATACGCCCTCGCTCGAAGTCCGTCAACTGCACATACGGTTCACTCTACGCTGTCGCGGCATGCTACCAGTGTTAAAGACTGTGATGGAGCTCCGTATGCCTCGGCAAACTGGCTGACACTGACGGCGGCGGTGCACAAATGCTGCGCAGCTAGCGCCATTCGACGGCCAACACCGCGGTTCCTGGTGTGTCCGCTGTGCCGTGCGTGTGATCATTGCTTGTACAGTCCTTTCGCAGTGTCCGGAGCAAGTATGGTGGGTCTGACACACCGGTGTCAATGTGTTCTTTTTTCCATTTCCAGGAGTGTATTTAGAACAGCAACGTATGGCTTACATGGAATGTAAGCGAATGTACGAGCATCATAACTCAAAATACTCGTCTAATCATCTATCATCTATCCAGCGTTGAAATCACGCAGTTTTCGTATGGATGGCCAAGGAAAATATTTCAGACGCACCGCCGCTCGGAATCGACATGAAAAGGACCCAGGGGGTGGCATAAAGGGCGTCAATGAAACAACAATCACTTCCCTTTGCCCGTTGTTTCCCACACTTTTCACTGTCGAAAACGACAGTTCGCAGTGCAATGAGCAATTTGGCCACTGGTGCTACCCCTGGGGGATTCGACGCTACTCTAAGAACATCGCGGGGCTGCAACCCACTAAACGTGATCTCACTCCTTTAGAGTATAGCGTGACAGTGATTTTTGGTGTGCCATAGAGAGAGGAACTACAAGGGACCGTTTAAAACCATCCGAAGAATTTTTAACGTGATCCGACACACTAACGAGTTTTTATAGATTTCATTCCTCTTGTGGCGAGATTATGGGAGGGTTCGGCATTGACACAGGCATGAATAGAAAGATGAACTGTCCCTCTAAGGCTCAGTACGTCAACACCGTCCGTGACACCCACGCGCCTTTTTTGAGCACGTTACAAAAGTTCCTGTCAGAAATTTCGTCACCGATTCAGCCTAGCGGCTGCTCTGGCGCCTGAGGGCTAGGCAACCCTTCCTGTTTAGATGGACTTATCCTCCCTTGGAGTTTGATGCATCCCCGAGCCCGAGGGTGACGTCGCAGCGCACCTTTAATTTGAAACTTATGCGTCGCAGTGGGAGACAATTACGGTTCCATTTGATAAATTGTCGTAGATGCTTTTTGTAATTACTGAAGAAGCTGTTGAGTTATACGAATTTTACAATTTAAAATTAAAACCATTGAATAAGGGTTTTGAATATTGTTTTCTTTTAACGGGACTTTTCAGTTGGTATTAGATATCACACGTATTTTCTTTCGATTCTCCAAGTGATTTAGCAATATTCGCCACAAAGGATTATTTTCGCTGTCAAATCATTTATGCCCACAAGCGCTTTCTTGAAGGGCATTGCAACGCAAGCCGAGAGCTTACCAGGTGCTTTTTTGTGCAAGATGGAGCAATACCTCAAGTCGCTCGCGCAATGAAAGATTTGCTTAGTGTAACCCACTACGAGCATGTTATCTCTAGAGGTTTCGCAGATGCAAGACCACCTGATCCAAATCCATGGGCCGGCCGGTGTGGCCGTGCGGTTCTAGGCGCTTCAGTCTGGAACCGCGTGACCGCTACGGTCGCAGGTTCGAATCCTACCTCGGGCATGGATGTGTGTGATGTCCTTAGGTTAGTTAGGTTTAAGTAGTTCTAAGTTCTAGGGGACTGATGACTACAGATGTTAAGTCCCATAGTGCTCAGAGCCATTTGAACCAAATCCATGAGACTCTTGGCTCTGAGGATATGCAAAAGAACGCGCTTATGAGGGACACGTTCGGTTTTTACCTGTTCTGAAGGCCAGAGTACAGGAACGTGTAGCTCAGATTCCAACGGAACTGCTACGAGCAACTCTTGATCACGACGTTTTACGGGCGCATCATATCGTCGACGTCTCCTGTGTTCATATCGAACAAATTGTGTAAGTAGCGGTTAATAGTAAAATCAACATTATAACTCTCTTATCTGTCTAATATTTTCTACCTCCCCCCTGTCCAGTTGTTAATCCATTACGTATTGAAACATTTCTATTTGTCTTTCTCGCATTCACAGCGCGATTTGCACCTGTTGGCCAGAGCTGGAACTAATTTTTTTGCAGCGTAAAACGGTTCCGCATTAGAATGTATACGATGTTTCGCTGCAGTACTATAATTACAGCCCACACTGGACCTCTGTGAGGAGGTGCACTTTAATTATAACCAACCGGTAGATCTTAGTCCCGTGTGCGGTTTAGCTACATCTCCGCCTCCGGCCGTTATCGACGAACTCGTGGCTGTGTCGAACCGTAGGGGAGCCTGCGGTGCCCTTGGGCTGCGCGAGCAAACCGCTGTCCGTGAAGCGGGGAGAGCGGAGTGGTCTGCCGGGATCGGGTGGCTTCCCAGAGGATCGCGTGTGGCTGCCGGCGATTAGCACTGTCCGGCCGAGATTTATAGGCAGGGCAGCCGCTGCCGCGGGCGCTGCCCTATCGGCCGTGCACTGCCGCACGGCGCTCTGCCACACTCTGCCTTTGCCGCGAGCGATCCACCAGTCCTCTTACCATGTGTCTCATGTCCTTTTGTTTTCTACGAGCTTAAATCAAAAATTATTCGGACTTTCCTAAAATAATAATAACAAAAACAAAATACTTTGGCAGTAAATCTACATCTACATACATACTCCGCAATCCACCATACGGTGCGTGGCGGAGGGTACCTCGTATCACAACTAGCATCTTCTCTTCCTGTTCCACTCCCAAACAGAACGAGGGAAAAATGACTGCCTATATGCCTCTGTACGAGCCTTACTCTCTCTTATCTTATCTTTGTGGTCTTTCCGCGAAATGTAAGTTGGCGGCAGTAGCCTCCTTTCCTCTAGAGACTCCCACACAAGTTCCTGAAGCATTTACGTAACACTCGCGTGATGATCAAACCTACCAGTAACAAATCTAGCAGCCCGCCTCTGAATTGCTTCTATATCCTCCCTCAATCCGACTTGATAGGGATCCCAAACGCTCGAGCAGTACTCAAGAATAGGTCGCATTAGTGTTTTATAAGCGGTTTCCTTTACAGATGAACCACATCTTCCCAGAATTCTACCAATGAACCGAAGACGACCATCCGCCTTCCCCACAACTGCCATTACATGCTTGTCCCACTTCATATCGCCCTGCAATGTTACGCCCAAATATTTAATCGACGTGACTGTGTCATGCGCCACGCTACTAATGGAGTATTCAAACATTACGGGATTCTTTTTCCTATTCATCTGCATTAATTTACATTTATCTATATTTAGAGTTAGCTGCCATTCTTTACACCAATCACAAATCCTGTCCAAGTCATCTTGTATCTTCCTACAGTCACTCAACGATGACACTTTCCCGTACACCACAGCATCATCAGCAAACAACCGCACATCGCTATCCACCCTATCCAAAAGATCATTTATGTAGATAGAAAACAACAGCGGACCTACCATACTTCCCTGGGGCACTCCAGATGATACCCTCACCTCTGATGAACACTCACCATCGACGACAACGTACTGGGTTCTATTACGTAAGAAGTCATCCAACCACTCACATATTTGGGAACCAATCCCATATGCTCGTACCTTAGTTAGGAGTCTGCAGTGGGGCAGCGAATCAAACGCTTCCCGGATGTCAAGGAATATGGCATCCGTCTGATACCCTTCATCCATGGTTCGCAAGACCGAACCTTTCCGCGGGTGCGTGCTTACAGTTGGTGCTACGGGGGTGGCATGTGACCCCATTGACCTTCGTTGCAAGAAAAGTGAGACGGTAATGGGAGCGTAAACATGTCCGCTCATCTAGCAGTTTGCACGAACGAAGAACAAAGGACAGTATAACGATTTCTTTGGTCAGAAGCATTGAAAGGGACTGAAATTCATCGTAGACTGACAGCGCAGTTCAGGGGCAGTACATTGCTACAATAAAGTGTCATCGAGTGGACTGAGAAGTTCAAAAGTGGCCGGACAAATTTGACGGAAGCAGGGCGCCCGTCTACATCCACAACGGCCGACAAAATGGTACAAGCTCAATTGATGGTTTTGACGAATAGGCGGGTTACTATCGATCGAATAGCCACTGCGTTGAACATCAGTCATGGTTCCGCCTATACAATCATCCATGATGAACTTCGCTTCCGTATAGTTTGTTCGCGATGGGTGCCATGACAACTCACTGAATAAAAAAAAATTCAAACGTCTTGAGATCTGCAAACGTGTACATGACCGTTACAACAGAGAAGGTGAATAATTTTTGGAAAGAATGGTAGCCTGTGATGAAACGTGAGTCTATCACTATGAGCCAGAATTAAAACACTGGAGTATGAAATGGAAGCATCCGGAATCATCAGTGAGGAAAAAATTCAAATCAGCAGCATCGGCGGGAAAGGTTATGCAACTCGTGCTTTTGAGGCACAATGGGGCCTATAACGGGAGATTACATGGAGAAGGTGGAAACCAACAACAAAGTCTATTGCTGTGCATTGTTGACGTAGCAAACTTAAATCATCAATTCGCAACAAACGACGAGGTCTTTTGTCACGGAAAGTGTTGCTGCTGCACGATAACGCCCGTCATCATATTGCTCGCGTCGCTCTTGAAACCATCCAGAAACTGGGTTTCCAGATGCTAGAACATCCACATTGCAGTCCAGACATTGCTCCGCCAGACTTTGTTTTGTTTGGACCACTGAAAGATGCTTAGCCGGCCGTTGTGGCCGATCTATTCTAGGTGCTTCACTCCAGAGCCTCGCTGCTGCTACGGTCGCAGGTTCGAATCCTGCCTCGGTCATGGATGTGTGTGATGTCCTTAGGTTAGTTAGGTTTAAGTAGTTCTAAGTTCTAGGGCACTGATGACTTCAGATGTTAAGTCCCACAGTTCTCAGAGCCATTTTGAATGACGCTTTGCGAGGTCATTAATTTTCCTCAGACACAGAGTTGCAAGACGCTTTGCAACCAACCGAAAACCTAGTTTTCAGCAAGAATATACATGTCTGTGGACCTCTTGAACAAGGGCATTTCAAAGGAGCAACACCACATTGAAAAAGAAATTGTAAAACAAATCGTATTTTAGGTAAATAAAGTGCTTTATGAAAAGTCCGGATAATTTTCGATTTACCCCGGTAATTCCGCTATACTATGTTCGACATAACTAAACTTGGGGTAGACATTACACAAGCTGTTCTTCCGGCTTTTTGGTATCTCATTGGATTTCATTTCATGTGTAGCAGAAGTCAAGCTGTCTTGAGTACAGTCAAATACGATAGTACGGGTACGCTTTATGCTTCGCTTTATGTGCACATCGACTCAGAAATAATACTTGACAACTGCTACCCTGTCGCATTTAGTTCGGACAGCACTATCTAGCCAGCTGGTCTAACTAACCTGCAGTGATGTGAACAGTTGTAGGTAATAAAGTACGGTAAATCTCTGGCAATACGCTTGTTAGGGAGCCAGACTGAAAAAATAAGATCGAGTTCTTATGTAACATACACTGATGGAAGAAGTAGCTTACAGGTTAATGTAAGCGCGAGATAAGCCACTGCAAATGTGAAACGCTGGTACACTAAGAACCAGAGTAACCGCCAGAATGCTGAATGCAAGCGTACAAAGTGCATGCATTGTGTTTACAAGGGCCGGATGTCTATGGTCGAACGTTATCCTGTTGGAAAACACCCCCTCGAATGCTGTTCATGAATGGCAGCACAACAGATTGGACCACCAGACTGACGAACATATCTGCAGCCAGTGTGCGGGGGATAACCACGAGAGTGCTCCTGCGGATATACGGTAACAACCACAGACCGTAACTCCAGGTGTAGGTCCATAGTGATTAGCACGCAGACAGGTTGTTTGCAGGCCGTCAGTTGGCCTCTGTCTAACCAACACTCCGGCGTTATCACTGGTACCGAGGCACAACCAGAAAACACACTCCAATGAGCTCTCGCTTGTCAGCACTGAAGTCGCAAATGGCGGGGTTTCGGGGTCAGCGAAATGCACACTACAGGGCGTCTGGTACGAAGTTGTCCTCGGAGTAACCGATAAGTATCAGTTCGTTGTGTCACTGTCGTGCCAACTGCTCCTCAGATTGCTGCTGCAGAAGCAGTATGATGCGCCAGAGCTATATGCCGAACACAATGGTCTTTTCTTTCTATAGTGCCTCGTGCCGTCAGGCCATAGAGTTTGTCGATGTGGAAAAAGCTTTCAACAATGAAAAATGATGTAATATTTTCGAAATGATGAGAAATATAGAAGTAAGTTGTTGGAAAAGGCGGATGTTGTACGGTGTATAGAAGGGCGAGGAGGGAACAATAGGAATGGAAGACCAAACATGAAGTGCTCAGATTCGCTTTCGCCCCTACTAATCACTCTATACGTCGAAGAAGCAATGACGAAATGAAAAGGAAGGTTCGAGAGTGGGATTAAAATTCAAGGTGAAAGATTATCAATGGCAATAAGATACTGCAGCGCCGTATTCTGCTTGTTTACATATATCTGTATTTGAATGTGCATGCCTATGCTAGTTTCTTTGGCTCTTCAGTGTAGTCATCTCACCAGACTTCATTATGGACGCTAAAGAACTCGTCGTGGAGAGCCCAAGTTCTATCATCATCATCATCATCTAATAGCTTCGTCTTCGACGTGATGTTAAACCCTAATCTCTCCTTTTCTTGTCGAACTGAGCTGTCATCGACGTCTGTCGAACACGCTATGAACAATACGCCCTACTCTACCACCCTTTTAAACACAGATTAGATTAGATTAGATTAAGTACAGATTCATTGAAGATGAAGAGGAATTACAGGAGCTGCTGAATGGAACGAACAATCTGATGAGTACACAATATGGATTGAGAGTAAACCGAAGAAGGATGGAAGTAATGATGAACAGCAGAAACGAGATTAATGATAAAAGTTAACATCAAAACTGGGGACTGAGAAGTGATGAATTTAAGGAATCCTGCCACCTCGGAAGCAAAATAACAGACGATAGACGAAGGGAGGAGGACATAAAAAGCAGATTAGTATGTGCAAAGAGAGCATTCCTGGCCAAGAGAAGTCTACCTAAGAATGTACACTTCGAGCACAGCATTGTATGACAATGAGAAAATCGGAAAAAAGGGAATAGAAGCGTCTCAGACGAGGTGCTGTAGAAAAATGCTGAAAGTTTGATACACTGACAAGAAATGTGATTATTCTGCGCAGAATCGGAAAAGAAGTTAACATATGAAAAACGCTGACAGGAAAAAGGGACAGGGTGACAGGACATTTCTTAAGACATCAGTGAGTAGCTTCCGTTGCACTAGAGTGATCTATCACAGGTAAACACTGTAGGACCAACAAGTAACTGACACCCTGTTGAAGGATCAAGAGAAGTGAAGTCCACAATAGATCGCCTCTTTAACGCGCAAGATCTTTCAAAGTAAATTTGTGATTGCTGATTGAATCATTTGAGTAGGTGAAGAGTGTCTGGTATACGACAGGATACATAAAGCCTAAAATCACACTTTTCTCCTTTTATACCAGATTTTTAAGAACTGCCACATGAAAATAATATACTGCATGTGTGTTTTTTACAAAGGAAGTTTTAGGAAATATTTGATCTATTTACATTTTTTTACTACACAACAGCTACCTAACACCGTGTAAGGCCTTCGCGAGAACGCAGAAGGGCCGCAGCATGATGTGGAATGGACTCCACTAATGTCTGAAGTAGTGCTGGAGGGAACTGACACCATGAATCCTACAGGGTTGTCCATAAGTTCGTAAGAGCATGAGGGGAGGAGAGATCTCTTCTGAACAGCACGCTGGAAGGCATCTCGGATATGTTCAATAATGTTCGTGTCTAGGGAGTTTGGTGGCCAGTTGAAGTGTTTAAAATCAGAAGAGTGTTCCTGGAGCCACTCTGCAGCAATTCTGGACGTGTGGGGTGTCGCATTGTCCTGCTGGAATTGCCCAAGTCCGTCGGAATGCACAATGGACATGAATGGATGCATGTGATCAGACAGGATACTTATGTATGTATCACCTGTCAGAGTCGTATGTAGACGTATCAGGTGTCCCATACCACTCCGACTGCACACGCCCTACACCACTACAGAGCTTCCACCACCTTGAACAGTCCCCTGCTGACATGCAGGGTCCATGGATTCATGAGGTTGTCTCCATACCAGTACACTTCCATCCGATCGATACAAGCTGAAACGAGACTCGTCCGACAAGGCAACATGTTTCCAGTCATCTACAGTCCACTGTCGGTGTTAACGGACCCAGGCGAGGCGTAGAGCTTTGGGTCGTGCAGTTATCAAGGGTACACAAGTGGGCCTTCGGCCCCGAAAGTCCATATCGATGATGTTCCGTTGAATGGTTCGCGCGCTGACTAGCACTAAAATCTGCAGTAATTTGTGGAAGGTTTGCACTTCTGTCACGTTGAACGATTCTCTTGAGTCGTCGTTGGTCCCGTTCTTGCAGGATTTTTTCCGGCCGCAGCGATGTCTGAAGGATTGATGTCTTACAGGATTGCCGGCCGGTGTGGCCGAGCGGTTCTAGTCGCTACAGTCTGGAACCGCGCGACCGCTACGGTGGCAGGTTCGAATCCTGCCTCGGGAATGGATGTGTGAGATGTCCTTAGGTTAGTTAGGTTTAAGTAGTTAAGTTCTAGGGGACTGATGACCTTAGATGTTAAGTCCCATAGTGCTCAGAGCCATTTTTTTCTTACAGGACTCCTGATATTCACGATGCACTCGGAAATGGTGGTACGGGAAAATTCCCACTTTAATATTACCTCAGAGATGCTGTGTCCCATTGCTCGTTCGCCGAGTATAACACCACGTTCAAACTCACTTGCAACTGTAGTAGTCGTAACTAATCTAATAACTGCGCCAGTCGCTTGTTGTCTTCTATAGGCGTTGCCGACTGCAGCGCCGTATTCTGCCTGCTCAATGCTCACATGCTCAATATGTCCACCATTTCGTTTCCTAACTTCCTTCAAACGAACCCTGAATTTAGTGATTACCCTACGGCACATGTATTCCGTAATTTCACTGCAAGCTTGAAGAATAAGTCTTCTGAGGTCCATTAAATCACGTGGACGTTTGGGGAAAATTTTTAGCTTTAGATACCCCTAAAGAAAAGAGTCACATGGATTGAGGTCTGGACTATTGGGGGGCCAATTTTGTCCGTCATTGAAGCGACCTGGAAACCTGAGTGAAATGATCCGCATGTCGAAATGCTCGTGTAAAAACTCCAACACAGTGTTTGCAGCATGTGGCCTTGCTCCATCTTGCATGAACCTCTGCGTGTTGAAGGGCAAGGCAGTAGCAATAAGCTGTGGAATTTAATGGAGCTCAGAAGACTTATTCTTCAAGCTTGCAGTGAAATTACGGAAGACATGTGCCGTAGGGTAATCACTAACTTCAGTGTTCGTTTGAAGGAAGTTAGGAAACGAAATGGTGGACATATTGAACATGTGCTCAGTTAGAACAAATCTCCGTGGACGGCTCTTCATTCTAGTATAAGTTCCTTTCAGATTGTATTGACAATAATGTTTATATTCAAAAACAAAATAGTAACACATTTCGTGCGCCACCCTGTATGTCTGTATTTGAATTTGCATGCCTTTACCAGTTTCTTTGGCTCTTCAGTGTAGTCATCTCAGCAGATGTCATTATGGGCGCTAAAGAACTCGTTGTGGAGATCCCAAGTTCTATCATCATCATCATCATCTAATAGCTTCGTCTTCAACGTGATGTTAAACCCTAATCTCTCCTTTTCTTGTCGAACTGAGCTATCATCGACGTCTGGCGAACACTTTATGAACAATACGCCCTACGCCACCAGCCTTTTAAGTACAGATTACGTACAGAAGCAGCGAATGCGCCGCTGTGCTGGTGAAATGAGCAGATACCGCATTCAGCCGGTCTGCCGAGAGCGGCGTCGCCCGGCTCTGTACCCTCGAGAAGGCGGCAGAGGGCGCCGTGGCGACCAGCGGGCAGAGGTGGCCGCAGGCAGCCGGCGCGGCCCATGCAAATTGCCCGCAATAGGGCGCGCCCCGGCTCCGATGAATAATGCACGTCGCCGCTGCAGCGCCCCCGCCGCTCTGCTTAATTTGCAATGTTCGGCGACGGCCGATGCCGCCGGCCGGCCGGCCCCCCTTTGTGTAAACACCTATACGTGACTTAGCCTCACCTGCGAAATGATGACTATGAATACTAAGCAGGCTGCGCCGGCGAATAGCCGATGACGTGTGGTGTGGCGCGGCGTGGCGTGGCGCCTCTGTCGGCCGCTCTTGTAGGAAGAGGCCCCCCGTGACACAACGCGGCCTCACCGGCCCTGCACAACACTCGCTGGGTGCGTCGGAGGACGTAGTGGGTGTGCCGCGGAAACGTATTTAGAAATGACCAGCAGGAAGCGGCCACACTCGTGCAAGCGCTGCTCAGCATGCATTACCCGACAAAGCAAACAACCTTGAAGCAGCTGCAGCGCCTGCGGTGTTGGCCACATGACTGTTGCAATGCAATCAAGCCAATGATACAATAACAATGGTATGATACCAGAGAGTGTCGTTATCTTCGATTATATAAAACTGATTTCGTATAAATGCTAGGGATGGGAAAACGGAGCCGGCCGCTGGTTCTAGGCGCTACAGCCTGGAACCGCGCGACCGCTACGGTCGCAGGTTTGAATCTTGCCTCGGGCATGGATGTGTGTGATGTCCTTAGGTTAGTTAGGTTTAAGTAGTTCTCAGTTCTAGGGACTGATGACCTGAGATGTTAAGTCCCATAGTGCTCAGAGCCATTTGAACCATTTTGATGGGAAAACCGACCGATTTAAACCAATACCGCCGTCCGGGGTGGCCGAGCAGTTCTAGGCGCTACAGTCTGGAACCGCTACGGTAGCAGATTCGAATCTTGCCTCGGGAATGGGTGTCTGTGATGTCTTTAGGTTAGTTAGGTTTAAGTAGTTCTAAGTTTTAGGGAACTGATGACCTCAGAAGTTAAGTCCCATAGTGCACAGAGCCATTTGATTTGAAACCGATAACAGTATTTTAGTGCTCAAGAGCCGGTATTTTTTCGGTATTTCTTTGACCTCGGTTATAACAGGCATTTTTTAAGAAGACAAATATCAATTAGCCATAGCTGCAGTGCTGAAACATTTGATTTTTAAATAAACCTGTATTGAAAAAACGAGTAATATTTCTTCGCAAAATTTCCATTGCTTTATAATAGAAAATGGGAAATGTGATGAGTGCTATTTTAATAATAATGCCGACTGAAACGAGCAACAAACGCGTGGCATTAAAATATCTGTCACCTTTTGGCGTCGCTTATTAGATGGTACGTATGCAGATGCAGTGTGCAAGACTTGCCCCATCTGGTCTACATGCTAGTTTCTCGCTGTGATCGTAGAAGATCAGTTGTATCACAGAATGCCACCACCCTTAGTCTGTAAGTATTTTACGAAGTGCGGTATCAATGAGGTACAATGTTCCATTTGATTTAAAATATTAAAAACGCGAAGAACCACAACAACCTTGCGGCGTCATACGAGGAGAAAACTTAACAATCATTCATAGTTTACAACGAAAACAGACAGTAGCTCATCTACTGCCTGTGTCCAAATAATATGCCTTTATCTGCTTGTTGCTCTTGAAAACTAATAAATTAACTCCAGAATAGTTCTTCAACCCCACTTTTCACTCTTTAGCATTGACTATTCGTAATGCCCAAATAATTATATGTTCCTCGATTAAAACTTGATTTTTGAGCCAAGTTTGTAAAAATTAGGATCAATATGAGAATACTGGTGAATTTTTTGTATTACTCAACCACTTATCACTTTTCGAGAAAAGCAGCGAACGGTGGAGACTAAGGTATTTTTTTTCCATATTTCATTTAATACTTCGGCTGTATGTATCTTGAAACTGGGGGAGACAAAATTTTTCAATCTTTATTCGATTTCTCCATTTATTACAGAAAATTATAGGAATAAAAAACAGAAAATCGGTCATTTCAAAAACCGATTATTTTGTGCGGTTTTAACATTCAGGTTAAACTGGCGTTGAAGAAAACCGGTAAAACCCAAAACCAATTGTTTCAGCGGTAACTACCATTCCTAATAAATACATGTTTATAAAAATTAGTTATTTCATACGTAAATATTCATATTCTAACTAAATTAATGTTGAAGCATTGTACCTAAAATTTTATAAATTTATTTTATTAATTATTTTAAAAGACGTATCAGCGATTGTTACTCTAAAGGATGTAAACTCTTTGGTTTATGTGTGTTATCTCTGTTTTTCTCGGTCTTGGCGGGAGCGTAGTGGTAAATGGACAATCTAGGGAAAATAGCCGTTGTGAATGGGATGATTTTGTAGACCTGATGAAGATAGATGTACTTTTTGTTGCTGGTTCAGAGTGTGAAATATTGTTGAACAAATTTACTTCGAAGTTCAGGAACTTTACTTCATTCAGTATCCTTTGGTGGCCACCAAAATATCACAATCTTTCAGCAGTTAATGTTTCCATAACCAGCACCTTGTCCTAGAGAGAACAACGATGCCACCAACGAGATATCAGCTAAGTAATACCTTAGAATTTAAGATGTGGAGGCGCGATTCGATGCGACTTAACTTCAAAGAAATGATCAACGTCTGGTATGAAGACTTAAATATTAAGCACTGAACGGGCGCATTACACTGTGAACATACAAGTTCCACTTCGAAGTTCAGTGGCTTTTGAGACTGTCAAATTTGAGCACGCACTATCTGTTCTGAAAAATACTTGTTACATTGCCACGATCGCTCTTAACGTAGCAGAAATATGTCGAAAAGTCACCAAACGTACAACATGGGCTTTCACGGCCGTTGTTTACTTCAGTTAACAGTTCCGAACTGAGAGACCATGATGGGTATGTAAAACTGTCCTGACGTTTGGTCTCGAACTGCGGAGGACATCTTTGGAGGTAAAACGCCAATTGCAATAAGGGCTCAAGGGGCACCCGAATTTATAGACCCGCATATAGGGCGCCACCATTCGTCGCTATCATTTATATCTCCATCAGGTGATTTCGGAAGTTTATCATTTTTAAGTGCATACTTCTATACGCGTAAATTTACTTTGTCACCCTCTGTTTCGTATACAAATGCATATCTCTTACAAGCAAACAATGACTTTTTAAACACGAGGGAGAACAACGTTCCACATTACTCAAGGCTGGTAAATGTCATCGGCCATAGGCTATAACTCTGTCTTACTCCCTTCTCAATAACAGATCCCATTTCTGTTCTTCGGCGCTTGTAACAGAATTCTGGTTTCTGTTCTTGCTGTAGATAACTTTTCACTCCATGTAGTTTACCCCTGATACCTTTAGAATTTCGAAGAGTGTTTTCCAGTGAAGATTATCAAAAGCTCTCTCAAAATCTACAATTAACATAAATGTAGGTCTGCCTTTTTGCAGCTCATCTAAGATAAATCGTAGGGTCATTATGGCATGGAGTCTAAACTGATCTTTCCCAAGTTTTTCCATTCTTATGTAAATAATAAGTGTCATTTTGCAACCATGGCTTGTTAAACTGAGTGTTCAGTAATATTCACACCTGTCATAAACTGTTTCTCTTTGGGATAGGATTATTATATTTTGCTTGAAGATTATTTCGCCTGTCTCATACAGCCTCCGCACAAGGTTCATAGTTCTGTCATGGTTGGCTCTCCCAACGAGTATAATGATTCTGACGGAATGTAGCCTACTTTAGGGCTTTGTTTCGCTTTATGTCTTTCAGCGCTCTGTCAAATTCTTATTGCAGTATCTTACCTCCCACATCTTCCTTTAGTCCCTCTTCTCTTTCTATAGCATTGGTTTCAAGTTCATTGCCCTTGTATAGACCTTCTCTATATTTCATCTTCCAACTTTCTCTTCTTTGCTTAATACTGGTTTGGCATGATAACTTTTAATATTCGTACAACTAATAAATTTGAAGTAAAACAATTATTTTTGTCAGTCATTCCTTTTATTTCAATCAAAGACGCGTTTCGAGAGTTTAGACTCTCACCTTCAGGTGGAACAATGATATTGTGATACATTTTTGCTAGCTGGAGTCAACCAATTATTTGTTGTGGTTTCATTTTGCTACAAAAACTTGTAACAGGCCCTTTTTAGCGTAATATGACACTAAGGCTATAAATTTTAAGCGATGATAGAGTTAGTTATAATCTGCTCCAGAGCACAGAACCCTGTGGTTTGTGATAAATATATATTTTTAACTTAATTTGTCTCACAGAACACGAACCAATAGCATAAACAAATCAAAGGCTGTAGCAATTTGAGGGTACATTTCCATGCCTCAGAGATAATTCATTACTAACTTACATTGTGTACCACAATATATATAACAGTTATAAAATTATTTCATTCTTCACAATTTGTTAAAAGTACTACTATTGCAGTTACAGGACAGTAAAGACAAATAAAAATAAAATAGAATAAAAAACTGAATTTGTATTTGATGTAAAAGTATTACGTTTATTGGAGAAAGGCTTGAAATACATCTCAGAAGGACCACTTAGCAACACTCACAACAAGGATGTAATAGGAGCCATTGCAATAGGGCACAAGGTAAATGGTTTATTAGAAAGAGAACTCAGTGGCAAAAAATACAGTACTTTTTTATCTAACAGTGACAGTAAAACACTCAAAACCATAAACAGCAAACTAACAGAACATAAAGCAATAGCAACAAAAGGAGACATAAATGAACAAACCTATATTGAGAAACTATTATAATTCTTTAACAGAAACAATGTTGAACAGATAAAGAAAAACCCAACAGACAAATATGAAGCCATGCTCAAGGCACTCTTATAGTAAACTGTCTTGTAAATAACTTAGTAGGAGAAACATAGATGCATACACATGAACCCAATAGCACCAAAACTGAGGTCACATAAAAGATTCACAAGGAAGACTGTCCTGGGAGACCCTTTTTTAACTCTAGAAACAGGTCAGGCTATAATCTGACACACAAACTAAATGAGATTCTGATGAACAATTGTAAGTTTGAAATAATCCACTCTGTTGGAAACAGTAATAGTTTAGGACATGAGTCCTGTTCCTGACAAGTGCCAAGTGTTATTACTGGATGTCCCCAGTTTGTATAAAAACATAACCATAGATAAAGCACTGGAGGTTATTAAACACAGTTTCATAAAACACAAAAAAAGTTATCAGTAGCCGAAATAGCATAATTCATTAATTTTCTTGCACTGCCACTAGCAATGGGCTCCAGCATTTCGGGGACCATAGTTAACATATTCACTAAGCACCTTCAGCAAAAATTATTCAATAGCAATAGGCTATGCAAGCAAGACACCAAGTTTTACAAAAGATATGTGAATGAACCATTACTAATAAAAGGGGGAAAACAAAGTCCCGAGGCAATAATTCAAGCATTCAACAGTATGTACAAGAACATTCAGCTCACTTGTGAATATGGAAGTCAGAACTCAATATATATTTTTTGGACCTCAACATTCCCAGAAGAAGCAGTGAACATTTGCTCGGCATTTACAGGAAACTGACAACTATAGACGTAAACATCCATGCTTCTTCATGCCACTTGCACATAGACAAATTAGAAGTTTATTGGTCCATGTTGAACAGAGCACACAAAATTCCATTAAGTAATGAAATGCTCCAGAATGAAATTGAAGTCTCAAACAGATACCAGCTGCAAATGTTTTTCAACTTAAACTCAGGAAAAATATCTAAGAAAGTTAAGAAGGAACAGATAGACACATAAATAAGAAATAGGAACAGACAGACACCAGGACAGTATGTCTTCCATACTTGGGTACCATTTCAGAAAAAAATTGCTGATGTAGTAAGATCATACAATATAAGAGTTGCTTTCTCCACCAACTATAAATTAGGTAATAGCTTGCCACACAATACAAAAACCACTCAAAATAAAGTCTCCAGCTCAGATTATACAATATAAAATGCAACCAATGCCCAGTACAACATGTTTATCACAGTGGATGGAGCTTACGAACTAGGTTCAACGAACACATTAATGCATTTAGGTACAATGTAACCAATAAATCTGCTGTAGCTGCACTCATTCAGGACACAAGACATTTCTCTAATAACATAGATGAGAATCTAATAATACTTCACGAAATAAACAAAGGACACAAACTCAATCTTTATGAAGAACTCGAAGTTTTCACTTACAGTAGAAAACATGGTCAGGAAACACTAACTGAAAAAAGTTGAGATAGCTGCAATGAGCTTATTTAAGAGCTTCGCACGCAGACTAGATGATCCACTAATACTTGTTCCACTCCCTGATTAATAAAAGATAATTTCCAAAGCTCTAGACAGTACAAATTAGATTATGTTAATAGAATGCAAGTTTTTTTATATTTTTGCGTTTTTATTTTATTTTCATTTGTGCATTAACTACTATGTAACTGCAATAGTAATACTTTTAACAAGTTGTTGTACAGAATAAACCAATTTTGTAACTGTTATATGTATCTATCGTCTACAGTACAAATTAGTCATGAATGATCTCTGAAGCAAGGCGCTATATCTTTACATAGCTATAACCTTTGGTTTGTTTATGTTATTAGCTCGTGTTCTGTGAGACAAATTAAGTTAAACTATATATTTATGACGAATCACAGAGTTCCGTGCACTGGAACAGGTTACAGGTAACTCTATCATCGTTTAAAATTTATAATCTTAGTACCATATTACGCTAACAAGCGCCAGTTAAAAGTTTTTGTAGCAAAATGAAACCACAACAAACAAGTGGGTTCATCCAGCTAGCAAAAATGTAGCATAATATAATTGTTCCACCTGAAGATGAGAGTGTTAACTCTCTAAACGCGTGGTAAGAGGAAATAAAAAGAATGACTGACGTAGATAATTGTTTTATTTGAACTTTTATTGTCGTAAACAGTCGCAGTTCCTTACGTTAGGCTATTCGTAGACCAGCTTCTTTTTTCTTATAACCTGCGTCTGTTTTTACCGTAGTCATATATGCTTCTGCAGCATTTCTCGTCGAGCCATTCCTGTTTTGTCAATTCACACTTCCTTTCAGTCTCGTTTTCGGACTTCTGAGTTCCTTTTGCTGCTACATCTGCTACCTTTTTTGAGTACTGTACGTTCACTAACGCTATGGACGTTAAACTTGCAGGTTCTTCAGAATTTATTTCACGAGCACCACCTCGACGGAAGTAGTGAATGAACATGAGTTGGAACTGTCTGATACAATTCATTTGTACTGTAGTCAGTGTTTGGCTACTTGTTTTTTTTTGTTTTTTCAGCAAATACACCATTCGTCTTTGCTTCACGTTATTCCATTATTAACAAAAAATTGCTTTGACTAAATGTCTGCATGGATTCCAGTATCATTTTCAAAATTAAAATAGAAATCACGCTCAATGTAGCCGAAAAAACGCACAAATGAATATAATACCAGTAAACTATAAACTCTTGGTGGAAAGCGAAAAAGAGTCATCTTGGGGCTATTTTATGTTATAAAAGTCATGGTGATAAAAGTGAAGGGATGCCTCCTTATATCACGTCGGGCCTCCCTTTGCTCGGCGCAGTGCAGCAACTCGACGTGGCATGGACCCAAAAAGTCGTCCCCAGCAGAAACATTGAGTCATGCTGCCTGTGTAGACGCCCATAACTGCGAATGTGTTGCACCAAGTGACCTGCCGATTACGTCCCATTAATGTTCGATGGGATTCATGTCGGGTGATATGGGTAACCAAATCATTAGCTCTTGTTGTGTAGAATGTTCTACAAACCAATCGCGAACTGTGACCCGGTCATATGAGGCATTGTCATTCATAAAAATCCCATCGTTATTTGGGAACGTGAAGTCCACGAATAGCTGCAAATGGACTCGAAGTAGCAGAATATAATCATTTCCAGTCAATGACATATTCAGTTGGACCAGAGGACCTAGGCGATTCCATGTAAACACAGCCCACACAATTATGGAGCCACCAGCAGCTTGCACAGTGTCTTGTTGATAACTAGGGCTCATGGCTTCGTGAGGTCTGCGTCACAGTCGACCCATGTCATCAGCTCTTACCAACTGAAGTCGGACGCATCTGATCAGACCTCGGTTTTCTAGACGTCTAGGCCAACCGATATTGTCACGAGCCGAAGAAATGCGCTGCAGGCGAAGTCGTGCTGCTGGACCGAGCGGGGTGACGCAGTGGTTAGCACACTGGACTCGTAGTCGGGAGGACGACGGTTCAAACCCGCGTCCGCGCATCCTCTTTTAGGTTTACCGTGATTCTCTAAATCATTTCAGGTCAATGCCGGGATGGTTCCTGTGAAAGGGTACGGCCGAATTCCTTCCCCGTCCTTCCCTAATGCGAGCTTGTCCTCCGTCTCTAATGATCTAGTTGTCGGTGTGACGTTACACACTAACCTCCCCCTCCTCCCCCCCCCCCCCTCCTCCTCCTCTTCGAGCTGTTAGCAAAGGAAGTGGCATCGGTCGTTTGCCCATTTACGAAAAATTTCACCTCTCTGCGCTAAAGGATACTCTCGTCGTACATCCTACATTGATTTCTGGGGTTATGTTACACAGCGTTGCTTGTCTCTCAGCTCTGACAGTTGTACACGAACGATTTTACTATTGGTCATTAATTGAACTCCGTCTACCACTGTGTTGTCCGTGGTAAGAAGTAATGCCTGCAATTTGGTATTCTCGGCACACTGTTGAGATTGTGAATCGCAGAATATTGAATTTCTTAAAGATTTGCGAAATGAAACGCGTTCAGACTCTGCTAATTCCCGTCTTGCGGCCATAATCACATCGGAAACCTTTTCAGATGAATTACCTGAGTAAAAATGGCAGCGCCGCTACTGCACTGCCTTTTTATATATTGTGTGCGCGATACTACAGCGATCTCTATTTGTGCATATTTTTCCCATGACTTGCCACATCAGTATATTCTGCCTGGTGGATATGTCGTAGCAACCTTTAAACATCTTAAAGTCAGCGAGATTAACATGTATTTTACTGTCGACACACAAATTTTGTTAATAGCATTTAGAGATTTCATGACGTTTACATATTTATGTGTACCAGTGAAATGTCAGATATTAGAGGGAACTGCATATTTGGACAAAGAAGAGTACAAATTTTCACTCACAAAATACGGCTATAAAATAGAAAGTATTCACCCATAGGATAGAAAAGTATAGGCAGGACAACAGAGAGAACGCTTCTTAAGTTTAATCAAAATGTGAAAAGGGGATTTCCCCATGTTTCGAGGCGGAGCAAAGATCCATCGTAAAGACAAACGTCGGAACCGCCGTACTGTGGAGAAGATAGTCCAAGTCTGAGAAGGGGTTATCAAAACGCCGGAAGCGACACAGAGCCGTCGCCGGATCCCGACGCTGTCGTTAAAGAAACGCGCTGCCGCTCGGCGTTAGTCGAGACACGCTTCCTTTTATATAGCAGGGACGGCTCCACTGCTAGCTATCGACACGCCTTCGAGAGCCGTCCCCGCGCCCATCCCGGCTGCAGCAGCAGCGGTTGCAGGGGGGATGAGCGTCAAAACTTATCTCGGCGAATCACATCCCGGCGAGATGACAGGGCGGCGCGAGGCCGGCGCGTGTTATGAGAGACTGTTGCGGTGTTTGTCCGCGCTGCATAAACTGGATCAGAGATAAGCCCGCGCCGCCCCGCGCAGCTTACGGGATGGAAGCCGCTTGTTCCGCAATCTACTTATTTCATGGAAATTCCCGGAGGAAGCCGGAGGAGGAGTGGCAACCAGCTAGAGCTCCCTGCTCTCTGCCGCCTGCCGCAGGCGCCGCTAACGAGTCGGCTGCCGCCTCCGCAACGCAAGGCTCGAAACACGTCGCCCGCCACCTCGGGCTGCCGGTAGACCGGGAATCACGTCCGGAAGGAGAGCGGCGTTACTAGCCAAAGAAATGCGAGCGTGACCTTTAGTAGTCTAACTTTGCGGGAAATAAAATACTGCCTCCGTTTCATTACTTGCGAGCGATTCCAAATAGAATTAAACAACGTTAGTTGATATGGTCTTTTTCTGCAGAAATCTAGATAAGTAAAAGTGTAAAAGTTTCTTTGTTGAAACACCGACACATTTGAAATTTTGACACGGCGCTGCATTCGAATAAGCACGTGTTTTATATGCCTGATTTTTAATATGTACAATACATTAAAATATAAACTGAAGAGTCACATAAACTGGTACTGCCTAATGTCGGGTAGGATCCCAGCGAGTAAGTAGAAGTGCCGCAACATGACGTGGCGTGGACTCGACTAATGTCTGAAGTAGTGCTGGAGGGAACTGATACCGTGAATCGTGCAGGGCTGTCCATAAATCCGTAAGATTACCTCTTCTGAACAGCACGTTGCAAGACATCTCGGATATGTTCAACAATTTTCATGTCAGGGGAGTTTGGTGGCCAGATGAAGTGTTTAAACTCAGAAGAGTGTTCCTGGAGCCACTCTGCAGCAATTCTGTACGTGTGGGGTGTCGCATTGTCTTGTTGGAATTGCCTAAGTCCATCGGAATGCACAATGGACATGAATCGATGCAGGTCGACCGACAGGATGCTTATGTACATGTCTTCTCTCGGAGTCGTATCTAGACGAATCAGGAGCTCCCTACCACTTACGCAAATGCCCCACACCATTACAGAGCCTCCACCACCTTAAACAGTCCCCTAGAGAGGGGAGAGAAGAAGATGGAGATAGAAAGGGGGAGGAGGTGGTGGACTGTGAACTGGAAGAGAGAGAGAGAGTTGAGGAGGCAAGAAGACTGACAGAGAGAGAGAGTAGAGAGAGAGAGAGAGAGAGAGAGAGAGAGAGAGAGAGAGAGAGAGAGAGAGAGAGTTGAGGAGGCAAAAAGGTTGACAGAGGGGTAGGAAGGAGGAGAAGGAGATGGGCTGCGGGAGACGGACTGGGGGGGGGGGGGGGAGGGGAGGAACGAAATGTGACCTATATCTAATTCCCATACACATTACAAACATGTGCTTCCTCTCTCCTTGCCATTCAACCAGTCGGAGCCACAGCAACGCATGGCCGAAAACAGAAGTTACGTAAATGATTTTGTGTTTGAATAAACTAAACGCCTTTATTAGTTTTAATAGCGACGGTATTTGTAGATGAATTATCCGAATATTTGACCGCTGATTGGGCAAATAACTACAGCAATATTCATAAGTAGCTCCAGGCTTTCAGAAGACGTATGCACGAAAACTGCCTTCCCAGGCAGCAGCAGCGACGTCAATACTGTACGCACGTACTGACGTTAGCTGCGCCAAAAGGCGGCCACCTGTAACGTCAGTTAAGAACTTGGAGTGATGCTCTGTCCACTGATGCGTGTCTCTTCCCTGTGTGTCTTTTGATGTCTGTGCAGTCCCTTTCTGAAACCTCGGAGGTATTTACGAATAAACCTGCATTCTTTTTACTGCCCAAGCATGTTTCAGTACATCTGTAGCGTTACTATCGGATAATTTTATTCAGGGTTGTAAATACAATCAAGCTGTAAGTAACAGTTATTGAAACGACAGTTTAACCTAAAAGTTTATGTTTGAGTAAAAGTAGCCACAAATTTCCATAATAGGTGTCCCAGAATTTCTATTAATTTAATTACCTTATTCTTGCAGCAAGATTGGAATTTAAATTCCAAGATGTGTTTTTCCATTTATACGAGAAGTATCTTCGTTGGAATTTTTGCTATCTCTTGCTGGCACTGAGAATGTCTGTATTTTATCTCAAGTAGTTGCAAGTTGAAAGGTGTAATTACACTTCGCCTACTAAAATTTGAAACGTATTCATGTCAAAATGTCCGGCTTTCGTGCTTTTTCGCGTTTCATGATGTAAAACATTGTACTGGTGATCTGACAATCTCCTAAAATGTATAACACGAGAACTGTGTCGATAGTTGCTGAAATTTTTTTTTATCTACGTGACACCTGTGACCACATGAGAAGAGAAACATTCGTGCGGGATTAGCCGAGCGGTCTCAGGCTCTGCAGTCATGGACTGTGCGGTTGGTTCTGGCGGAGGTTCGAGTCCTCCCTCGAGCATGGGTGTATGTGTGTTTGTCCTTAGGATAATTTAGGTTAAGTAGCGTGTAAGCTTAGGGACTGATGACCTTAGCAGTTAAGTCCCATAAGATTTCACACACTTTTGAACACTTTTGAGAAGAAAAACAGATATCGTCTGAATGAGCAAAGCAAGAACAAAATTTTTTCTAAAGTCTTTCTTATAAAAAGTGAAACACGTCTGCGAAATTACCTACCAATTTAACAGTAAGAAAAAGGCATTTATTTTATGAACTAATAGAAACAGAGACGGTTGTGTCGATTTCCTTCGTTTCTTGGCTGGCCTGATTCGTTAAGGCGGTTCGTTGCGATTAACAGGTAAACCGGTTTACAGCCTTGGTCTTGTACAAATTTTCGATTGTCACGACAGATGGTAGATGAGCGGTTTCATTTCAGATATTAAAGAAGATGCAGTCAATGTCTGTGCTAGCTGTATGATGATTTAGTATGATGAAGTTAGTTCCAACAATGTGTATCAGACACATGCTTAACGGTTCGTCTCACTCTCGTCATGGGTACAAAATAAAATCTCCGCATTTCTATCTCAGACAAGGTTCTAATAACATTCTTTTCTCTTTCTCTGTTCTGTGAAGTGCGTATCTATTTCTTGCGGATTGTAATGAATGCTTGTGCAGCGCGTAATTGCGTTCCTGTTGCTATGGATCCGTAGTGAAGTCAAGTGAGAGGGTGACTCATGGTGCCAGCTCCTTTTTTAACAGCTTTTCATGCACATACGACGGTGGATCGTCCTCAACAGTGGTGCATGAGTTACTAAGGGGCGTCAATGATTCTGAACCAGAATATTAGCCTGTTGTCATTTCTTAGTCTCTTGCTGGACCAATGTATAATACTTCCAGTGCATCATACGTATATTCTTCGAACCGTGCACCACTGCACTTCGTTAACTTAGCTTCTACGGCAGCAGAGACGATTCGCAGCAGAACATATCGACTCTGTCAGTTATCATCACATCTTTAAGGTACACGTATCACATTTTTTTCTTCCACAATCTTCTACAGAATATTCAACTCCTATACTGAAAGCTGCTTCTTCGGACATGGTTTGGACTGTGAATAAACAGAGACCGTCGTTTGCTAGTGCAGTGGTCCATTAGTTTGTAAAGAATGGTCTCTTTTCACACTACCATCCTCACTTCAAAATCTACATAATTTTTTAAACTTGACACAAAAAGCATTATTTTAGGGGCTCTGTCAAATTTTACATCTGTGGCCAGTAAATCAATACAAACTCAACGGAAAAATAAGAATCGAGCGTGCGCGCGCTCAGACCATCCCTTACACATTATGCAAGCCGATGTTATAAGTCCGGCAACCCGCCTTACCGATCGCTTTCGCACACAGCCTAATGAGCAGGCGTTCGCTTCTGCTGGACGGCCGTTCATTCATCACCTGTTAAAAATTTTTACTTCCTATCATACGCAACTTCGGAACTGCTCCCCGGGATGTGATAAACCGTATAGTTTCAATCAGAGCACAATTTAAAAACCTGCGGATCGGAAAAAATTGTGATGCTCATTTCTAACAGGTATCTTATATCTTTGCGTAAATCTCGCCACGGAATAGAAATAAAACTACAATGAAGTGATATCGGTTGCCAGCTAACGACTGCCGTCAAAATATGAATAATGTAACGGCCAACCCAACGAAGAGGGCTCGTCCAGCAGTGCAAACTGATGGTAATCTTTTGTTTATGGCACTTGGTGCATTCTAAAAATTGTTTGTTAGGTATTCGATAGAGTGGTCAGCGCGTTCAAGCGAAACCAAGCGATTTTGCGACTATATGGCTTATAAAATTTATATACAGTCTTTCACGTCACCATTAAACTCTTTTACCTGTAGCAAACGACCGGCATATTGCAGCTAAATTTGACTTTTTTATTGCCCGACGAGTTTAGCGTTACGCTTTAAGCCAAAGCTATAGCCTTGGAAACATGTCTGATGTTTAATAAATCCCGCACAGTAAAGGCACGAGCGGTCTTTCTAAAACGAGTGGCCGCCCGGAGCACAGCGACGCGTCGGATATAAATCCAGTAGACCGTCCATTTCCTCTACCAGTGAGATCTGCAACCCGCTTCTCTAAAGAAGTTTTTCACTTGTAGATGTTCTGAAACACGGCGCTGCTGAATATCGATACCATCCATTGTCTATATAGTACTCACGCGTAAATATATACTTTCATACTTCATTGTAGAATAAAAAAAAGTGTATGAATTATGGGGGCAAGGGGGAGGGCAGAAATTGAGCTCCCCTGTTGGTATTCCACTTCCATTTCTCCAAACAAGAATCACCTAGATCCTCATTCAAACTGGTGTTTGTATGCTGGTTCTATCAGAATGTCAATAATTGCTGATATATTTCTTATCGCTCATTCAGCTGACCACATTATCTTGATAAGTCAATGTAAACAACATTAATCAAATAATGCTAATACCTTGAAGGTCTTTGGGTATGGATGTCTTACGTAAACTTTTTTTATGCAAAAATGTAGCCGAAAACGCCGCGTAAGAACTGACGTACGAATCTTTTTTCTTACTTTGCTGGAGAATCTCTCCTCTTAGTTCGTCCAATTACATTTAACTAACCCTAAATGCACAGGTGAAACGAAAACATGCACAGTCACTTATTATCTTTTTCGAAGTAATAAGGAATGACGGAATGTAGACACAGGCTAGGAGATTCCACATGACAACCTCTTTTCAGCAGCTCGTTAGGGATTTGTCACATCTATAAATTTGAAGAATTTGTTTCAACGGAGCATACTTTTGGCACCTTCGTTCGCTGGTAATACTGTATTTTTTGCCTCTACAGCGCACTGTGTTCAGCGAGTAATGCGGGAACTTAAAGGAGCTGATTTGAAAGTTGGTCTAAAGATCAGTTACGTGAAGAATAAAATAATGCAAGATTATATTAATGAACAGGAAGTTCATAGAGCAAGTTAATGGGTTTCTGTATTTATGGCAGTGGAATACAAGGACTGGGATTAAAAAAAAACCACGAAGAATGGAAGGGGAAATTGAATAGTGACTAAAACGAAAATTATGCTATCCACCTTTTAATGAAAAAAAAAGCAATCAAAATCTGAGGTTTGTATCATATAACAGACTAACCTGAAAACGTCAGTGAGAACATTTAGAACATGGTAGGTGCGATGCACCAGATCCGTTCTAGTTCCCCGACATCGTGTCGGCGAGGTTTCTGTATGTAAGGCAGAATATGAGTTGAAAGTAGTCTATGCGTATGCAACAACCCCAGAGAAGGCGACTCTTAGAACTCTCTGCAGATGAAGATTTAGAAGGACGCCACAGTCCGCCCATACGTCGTACGAGCCACGACATGTCTGACGCCAACCGGGGCACGTTTATGAGAGGCGCAGCTGAGAGACGGAACGGCCGCAATAGCTAGACTGGGTCAGGCTTCCTAGAGACACCATCTGAGGTGGCGTGTTATCCAGCAGCCTCACAAGTACTGATTTCGCTGATCATGTGGTCACCTGAGTGATGCGCCTGAAGGCACTATTGTCCGAGGACTGTGAAGGGAAAGGCTGGTCTGGGCCATCTTCTTCTGTGAGACTTTTACGGACGTTTCTTGTTCGCTGTGTAGAATACAAGAATAGTGAATTGCCGAGGGACTGGACTGAAAGCCGTCAAAGCTGTGTATAGTCGGCAACCCAACTGCGTCACGTTGTGAGTTTAATAGTAGGCAGTACGACAGGACATCCTATTACCTGGAATTTACTCACATAAAAAAGGCCAGATGCCGATCACTTCAAGCGGAAACTTTCCCTAAGTTGTACAGAAAATGTCTCCATGGTTTGTCATGAACGTAATAATATCACACAACGAATCTCTCACTGTGCAGCTGTATACACCCTGATTTGATACTCCCCCCCCCCCCCCCCCCAGATTAAAACTGTGAAAACTGTGTGTCGGACCGAGGTTGGGATGAGGCACTGGCTGTGAGGGGAGCTCATGAGGCGGGCATGAGTGACTCAGTCGGTAAGAGCACTGTCCTCGAAAGACAGGTGCCGGCCGGAGTGACCGAGCGGTTCTAGTCGCTACAGTCTGGAACCGCGCAACCGCTACGGTCGCAGGTTCGAATCCTGCCTCGGGCATGGATGTGTATGATGTCCTTAGAATAGTTAGGTTTCAGTAGTTCAAAGTTCTAGGGGACTGATGATCTCAGCAGTTAAGTCCCATAGTGCACAGAGCCATTTGTTTCGAAAGCCAGGTTTCGGGTTCTAAGTGGCAAATAGTGCTAACCTGCAGAAAGTTTCACAGCCGTAGTGTCAGCAGACAATCAAAAATCTAGGGGAGCAGTTGGAATTCTTCGTCAGATCGTTTCTGTATGTACTGAAAATGCGAGCGATTCTACGACGCACTCTGAGCTCACTTTCATTTTCACGCTGTCTTTACTCGATTATTTCATTTGTCAAATATCCTACAGCATGTATCATTGCAACCAGTTATAAGTGTGCTGCGATCTGAACGCTTCTCGGAAAGTTAAGCAAGCTCAACGTCTATACCCGTCAGCGTCCGCGAATTATTGAATACTGGCACTGATGCACTATTACACTTTTTTCAGAATGAGACATACGGTATACTGCACAGCATCGACTATTACCAATATGCAATTTTATCAAAAAAGTTTGTTTCTAGAATGAATTTTCACTCTGCAGTGTGCGCTGATATGAAGCATCCTGGCAGATTAATGCTTTGTGACTGACTAGGACTCGAACCCGGGAGTTTTGCCTTTCACAGGCAAGTGCTCTACCAAATGAGCTACCCGGGCTTGACTAACGAGTTGTCCTCACAGATTTAACTATGCCACTATCTCATCACTTACCGCCCAGACTTCGCAGAAGTTCTCCTACGAAACTTGCTGAACTGGTCCTTCTGGAAGGAGGGATAATGCGGGGGTAGGAGATGAGGTACTGGCAGAATTTAAGCTCTAATGACGGATCTTGGTTGGTGCTTAGGTCGCCCAGTTGGCAGAGCCCTGGCCCTGACAGGCAAAGGTCCCGGACTCGAATACCAGTACGGCACGCAGTTTTAATACTCCAGGAAGTTTCATGTACTTCGTTGTTACGTTGCAAACTACAAACGATAGTTTTGAAAAAGTGCAAGCGTGTAACTCTATGTTAGTGAGTTTACCATCAAAGGTCCAACAATTTTCTGATCTGTGGTCTAATAAATACAACTTCTTTCAGCTATTGACGACATAATCGAGAGATTACACAACTTATCGTTTATCTTGCCTTCTGATTGGCACATTTATTACTAGTTTCAATCACAGACGATAGTCTTCAGATCTCTCTAGGTTCAACCCGTCGTACCCATATAAAACTACATCAGAATCCTAATATTACGATGGTTGGAACTTTAATAGTGACAGCTATTTATTTACAGCTCGTACAAAATAGATACGCGTTTCAAAGTTTTACTGATCTTCAAAGTAGTCACCAGCATTGTGAATAATCCGTTGCCGGGCATGATGAGGTTGTAGCAGTGCCAGTTCGAGCGGCCCGGTCTACTGCCCGACGAATTCGTGGCAGTTCTGAAGCGAAGGCCGTGAAGTGTTTCTTTCAGTCCAGAAATCGAGTTGAACTTACGAGGCCTTAAGTCAGGGGAGCGCATTCGGTGATACAGCACTTAGCAGCCCCATCAGTCAAACAAATCAGTAACAGTTTGCACTGTACATGCTTGAGCATTGTCCTGTAAAATGATAGTCAGGTCCTGCAGACAGTGTCATCACTTCTGTCTCCAAGCTGGTTATAGGTTGTGTTCCAAAAATGAACAGCACACACACACACACACACACACACACACACACACACACACACACACACACACACACAAAATGATTACAGAAAAAATGTCTATGGCTGACTACATTTCGTTGTTCATGCAGTAAAACTGCCGAAAAAAAGTGGTTCAAATGGCTCTGCGCACTATGGGACATAACTTCTGAGGTCATCAGTCCCCTAGAACTTAGAACTACGTAAACATAACTGACCTAAGGACATCACAGACATCCATGCCAGGGGCAGGATTCGAACCTGCGACAGTAGCGGTCGCGCGGTTCCAGACTGTAGCGCCTAGAACCGCTGGCCAACCCAGCCGGCAAATCTGCCGCATCTGACGTGACATTTTAATTTATTACTTTTTTAGCACTAACTCTATTCGCAACACATTTTGGAGACAGTATTCACATATACCACTGAATTTACCGCAAAAACGTACGGTACACAGTTCAGGAAATATAACATTATTACCAATGAGCTGCGTGAAAACGAAACCGCTGAGATATAGGTGAAATGTGTGCACAGATATGAATGAAATATATTACGTATGTGCGAAACATACGTGACAAGTGCTTAGGCGGGCAAAGCCCCAAATTTGGTGTACATTTTATTTACTGTCCGGAAACGCATACTTGGAGGTAAGAACCAGCAACCTCCTATTGGGGTGGGGTGATAATGTGGAGAGAGAAGGCGAAGGAGGTGATGGACGGAGAGGAGGAAGAGGTTATGGACAGAAAAGAGGGGAGGAGGAGATGGACAAAGGAGGGGTAGGCTGAAATGGACCGAGGGGGAGGAGCAGATGGAATGTGTGAGGAGAAAGGAAGAAGTGGACAGAGAGAGGGGCAGTAGACAGGGGGCTTGGAGGAAGTGAACAGAGAAATTGGGGGGGGGGGGGAGGGGGGAGGAGGATATGGGCGAGCAAACTAGGAGGAGATGTACAGGGAGAGGAGATGAACAGAGAGTGTGCATTGGATGAGACGGACACAGAGTGGGGAGAGGAGGTAATGGGGAGAGAAGGTAGTGGATAGGGAGAGGGTGGCTGAGAGATGGACTAAAGAGAAGATTGGAATAAGTACGTAACCGAACAACGCTGAGTAGGCAGCTAGCAAAGAAATAAAGTGACAGAATTGACTCGAACTGAAAAAAGTACATAATTTTATACATGTCGTAAACATTATGTCGTAACACATTTCTAACGGAAGTAAGTATTGATATTCTCACTCCTCATGAACAATGGTCGCTCACCACTATAATTAATAATCATTCATATATTCTTAATGCTCCGACGGCTGGTTCACTTCCTGGAAGAGAACACTTACCAGAGAATGTGACCCGAGATGAGCGTCTCTAGCGGCACCTTTCTAGGGACGTAATGAAAGGTATAATAATCCCCGTAGTGCTTCCGCGGAAGACGACGCATCCTTGGCCCCGTGTTGCGGAGGTGCTCGGTGGTTACTGCTGGCGCCGCAGTTAACGGCCCACAAATGTAGCGGACGCGATGCGACACGAAGCGCCGTGCCGCGGCGGGCGCACATTTCTCGCGCCGTAATAAACGCTCCCGGGTCGGGCTCCCAGATTACAACGCTAATAATTCAGCGCGCCGCCGCCGCAGCCGGAGCCGGAGAAAGCGGCCGCGCGCCACCGCTCAACTTTGAGGCGACAAAGTTTGTTGTATCTACACAATATTTATCCAGCACCAGCAAGTGACGCGGGCCGAGTCCGCCGAGGGAACAAGTTTGTCTCCGCGCGCTGCCGGGGACAGGAGAGGCCAGATAGCCGGAATTCCGCGGCTCTTCATAAGGCGGTAATGCCGCGTCCATTGACAAGTTTAATTAACCGGCGACCTCGCTTCCTGGAATACCGCTGAAATCCCTCGTGCGCTCGCCGCGAAACTCGACTACCGGCACAGTTCTGGAAAATCGTAAATTTCCTCATATACTGACGGCCAGTCAATTTGCATACAAATCTTCTGGATTAACCTTGCGATTCAAATGAAAAAAGGGAAAAAAAATAATTCCACAAGCATTGCTAATATCTCGACGCAGATTTTCGTATGAACATACAGAACGATAAAAAAATTCTTTTGCTGTGGAGAACAAAGGCTAATCTCTACTCCTCTTCCACTCATCTGTTTAGGGTCTTCATTTAGCTGAAATTGATTTAGAAGCACAGCTATAGCCGCAGGCAGTTTACTACTGTAAACAATGTTATACAAGGTGGTCAGAAACGATTCCGAAAACACGCCTCCATTATCAGAAAACAAACAAACAAACAAACACACACACACATACACATACACATACACACACACACACACACACACACACACACACACACACACACACACACACACATAACTTTCTCGTGAGGGAAACCACTAACTAAAAACACATACATACATGTAAACACAATCAGCTGTCTGGAGAGAGCAACCACAGCTCAAAGGCATTCTGAATAACAATAACACTCAACACTCAATAACCATTCAAATTATCACAAAAATTATAACACTTAAAGGGTCAAGAATGATGAGCTGTTTCCAAAACCTTCATCAGCTATGCCTTTTGAAACGCCTCATCATTCCTGATTATTTAATTGTTAAATTTTTATGATAATTTCAATAGTTTTGAGTATTGAGTTTTTACACACTTTACATTTGCACACTTTACACAAACACAACTTTTGGTTCGAATCCCCCGGTTAATGTGGTTCTGCTCCCCCGGTTCCGATCAAAGTTTTCGGCAGGTTTCCCTTGGTTTGAAGGCGTATGCCAGAACTGGTAAGCTCCTGTTTACTTCCAACTGGAACCCCCTCATTCGCCCCACTATCAGCTTGTCTGATAATTGACTGAATAGAACAGCGACTCTTCAGTGGGTTGGATCACAAACAGCCTGCTCTATTCGTACGAGTGAGGAACCAAATGAGTAATTAAAAACAAGACCAGCCTGAAAAGCTTGTAAGGGTATTGCAGGGTAGATTGAGCTGAGAAAAAACAGTTCACAGAACATTCGAGACGTTGCTCCGTTTCCGAGTTAATTAACATTGAATTTAGGCAATCAGACCGTCGCGAGCGTAAATTCAAACGTCCCGCCAGAGACGGTGTCGCCAAACGTGTTCTTCATTTGGTTTCCTAAATCCGAACAAGATGGTAACACAAAAATTGGACATGGGGTGGTAATAACGACTGAACCCGAGACAAAAGCTGAGCAGTCTCGCGCCCTGTCATCTACGATATGAGAAGAAATGACAGTAATTTTATCTGGCAAGCCGCTTGAATTTGCGCTCGCAACGGCCTTATTGGATAACTCGGGAACGGCGCAACGTATCTGATGCTTTTCTGATAATTATTTCTTTGCACAATCTATGCTATTACGCCCTCACGAGCTTTTCAGACTGTTTCTGACCAACCAGTACATCGCCACAACTACATCATGTCAATGTGCACCTGCGTCCTGTAGTGTGGTAACAACATTAGTTTTACAGTGCTACAATCTCTCAGGTTTCCTCGGCGTGATTGATTAAGGATGTGCTTTTAGCTGTTATTGTGTCTAGTTGATTCCGTCAACGACCGGGCTGAACACCTGGAAATACCCCATTAGTCAGTCAAGCAAAGAAATACCGAAAGATTGTACCTCTTTAATACTAGCCTTATAGTTAACACACTAGAAGTTGCTGTTTGACATAAGCAAGATGTACGTGTGGTGATATATTAGAAAGGTAACAGGACTACGGTGCTGCACAGGTAACGGTAGCTGATTCGAAATTAGTTCAAAAATGGCTCTGAGCATTATGGGACTCAACTGCTGTGGTCATCAGTCCCCTAGAACTTAGAACTACTTAAACCTAACTAACCTAAGGACATCACACACACCCATGCCCGAGGCAGGATTCGAAACTGCGACCGTAGCAGTCGCACGGTTCCGGACTGCGCGCCTAGAACCGCGAGACCACCGCGGCCGGTCCGAAATTAGTTACAAATAAATTAATACAATTAATGCACCAAAGTGGAAGAGAAATGATAAGGGAAGAGCCTTTGTACCCCGTGAAATGTTTTTCGCAGCTGGCTGCCCCGGTTTCAAGCGCTATGGAACGAAAAATAAATGGCTCCACGTTTCACAATAAAAATAAGTCTGCAGTTTGTATATTGTTGCAGGAAAGTACACTGTCAGGTGTACTTGCGTAATCATTGAGAACTATGGCTCTTCTATGCACATTATTTTCAGTTTCTGCTTATCAGAAAATCAGTGCATAAAATTACACTGACAAAAAATTGTATTTTCACCTTGTATTATCCTTAAATTCACTAGCCACGACTGCAAATTAGATAGTGTATGATTTAGTATCTACAGACGTCAAAGAATTTTTAAAAAGTTAGTACACACAAAATTTTTAGGCTGTGTTTGCACACAATTCAAGCCCTGGAAGCCAAGAATATTTCCTCAGTCTTTTGAAAAATAATCGCAAAACAGCGTACTGCTATGTATGCATTTATCTTCTGATAACAACATTTTTTGAAATATTAGAAGAACGCATGCGAAGAGTGAAGAGTGAACCGACGCTGTGAATATGTCCTTCTGAAAAGTATTGCCTTATTAGTAGAATCTGACATTTTTGGCAGGCGACTTCCAACAGCGGTAATACATTTTTTTGACATGTATCTGTGTATGTATGTATTGAACTGGGGACCTAGAAACGACGGAGAGGCGTCGTCCCCGCCGTAGCTCTCAGTGGTTCACAGTCCCACTACAGGCTACAGCAGTCCACTCACCCCACCGCCGCCACACACCGAACCCAGGGTTATTGTGAGGTTCGGCCCCCAGCGGAAATTTCTCCACTTGGCATTCAATTTTCTAGTGTCCTCAGCTCCACTCATTGTATCCAAATGACAAAATAACAATATGTAAACTCAAATGGCAACAGTGAACTACAAATAAAAATGATAACGGAAAAATAAACATATAGCAAGCGGAATATTAACATGTAAAACAAAAACGATATGAAATTAAGCACCAATTTAATAATATGCATTATTAAAAATATTTTGCTATTAAAAATAAAAAATTGTCATAAAAACATAATGGACATCAAAAACCAGTTACAATTTAGTTTATTAATATTGCATGGTGCGATGTTTAGTAACGTTCTTCAGATACATGTAGTCTACAGTACCCCACTTTTAGATACATCATAATATAACCGTCTGGTGACTGCTATTTTGAAATGAAATTACGAAATCCAAGCGAATAATTTAGTCTATGGTATAAACACTGTTTAAAGTAAATCAGAACATTTATATTGAATTTTGCCTCAGTGAAGCTTTCAATTATTAATAATTTTAATGCATTCCGTCG